>NC_092728.1:97840106-98140106 GCF_047496885.1 Scyliorhinus torazame | reverse complement strand
GCTGGTTTTATACTTATTCATGAGGCTTGCTTTGTATTCCAGATGTATTAACTGAATTGGAATTCCTCAGTTGCCCTGGTGGGATTGGAACTGTCTGGATTGCTAGTCCAGTAACACATTACCACTGTGGGTGACCTGTGGCACAGTGGCAGAGGTCCTACTTCAAGTCCAACGCCCAGGACTTGTGGGCCACAGAAGGTGTGTTCATAACCCATGGCCACAGGGGCAGCACGGTAGCACAGTGGTAAACACAGTTGCTTCACAGCTCCAGGGTCCCAGGTTCGATTCCCGGCTTGGGTCACTGTGCGGAGTCTGCACGTTCTTCCCGTGTCTCCGTGGGTTTCCTCCGGGTTCTCCGGTTTCCACCCACAGTCCAAAGATGTGCGGGTTAGGTGGATTGGCCACGCTAAATTGCCCTTAGTGTCCAAAAAGGTTAAGTGGGGGTTGCTGGGTTACGGGTATAAGGTAGAGACTTGGGCTTGAGTAGGGTGCGCTTTGTAAGGGCCAGTGCAGACTTGAATGGGCCGAATGGCCTCCTGCTGCACTGTAAATTCTATGATTCAATGATTTAAACAGGCTGATAATCATCTCGGGGATTATTCCACCACTTACCCACTAACCCCCAAATGTGTAAAAAAGTGTGGACAAAGAAATGTTTAAAAGAAAGTGTTAGTGTTCCCTCTTTCTGGATGGGGTGAAATTGGTCTATAGGATCATCAGTAACCCAGTTTACACTGAGCTTAATTTTATTGTCCATTGTCTTCACTAGTCCATGGTCGAGATAGCAGAGTGTTCATACTACCAAGCCCAGCAGTAGTTTGGCTCTCAGCGCTGGGAATAAAATCGAAGGGAAAAAATAAGGGCACGCACTAAATTTTGATTGATTCCGCTTAACTTCCGTTGAATGGGTTCAGGGTCCTAGGGGTCGACTGCTTGAAATTGATGTTGTGAGAGTTTGTTAAAAAGAAATAGTGCCTATCTCGAGATAAGAGGAAATATTTTGCTGGACTAGGGAAGACCAAGACCTACAGGAAGATGGATCTCTCCGACAAACCCTTCCAAATCCTCATATTTTCATGTCCTGGCCACCTCCTGTTCGAAATCTAATCCCTTTTGTCCAAATTATGTTGTCTCCTCTTGTTCAATCCCTGGGGTTGAAAGGGTTGAGATTCAAGACCGCAGAAACCCATTTTAGAAAGAGGAATCCGTGGAGTGTATGTAAGAGTAAGTGGTGCAGAAAAAGAGTTAAATCTGGAAATATTAATTAACGCTAAACCTTGAAGGTACAGCAGGGGGGGGGAGGCAGCGGCGAGGGTGCTGGTTCACATTGACGAAAGACAAAGGCACGGAATGGGTGCTGGGAAGAAAGGGCCAAATCCCTGGACGACTGATTGAAGGAATAGCTGGTGCTGTGATGGGGGCAGGGGTGAGATCGTTAGGGCCTTTCTGGGGAGTCAATTGGAATGGCCTCCCTCGTCTGTATCCAACTCCCGCTTTGTGCTCTCGTTTTTCCGACCGTGCATTCTGGAACTGGAGTTTTCGGGCAAACGTTCGCCTTGCTCCTGTGCTCCCTGGTGCAGAGCCCTCGTCGCCCGGTGCCCACATCGGATGACCATCCGGGGGAATCATTGATATTCCCATCAATGCATGGACGGACGGACGACCATCAGCTGCGGCCCACACTCTCCGGCGGGCAAGGACTCGGCACCGAGACCCATGGAGCAGAAATGCAACCCTTCCGTTCAAAGTGCTTCAGGGGAAGTTCAGGGATATCACTGTTATGGAGGTATAGGTGCACTGAGGTTTGTATTGGAGTTGCAGATCTCTGAGTGTACTGACTTTCACCCATAAACCTGTAGAAACATCTGACATGCATGTGAAGCATTTCTTTGCGATTGGGTTGGTGTCATATTGTGGAATAATATTTTCTTCACCACACGTTTCAGTGTTCAGCTGGTCTGAGTTTAAAAAAATAAATCTTTAAAACTAAATATTTCTGTGTGCCTTTTATTTATTTATTTCTCCTTCAGCCCGTCTGTGTCCGGGATAACGGGTGCATTTTAATTAAGTCGTCTAGCTGAGGAATTCCAATGGTGGCTGAGTTGGTAATAATATTCCTGGTGTACTTCACTGAACCGTCCAGGCCTAAAAACAACCTGCATTTAAGTAGCGCCTGTATCGTAGGTAAACATCCCAAGTGCGCTATCGGATACAGAATGGGAATAGAGGGATACGGACCCAGGAAGTGTAGAAGATTGTAGTTTAGTCGGGCAGCATGGTCGCAGCAGGCTTGGAGGGCCGAAGGGCCTGTTCCTGTGCTGTACTTTTCTTTGTTCTTTGTAGAACTGACAGCAAAGCTGACAATGGGACAGGTGACCAGAAGCTCGATTTAAAAAGGTGAAAAGAAAAAGACTTCCATTCCTCTTATGATTTTTTTTTAGTGGTGGCGAAGGGAGTCCAATGACTAACATAAAGAAGATGTTTATTTATGATTTGTATTATTTACAATGGAGGCCTGGTTAGACTTGACTGGATCCTCTCTGTCGGTTGGCACCTATTTGGCCGACCTGTTTGGCCCAACTACGGGTACTAGCCCCGTAGTTAGTAGGGGAGCTCACACTCCTTGAGATGTGGGTGTCGCTGACCTGGCCAGCATTTGCTTCCCATCCCTAACTGCCCTTGAACTGAGTGACTTGCCAGACCAGTTCAGAGGGTATTTCCTATGGGTATGGAGTCAGGTGAGGGTTTTGTAGACCACGAACAAGTCCAGACCGAGTAGATTTAAGAAAACTTGGTTCATTAACACACACTAGTATTTACAATATGCACCAGATCCCAACCGGTTCTGAACTGTCTGTACCATACCCGTCCGACTTTATACGGAACTTAACTACAGATGATTTATGGTTCCCCGCCCTTTTAGCGGGGGAGCTTGTATTCGGCTAAACTCACGGGGAGGTTAATTGATTGCCCCAACCCCGTAAGTGTCGTGCAGGTTATAACGTAGGCCAGACCAGAGAATCATAGAGTTCCTACAGTGCAAAAGGAAGCCATTCAGCCCACTGAATCTGCACTACCGTCCGAAAGAGCACCCTTCCTAGGCCCACACACTCCCCAGACTTATCCCTGCAACCCCAAAACTGCACAGCTTTGGACACTGAGGGGCGATTTATCATGGCCAATCCATCTAATCTGCACAACTTTGGACTGTGGGAGGAAACCGGAGCACCCGGAGGAAACCCACTCCAACACAGGGAGAAAGTGCAGACTCCACACAGACAATGACTCCAGGTCGGAATAGAACCCAGGTCCCTAACACTGTGAGGCAGCAGTGCTAACCACTGTGCCACCATGCTACCGAAGTATACTTTCTCCCCTAAAGAACATTAATGAACCAGATGGGTTTTTAACGACAATCTGTCAATGTTTTCACCTGAGGAAGGAGCAGCGCTCCGAAAGCTCGTGACATCGAAACAAACCTGTTGGACTTTAACCTGGTGTTGTAAAACTTCTTACTGTGCTCACCCCAGTCCAACGCCGGCATCTCCACACAATGTTTTCTTGGTCATCGTTAGAATATCTTTCCTGGTTTTTAAAAAAATTCAAATTTCAATATCTGCCCTGGTTGGTTTTAAACCTGGGATCCCAGGGCATTATTCTGGGTCTCTGAATTACTACCCCAGTGTCAATACCACTCTGCCACTGCCTCCGTCAGAGAGAGACACTCCATGGAACAGATGAGCTGAATAGCCTCTCTGCTGTAAATTCTATGCAATAAGTGCACGTTCTTAGTATTTCAAAGTATGATTCAAATTAACCAATCCAGAGACGGGGTAGTGGGAAACAGGAAGTGCTTCATTGAAAAAAAGCAGACTCCCTAATCATTTCCATAATAAAGCCAGCTTCATGCAAAAAAGTACTTGGGTGCAATTTAACCATTTAACCACCGCATTGCGCTGGGTGCCGATCTGGGCAGAAAAGGCTAAAATCGTGATTCCCTCCCGGCCCGAACCATTATGCAATTCACCCGGCTCCCTCCCGATGGCGAGTTCCAGATCTCGTCCCAAAATGGCAAGAATATCATTGACCCTCATTTGCATTTGTTTCAATCTCATTAACGAGATTGGTGTCAAATGCAGCGGCCGCACGGAATTAACCAACTCCCCGGCGAGAAATCGCACGGGTGTCGTTCAGTGCTCCTTTCAAAAAGATGAAGCTGCTGAGGGGTAGTGAGGGGGTGAGCAGCCATTTCCACCTCCTGGCATACAGCTCAAGGGCACCAGAGCTGCTGCCCCAGTGCTCGGAGGGGTTGCGGGGACCCTTCAAGGGGGTTAGGCTTGGTTGGGGGAGGGGGCTGAAGCGTTCTGGGGTGGGGGTCACCCCTGGGCTGGGAAGAGAGTGAGGGGCTTTGCACCTGTGAGGTTTCAAGCCATCTTAAAATATTGTGGAGACCCATAACCGGGGCAACCACATCTGCAGCCTGTCTGTCCCACCAAACCCTCCCAGGACAGAGCCCTGCTGTGGTTTCTATCCCGAAAGTCAAATTCACTCCCTATGACTGTGAGCAGCCTCTAGCGTCACAGCTGATGGCTATTTCAAATGAGAAATTAGCTTTGTTAGTTGTAATAATAGCACTTCACACTCCTCAACACTCAAGTGCCTCCTCGAGGACACACGTGCCATGTTTCAGAGGATGATTAGTTTCAGAGCATGTCAAGTGAACTTTGATGCCTGAACAGTGAGTCTGTACTCTTGGGACGTCAGCACCATAGAGGCAGCCACCAACAATCAAACATTAAAGAGCAGGGCTTCAGCAATGTGGATCTTCTTGCAACCAAAGGGTAAGTGTGTGGATCAGGGAAGATCACCTGGGCACGGCCTCCCTAGTGTTCCCAGCAGAGATCTGGGTTCTAGGGGCTCCTGATGTAGCCGGGGGGTTTGCTAGCACAACTGGCTCACTGGAAGGCACTCTGAGAAAAGGGGCGCAGGTAAGGGTGGGGGAGGCTTGGGGGATTTGAGGCTCCCGGGATGGGACCTCTAACTGATTATTGGTCTCTCTCTCCTCCAATTCCTCCCAGATCAAAAAATGTTTGCTGGAGTTGTTCCTGCAGAGGCTGCCCTCACATTGCTGGTCACAGCCGTGGTGCGCAGACACTGGAGAAGGCATCAGCGAAAACATAGGCTGGAGGCGGCACCCCATGTGCAGAGGGTCGCCACACACCCTGAAGGCCCGGTCGCCCATCAGGCTGAGAAGGGACCCAGAGGGGAGACCAGTGACGGCCCAAGATGTACAGGCGTCATTGGTCATTCAGTGAGCTGATAGACACCATGTGATGCCGATCACTGTGTCTCAGCAGATAGACAGTGCGGCAACTGTGTCCCATCCTTATGGACTTGGCACCCAAGGAGGACACCTGCTCCCAGTGGCCGCGGAGGCCACTGCAGCCCTTAGCAGTTATTCCACCGAGCAGGGATTTGTCTGGGATTTTACAATCTACAATCCACAGGTGTATCCGGGAGGTGACGGATTCTCGGTATGCCCAGGCGCTCAACTATAATCACCCTCAACCTGGACCAGGCCCAGCAAGATGTCCAGGCTACAGGTTTGTCTGCCATTGCCGGGAAGCCCTAGGTTCAGGGGGCAATCCTGTCATCCTGCGGCACTGGGGCATTAGGGAATGCCCTATATTACCAGGAAGGGGTTCCACTCCCTGAATGTATAGAGTGTGCGACCACCGCCTCCTTATCATGCGGGTCTGTTACCTCTACCTAGGCACTGTGCATGACAGCTACATCCTGGGCCACTCAGAAGTCCCTGCTGTCTTTGAGGACCACCCTGTGATGACGGGTAGGCTCGTGGGGGACAAGGGATACCAGTTGAATTCATGGCTAATAATGCTTGTGCGGAGGCCTGAGACCAAGGCAGAGACCCGTTATATAAGGCCCATGTTGCCACCCAGGCTTTCATTGAAACTGCTGAAAATACGACAAGGATCCGATGGCAGAACCAGGGAGGCCCTCAACAGATTCTCCAAGGTTGAGGCTGTGTCCATCAGTTCAACCTCCCTGAAATACCCTCCCTTCCCCCCCCCCCCAACTCCCCTCCTCTGCCCCATTCCCCTCGCCTATTTTCCTCCCTCTCCCTAATAATCCTTCCCTCTGATCATCCCCCCTCCCCCCATTTCGTTCCCTCTCCCCACTCTATGCTTTGGCGGACGAGCTCTGGAGGCCCTGGAGCCAGAGAGCCCCGGCCAACTATGCAGGGCCACAGACGTCACCGTGCCACCCTGTTCTGCCCACTGCCCTTGCGGTGCGCCGGTGTCAGGAGGGCGTGATTCGGAATAATTGGAGACCGCCGTTGTCACCTTGTTGGCAGGCCCCGGGTTGGCCTCCAGTATTTCCTCCTCCCTGAAGGTGCCGGCAGACCTCTGAGGGACTCATGGGACAGAGGAGCAGCTGGACTGAGCTCCAGAAGCTTCTGAGTCATCTCCCTCTGCCAGTCCTGGCGGCTCCGCATTGTCTGCGCCATGGTGTCCATGCCCTCCGCGATACTCCTCAGTGACTGTGCCTCGGCAATGTCCACCTGCTTCTGAAACATGTCCCTCATGTGTCTGGGACATGATGTCGAGGCTCTCAGCCATGGTCATCACAAATTGAACCATGCCTTGGGCACCACCACTCAAGATATGGTCGTCATGCTCCAAGAGATTTTCACTGTGGCCGCCACCCTTGCAGTATTGGCCTCAGTGCCTCGGTGCGGTGCATTGTCGGCACTAATTACTGTGCCCAAAGCCTTTTGGACTCTTCCAATCGGCTTTGTAGTCACTGGAATGTCGCTGACAACCCCCTCCTGAATGTCACGGCTCTGGTCTATCGTCTGCATCAGCTCTGGGACAACCTTGTCCAGAGGCTCGGGATTCTGGCCGGTACCCAGCTGTGTCCTGGGATCCAGCAAATCTCCGACTGCCGTCTCCCTCGGACGTTCTATGTGCATCAGCAACTGTGTTGTGCGCACCAGATTGTGCCCTGGAATCCTGTGCACTAATGTCACCCACTGAGGCGCGTGTCTCTGTGCTGGTGGAAGGTGGGGGTGGGAGCTGTGACACCTCGATGGTGGTCTCATCGGAGCTCTCCTCCGAATTAGTCTCTTGGGTGGCATGTGGAGGGGAACAACTCCGGATGGCCCGGCCTCTTCAGATGGAGATTCTTTTTTTTAAAAAAAATAATTTTTATTAAAGGTTTTCATAAAATATCAATAACAAAATGAGAAAGAAAAAAGAACCCAACAGGGTTAAGTACAAAACACAATCTAAAAAAGCAACCCCCAAGCCCCTCCCCCCCTTACCTAAATAATAAATTAACATTAACACCCCGACTTAAGACAACAGGTGTATACACCCCCTCAGACCCTTCCAGTGTAAATAACATAAACAAAAATAAAGTAAACCCCCCCCCCCCCCGAGCTGCTGCTGCCATTGACCAATGTCTATCGTTCTGCCAGAAAGTCTAAGAACGGTTGCCACCGCCTAAAGAACCCTTGTACCGACCCTCTCAAGGCGAATTTCACCCTCTCCAATTTAATGGACCCTGCCATATCGCTGATCCAGGATTCCACGCTTGGGGGCCTCGCATCTTTCCACTGAAGGAGAATCCTTCGCCGGGCTACCAGGGACGCAAAGGCCAGAATTCCGGCCTCTTTTGCCTCCTGCACTCCCGGCTCCTCTGCCACCCCAAATATTGCGAGCCCCCAGCCCAGTTTGACCCTGGATCCTACCACCCTCGACACCGTCCTCGCTACACCCTTCCAAAATTCCTCCAGCGCTGGGCATGCCCAGAACATATGGGTGTGATTTGCTGGGCTCCCTGAGCATCTAACACACCTGTCCTCACCCCCAAAGAACCTGCTCATCCTTGTCCTGGTCATGTGTGCCCTGTGCAGCACCTTAAACTGTATGAGGCTGAGCCTCGCGCATGAAGAGGAAGAGTTCACCCTCCCTAGGTCATCTGCCCACGTCCCCTCTTCGATCTCCTCTCCCAACTCCTCCTCCCACTTACCTTTCAACTCCACCACCGAGGCCTCCTCCTCCTCCTGCATCACCTGGTAACAGATGGAGATTCTGCGAGACAATGGACAATCTGGTCAGTGAGAGGGAAGACTCATTTTGTCTGACCAGAACAATTCACGAGGCAGGTCCATCTGGGTGAAGAGGCAGTGGATCCTCAGTTCTGTGGTGGATGGGCAACCTCGGTGTCCATGAGTGCTCTCTCCTTGGACTACCCCACCATTTCCTGGACCCGCACCTCATAGGGATTGAGTACTTGGATCTCTGGCATCCCCCCCCCCCCCCCCCCCTCCGTCTTGGCCCTTTCCTGCTTATTATGGGCTATCTTCTGTTGCAGGAACAAAGAGAGGGCATTGTGAGCCACATGCTTGATAGGTCAGGTCTATAGCAGGTGGCATGTGTGGGCCCTGCACCTGGACATGAAAGGGTTGTGCTGGTGGGTGCCAGGGAATGCTGAGGAACAATCACAAAGAGCGGATGTGGGGAGGGTGCCAGGTGTTGAGAGAGGATTTGAGGAAAACTATTTTCATCCAGAGGCTGGTGGGAATCTGGAACTCGCGGCCTGAAAGGTTGGGAGAGGCGGGAACGGCCGAAACATTTATGGCGCATTTAGATGAGCTCTTGAAACACCCTAGCGTACAAGGCCACGGGCCAAGTGCAGACAAGCGGGATTAGAATAGATAGGTAATTGATACGAACGAGAAAATGCTGGAAAATCTCAGCAGGTCTGGCAGCATCTGTAGGGAGAGAAAAGAGCTAACGTTTCGAGTCCGATGACTCTTTGTCAAAGCTCAAAGCTATGAGCTTTGACAAAGAATCATCTGGACTCGAAACGTTAGCTCTTTTCTCGCCCTACAGATGCTGCCAGACCTGCTGAGATTTTCCAGCATTTTCTCTTTCATTTCAGATTCCAGCATCCGCAGTAATTTGCTTTTATTATGATCGGTAATTGATGGCCGGCACGGACACATTGGGCCAAAGGGCCTCTTTCTGTGCTGTAAAACTCTATGAGCCTAAAAAGTGCATGCTACCAACTGGGACTTTGAACCGTAACACACCTCCAGCACATATGAAGTGGCACAATGCCTCACAGCTCCAGGGTCCCGGGTTTGATTCCGACCTCGGGTGACTGTGCGGAGTCACCACGTTCTCCCTGTGTCTGCGTGGGTTTCCTCCGGGTGCTCCGGTTTCCTCTCACAGTCCAAAGATGTACAGGTTAGGTGGATTGGCCATGATAAATTACCCCTTTTCTTAAAAAAATTTATTTTATTATAAACGTATATAAAAAATAGTTATAACACATAAACAAACTCGGAAACATACTTCCGAACAATCAACAGTTTGTACAAATTTTTCCCCTTTTCACCCCCCGCATGCGACGAGCAACTGCTCAAACACGGTCACAAACATCCCCACCTTGCTTCAAACCCTTCGGTTCAGCCCCTCAGCTCGTACTTTATTTTTTCCAGCTGCAGGAAATCATACCGGTTGCCCAATACTGCCGCTACCCCTGGTGGCGATGCCGACCGCCACTCCAGTAAAATCCGCCGCCCTGCAATCAGAGAGGCGAAGGTCACGACATCGGCCTTCCTCCTCTCCATGAGCTCCTGCTTCTCCAAAAACCCAAATATCGCCACCAAAGGGTCCGGCTCCAACTCCTCTTCCACTATTCTGGCTAGGATTGCGAACACTCCAGAATCTCTCCAACTTTTCGCAATCCCAGAACATGTCCACGTGATTCGCTGGCCCCCGCCCACACTTCTCACACTCATCTGCCACCCCCCGGAAGAACCCACTCATTCTTGCCTGATACCCCGTGCACCACCTTAACTGTATCAGGCTCATCCCTGCGCGCGAGGAGGTCGCATTTACCCTACGCAATGCCTCACTCCATACTCCTCAATTGATCTCCCCTCCCATTTCATCCTGATCTTCACCACCTGCTCACTTCCCTGCTCTCCCAGCCGCCTTATCTCCATTTCTTCCCTCCCCTTCCACATCCAGAAGCAGCAGTCGCTCCAGCAGGGTGTACCTCAGCAACCTAGGGAACTCCTTCCAAGCCTTACACGCAAGGTCCCTTACCTGCAGGTAGCTGAACTCCCTCCCTCTCGGGAGCTCAACCCTCTCCCTCAGCTCCTCCTGACTAGCAAACCCTTCCTCCAAATACAGATCCCTCACCTTGACCAGCCCCACTTCTCTCCACCTCCTATACATGCTATCCATCCTCCCCCACCCCTGGCTCAAACCCATGATTCTCACACATCGGCGTTAACTCTGACATCCCCTCCGTCCTATCGTGCCTCCTCAACTGGTTCCAGATCTTTACCGTGGACTGCACCCCCGGGCTCCCTGAATACCTACTCGGCACCATTGGCAACTCTTAAGCTGGTCTCCTTACAAGTGTAAGGTTTTCGGGCAATTCGGCCCTTTTTGGACTGCCCAAGGATAAAACCCAGAGACTGTAAACTGGACACTTTTCAGCCAAGGGAACGTAACCAAATTTCCCAGCAGGCTTGGTCCGCTGAGCTGAGTAGGGGCATAGGTATTTACAAACCCCCCCAGGAGCTACAAGGAAGAAGGAGCCAGACAACTAGATGAGATTAAAACACAGACAAAGGGGCATGGTAATGCTGTAAGGGGCCTGCCTGCAAGCAGGACAATGGGATGGTCATAGCCCCATGCAGATGTAAATGACTTGGCCTCCACCAGAGCAGAATCCAATTAACACCCCATCAACATAGCAAGGTGAGAATAGCAGCCATCTCCGGAGCAGCTGGAAGACTTTGAAAATCTTCACAAGAGAGCTTAACCTTGTTATCCCAAAAAGCAGACTGTCTGGGCTCAGTATATTGCGCTGGAAAAGCCCCTTGAAGATAAACGGTAGAAAAAACCAAGTTGGAGGCGGACCTGGGGGAGGTACTCCAATCCTGACAGAAGCCACCGGCAGGAACTCACTGGGTGGAGGGGGCGGAGTCGGCGCCAAATTCAAATCGCGGCAGGTCTGCCTGGCTGGAAGGAGCGGACCTGCGAGGAGAACCCGGAAGCGAACAGCTCTGACCGGCTCAAAGGGGGCGGGACCAGCGGGAACTTTAAACTTGGACCGATACAACGCAAAGGGGGAGGAAAACCCGGAAGTCGACAGCTCTGACCGGCTCAAAGGGGGCGGGACCAGCGGGAACTTTTAAACCTTACCAATTCAATGCAAAAGGGGCTGGCCGAACACAGGAAAAGGCCAGGTAAAACGGATATAAAAGGGGCTGTGTTTCGATTGAGGGTCTCTTGGCTTGACCTCTCCACCTTTGACTTGACCTCCTGCAGCCTGTGACTGTAAGTACCCTGCAGCAGCTTGCGAAACTCCCTTGACCTTGATAGTGGTTGAGGCTTTGGGGAAGGGGACTTGATTTGTGTTCTGTGTCATTGCTAAAACTGTGTAACAATAAGATTTTACGTTGTGTCCGTTATAGTACTTTCTGAATAGACTTAGTTTGTGTTAGAGTTTAAGATTTTATTATAATTTCTTCTGTTTGATGATTTTGACCTGGGTTTTGCAATAAACCTTGATTTGCTGACAATTGGAGTCGTTTAAATTCTTCAATCTCTCACCAGCGATCTCTGACCAAGTCATTGTTAAGATATTCCTCACCTTAATTCCGGGTTCGAGAATCTAGGGTCATCTTGAACAATTCACTCAGGACAGGCTGCTGGTTAGGTAATAAACAGCAGTGTCCTATTCTCTCTCTTGGGAAAGCTACTCCAGCGAAGTAGGAACCGGGTGGGTGTTGCACCACCGGCAAGAGAGAGAATCACCTGGGCATTGGTGGGGGTCTGGATATCTGTGTGATATAAGCCTCAGGCTTCCGGTTAGGGATAAACGGCAGGCTTGATTCAGTGCTCTCTCCCGTGGAGGTGTCCCAGTGCGGCATCCCCTGGCCTCTGAAGTTTCAGTGCCAGCTGGAGAGAGACACACACAGATACTCAAACCCCAGATATCGGCCCAGTAGTGGAGTAGCAGAGATGGAACCCTCTACACAAGATTCCTCCTCCATCCTAACCCATTCCGCCCCCTCTCCTTCCTACCTTCGCCGGACCTTTTCCACATTCGCCACTCAATAATAATGATGCAGGTTCAGCGCAAACAACAGTGGCGACAGAGGGCACCCCTGCCTTGTTCCCCATGAAGTTCCTTGAGCTCTTGTTATTCGTCCGCACACTCGCCCTCGGTGCCACATATAGCAACACACCCTTGCCACAAACCATGGCCCAAACCTAAGCCTTCCCAGAATCTCAAACAAGTACCGCCACTCCACCCGGTACCTGGGCTCGCGACGGATTCATGACTACATTTAAAAACCTCCTTACATTACTCAAGAGCTGACTGTTTTTTACGACGCCTGTTTGATCATAGGTCATAGAATTTACAGTGCAGGAGGCCATTCAGCCCATCGAGTCCGCACCGGCCCTTGGAAAGAGCACCCTACCCAAGGTCAACACCTCCAGCCTAACCCCACTAAGGGCAATTTTGGACACTAAGGGCAATTTAGCATGGCCAATCCACCCAACCCGCACATCTTTGGACTGTGGGAGGAAACCGGAGAACCCGGAGGAAACCCACGCAGACACGGGGAGGACGTGCAGACTCCGCACAGTGACCCCAGCCGGGAATCGAACCTGGGACCCTGGAGCTGTGAAGCAATTGTGCTATCCACAATGCTACCGTGCAGAGGAGGCCAATCCGCAACTACCCCCGGGACACAACCTTCCATCCTTCCCGCCAACAACTTAGCCAGCACTTTCACATCTATATTCAACAGCGATATGGGCCTATACGTTCCACACTCAATTGAGTCCTTCCCCTTTTCGGGATTAACGTAATCACTGCCTGCATCACCGTCTCCGGCAGCATCCCCTTCTCCTGCGCCTCGTTAAACGCCACCAAGAGATGCGGTGCCAGGTCTGTCACCAACGCCTCATAAAATTTCGCCGGATATCCATCCGGCCCCGGCATCTTCCGCAACTTCATTCCCCTGATACTATCCAGCACCTCCCTCAACCCGAGTGGTTCCTCCAGCGCCTGCCTCTTTCCTTCCTCCAGCTGAGGATACTCCAGCTCGTCTAAAAACCGCCCCCCCTGTCCCCCTCTTCTCCCCCCTACCCCCACCCCCCCCACCCCCGGGTCCGCCCTGTACAATTCCTTGTAATACTCCCTAAACGCCTCATTTATCTTCCCCGGCTCCGCCACCACTGGACGTGACCTACCTCCGCAGCAGGTGCGCCAGCATGCGGCTCAGCTTTTCCCCATACTCCTACTGCACCCCTCTTGCTCTACGCAGCTGCCCTACCGCCCTCCTCGCTGTCAACCTATAAAATTGCCCCTGTAACTTCTTCCTCCTCGCCAATCCCTCCGTGGTGGGCCCCCTCGAGTACTCCCTATCCACCTCCATTATCTCGCTCATTAGACGGTCATTTTCCTCCCTTCTTTCCTTATCCGCATGAGCCTTGAATGAAATAATCTCCCCCTCGGGTCACCACTTTTAGCTCTTCCCAAAAAATGGCCGCCGACACCTCCCCATTCTGATTCTACTCCACATAATCCTTAATTGTCGCCCGCACCTTGTCACAAAAGCCTCCAACCGCCAACAACCCCAAATCAAACCTCCACCCCGGCCTCTGCTCCCGTCCCAATCCAAGCTGAATCTCCAGCCAGTGGGGCGTATAGTCCAAAATCACTATCCCCCCATACTCTGGCCCTTCCACCCCAACCAAAATCACCCGACTCACCACAAAATAGTCAATCCTGGAATACACCTTATAGACATGTGAGAAGAGGGAATACTCCCTTTCCCCTGGGTTCTGAAAGTGCCACGGATCCACCATACCCATCCTTTTCATAAATCCACCCAGCCCTGGCCCTCCCCCTTCCACCCCCACGGCCACCTCTCTTGGCTTTCTACCCCACTTCCATTTACCAGCATTACTTGAGAGCATGGTGGCCCCTGCTCAAAGGCTCCTCCCAATGACCCCCCCCCCCACACACACTCCTCCACTCAGGGAAGAAGGCTCCCTGCTGACCTTACCCTCCCCCATCCAAATAAAATACTCAGCCTGAACTTCAGGTCACCTCCCCCGAGAGCAAACAAACAAGAGATAGAACACAAACAGCCCCATGAAACAAGAGGGGATGGATGGGAACATCCATTGCCACTTAAACGTTTCACCTCTGCTACCCTTTATCAACCCAACAATAAATAACAGACCCGAAAAAGAACCCCCTCCAGATCGGAGGAAAAGTAAAGCCCCCAATCACTACCCCAACTTCAACCGTATTCCCAACCATTACAAAATGCAAGCACCCCAGAGTGTTCAACTCAGTTCTCTCCCAGTTTATGCTCCTTGATGAATTCCTCAGCCGCTTCTGGGGTCTCGAAGTAATATTCCCGGCCTTCGAACGTCACCCATAACTTCGCCGGGTAGAGCACCCCAAACCTGATCCACCGACGATACCAGGATTCTGGATCTACCCCAGAATACTGAAGGAGGCTGGAGAGGAAATTGCTGAGGCCTTGACAGAAATCTTTGGATCCTCGCTGTCTTCAGGGGATGTCCCGGAGGACTGGAGAATAGCCAATGTTGTTCCTCTGTTTAAGAAGGGTGGCAGGGATAATCCCGGGAACTACAGGCCGGTGAGCCTTACTTCAGTGGTAGGGAAATTACTGGAGAGAATTCTTCGAGACAGGATCTACTCCCATTTGGAAGCAAATGGACGTATTAGTGAGAGGCAGCATGGTTTTGTGAAGGGGAGGTCGTGTCTCACTAACTTGATAGAGTTTTTCGAGGAGGTCACTAAGATGATTGATGCAGGTAGGGCAGTAGATGTTGTCTATATGGACTTCAGTAAGGCCTTTGACAAGGTCCCTCATGGTAGACTAGTACAAAAGGTGAAGTCACACGGGATCAGGGGTGAACTGGCAAGGTGGATACAGAACTGGCTAGGCCATAGAAGGCAGAGGGTAGCAATGGAGGGATGCTTTTCTAATTGGAGGGCTGTGACCAGTGGTGTTCCACAGGGATCAGTGCTGGGACCTTTGCTCTTTGTAGTATATATAAATGATTTGGAGGAAAATGTAACTGGTCTGATTAGTAAGTTTGCAGACGACACAAAGGTTGGTGGAATTGCGGATAGCGATGAGGACTGTCTGAGGATACAGCAGGATTTAGATTGTCTGGAGACTTGGGCGGAGAGATGGCAGATGGAGTTTAACCTGGACAAATGTGAGGTAATGCATTTTGGAAGGGCTAATGCAGGTAGGGAATATACAGTGAATGGTAGAACCCTCAAGAGTATTGAAAGTCAAAGAGATCTAGGAGTACAGGTCCACAGATCACTGAAAGGGGCTACACAGGTGGAGAAGGTAGTCAAGAAGGCATACGGCATGCTTGCCTTCATTGGCCGGGGCATTGAGTATAAGAATTGGCAAGTCATGTTGCAGCTGTATAGAACCTTAGTTAGGCCACACTTGGAGTATAGTGTTCAATTCTGGTCGCCACACTACCAGAAGGATGTGGAGGCTTTGGAGAGGGTGCAGAAGAGATTTACCAGAATGTTGCCTGGTATGGAGGGCATAAGCTATGAGGAGCGATTGAATAAACTCGGTTTGTTCTCACTGGAACGAAGGAGGTTGAGGGGCGACCTGATAGAGGTATACAAAATTATGAGGGGCATAGACAGAGTGGATAGTCAGAGGCTTTTCCCCAGGGTAGAGGGGTCAATTACTAGGGGGCATAGGTTTAAGGTGAGAGGGGCAAAGTTTAGAGTAGATGTACGAGGCAAGTTTTTTACGCAGAGGGTAGTGGGTGCCTGGAACTCACTACCGGAGGAGGTAGTGGAAGCAGGGACGATAGGGACATTTAAGGGGCATCTTGACAAATATATGAATAGGATGGGAATAGAAGGATACGGACCCAGGAAGTGTAGAAGATTGTAGTTTAGTCGGGCAGTATGGTCGGCACGGGCTTGGAGGGCCGAAGGGCCTGTTCCTGTGCTGTACATTTCTTTGTTCTTTGTTCTTTGATACAGCACCACCTTGGCTTTGTTGAACCCCGCACGCCATGTTGCCAACTCGGCTCCAATGTCCTGATATATTCGCACCGTGTTCCCGTCCCATTCGCAGGTGCGTTTCTCCCTGGCCCAACGCAATCTTCTCTTTCTCCACAAATTTGTGGAGTCTCACGATCACCGCCACGATGACTCCCCAGCTCTAGGCTGCTGCCTCAGAGACCTGTGCGCTCTGCCCACTTCAGGGGCCTTATCCAGCACCCCCTCTGCCACCAGCCCCACCAGCATCTTTGACACGTACCTCATGGCACTCACATCTTCTACTCCTTCAGGCAGGCCCACCATCCGCAAGTTCGGTCTTCTTCAACTGTTGTCCTGCTCTTTCACCTTTGCCCTCAATGTCTTGCAAAGGTCTCCTAAGAGCCCCACCTCCAATACCACCATTCGATAGCTAGGACCCGAGATCGCACCTTCAGTCTGTCGGATCTGTGACCACTGCACCTCCATACGTTTCTCCACCCGCTCCATCGAGCTCTTCAGGGGTGCCACAACCCCTTCGATGGCCTTCAAGTGGTCCTCCAGCATCGCCTTCCTCTGCTGGCGGAACTCTTCCTTGATAAATCAATTGCTCCACCTGGGGCTTTCCGACTTGCACCAGCCCTTCCCCCTCCGCCATCCTTCCATTAGCTGCGGCGCCACAGGCTTCCTCCAACTCCTTGGCCAGGAGGTCCCTCACCGTCTTCTGCCGGGTTTGGCAACCAGCAGACATAGCACTCCCGGGGGGGATGGGGGGGGGGGGAAACCTACTCCTCCTCCGACCTTCCAACTGCACCTTTTTGTCGAAATTACACCCGATATCGAGTAAAAAGAGCTCTTTCCTATGCCGTGGAGCAGGAGCTGCTCTGTCTGCGACCACTCACACCGTGGCCGCCACCGGAAGACCGTTAAATTGCCCCTTTAGTGTCCAAAAGGTTACGTGGGTTTACGGGGGTAGGGGGCGTGGGCTTGGGTCGGGCGCTCTTTCCAACTGACGGTGCAGACTCGATGGGCCGAACGGCCTCCTTCAGCACTGCAAATTCTATGATTCTCTGAATAATTTATGATCCAAGCAGTCTGGGACCACGCAAAGAGGTGAAACACATTCCTGACGTGCCTATATTTAACAAACTGTGTCACAGACTCCTGTTGACATGTCTATCAGATGAATGGGGAACACACCAAACTCTGCTGCAGCTGCAGGATTGGAACCACAGGCACGTGGTTTCAGAATGAAATATCGCGAGAGTTCCCCTCCCCGCCGCGCCGTGCGCATGCGCCGGGGATAATCCGGTTGCTAGGGAAAGGCGGCTCCTAGCAACGGGCCGGCGGCCGGGAGGGAGCGGGGAAGCGGCACTGCCGGCAGCAGGGCAAACATGCCGACCAAAAAGAAAGGTCGCGTCCTGGCCGATGAGAAACCAGAGCCGCTGACCGTCATCGAGAGGGAGCTGTACATGGTCCAGATCAAAGATCTGGAGGGCACGCTGGCCAAGTGAGTGCGGCCCGAGGGGGGCTGGGGGTGTGGGCAGCCTGTCCCTGGGCTGGGGGTGTGGGCAGCCTGTCCCTGGGCTGGGGGTCGGGTGTGGGCAGCCTGTCCCTGGGCTGGGGGTGTGGGCAGCCTGTCCCTGGGCTGGGGGTGTGGGCAGCCTGCCCCTGGGCTGGGGGTGTGGGCAGCCTGCCCCTGGGCTGGGGGTGTGGGCAGCCTGCCCCTGGGCTGGGGGTGTGGGCAGCCAGCCCCTGGGCTGGGGGTGTGGGCAGCCTGCCCCTGGGCTGGGGGTGTGGGCAGCCTATTCCTGGGCTGCGGGTGTGGGCAGCCAGCCCCTGGGCTGGGGGTGTGGGCAGCCTATTCCTGGGCTGCGGGTGTGGGCAGCCTGCCCCTGGGCTGGGTGTGTGGGCAGCCTGTCCCTAGCCGGGGGGTGTGGGCAGCCTGTCCCTGGGCTGGGTGTGGGGGTGTGGGCAGCCTGCCCCTGGGCTGGGTGTGGGGGTGTGGGCAGCCTGCCCCTGGGCTGGGGGTGTGGGCATCCTGTCCCTGGGCTGGGGGTGTGGGCAGCCTGTCCCTGGGCTGGGTGTGGGCAGCCTGCCCCTGGGCTGGGTGTGGGGGGGTGGGCAGCCTGCCCCTGGGCTGGGGGTGTGGGCAGCCTGTCCCTGGGCTGGGTGTGTGGGCAGCCTGTCCCTGGGCTGGGTGTGTGGGCAGCCTGTCCCTGGGCTGGGTGTGTGGGCAGCCTGTCCCTGGGCTGGGTGTGGGGGTGTGGGCAGCCTGCCCCTGGGCTGGGGGTGTGGGCATCCTGTCCCTGGGCTGGGGGTGTGGGCAGCCTGTGCCTGGGCTGGGGGTGTGGGCAGCCTATCCCTGGGCTGGGTGTGGGGGTGTGGGCAGCCTGTCCCTGGGCTGCAGGTGTGGGCACCTGTGCCTGGGTTCGGAGTGTGGGCAGCCGGGGCCTGGGCTGGGGGTGTGGATGTGGGCAGCCTTCCCCTGGGCTGGGGGAGTGGGCAGCCTTCCCCTGGGCTGGGGGTGTGGGCAGCTTTCCCCTGGGCTGGGGGTGTGTGGGCAGCCTGCCTGTCCCTGGGCAGGGGGTGTGGATCCACCTAACCTGCACACCTTTGGACTGTGGGAGGAAACCGGAGATACAAGGAGAAAGTGCAAACTCCACACAAGTCACCCAAGGCCGGAATTGAACCAGGGTCCCTGGTGCTGTGAGGCTGCAGTGCTACCATTGTGTCAATATGCTGCCCAGTTTACGGAAGGTGGATAATGGAGGACTGGCCAGGAAAGTTTTGGGTTAATCCAGTCTGCGGGTAACAAAAGCATGGATAAACTGCGATAGGGTGGAGGTGGTGATCTAAATGAGAAAGTATCTGTTCTTTGTGACGAGGAGAATTTGGGATTAGAAACTCACCTGGAGTTTGAATAGAACATATCATTAGATGGATGTTGAGGGTCATGATGTTACCTGTAATGCTCCTGAATGCCAATTGTCTGCTGTCATTTACTATCTGAGCTCAGTGGCTAGTGGAGCAAAGTACAAAAACGTCTGACACCACTAGAACTTTGTCTGTATGAATCTATGGATAAAGGAAAATAGGGCAGATTGAAGAGTATTTAATGGTTATTACTTCTGAGCGCCTAACCTGCAGGATGTGAATGGCTGTGAAGTGACTACCACACATTTCTTGTGTAACAGTTCAGAGTAGAATGACAAAGAGTAAGACAATCTTCAAATATTCTATAAATACCATATCCCTGTAAGGATTACAGAAAATATTGCCACCATTATTTGTGCTGATTCTTATCAATGTATAATAATGTGATACTGTTAAGGTACCAGGAGAGATTGGATGAACTGGAGGTAACAAAATTTGACACTGCTGAAAAGCAAGAGCAGCTTGGTAAAGATTTGCACGATGTCATCGCCTACCTGAAGAAGGGTCTAAATCAAAAAATTGACGAAATTGCTGACCTGAACGACAAGTTAATTGGTTTGAAACAAGCCAAGGACAATGAGAAGGATGCCTATGAAACTCAGCTGACACATTTACACCAAGAGTTTCAGGAAACAAAGGATCAGCTCACATCTGAAAATATGATTTTAGGTATAGAATATTGAGGGATTTTTATTTGATTTGTGATCTATAATAAAAAGTAATAATTTTTGTGGAATTTTTCAGTAATTTTAGTTGCATTAACAGAATAGCAGATAACAGTGTTCACAGGATAAACCCCAAGATTTTCATTAAAACAATTGACAAGGGTAGGAACATAAGAACTAAGAGCAGGCGTAGGCCATTCGACCCGTCAAGCCTGCTCTCCCATTCAAACAGATCATGATGATCATCAACCTCTTGCACCACTTTCCCTACTATCCCCATATCCCTTGATGTCAGTATCCAGAAATCTATCGATTCCTGTCTCAAACAGCCCTCCGGGATAGAAAATTCCAAAGATTCATCACCCTCTGAGTGAAGAAATCCTCCTCATCTCAGTCTTAAGTGACCTGCTGCTTATTCTGAGACTGCGTTCGCTGGTTCTAGACTCGCAAGTCAGGGGAACCATTCTATCCACATCCACTCTGTCACACCCTGTAAGAGGTTTGTACATTTTAATGAGATCACCTCTCATTCTTCAAAACTCTAGCGAATACAGGACCAGATTCCTTAATTTTGCCCCATAAAACAATCGTGTCATCCCAGAGATTAATCTGGTGTACCTGCTGTTTATTTTATTTATTTATTTTATGCTGTTGTTTGGCTATTGTGGCCACTACCTTGTGGAGGCACAATGCCCCCTCCTGCCACCCTCAGACCGAGACTATCACTGACCTCATCTCATAGTGAGAAGATCAAACTCATTCAGTGCCATCTGCTTCTTTTAACAATGTCCTGGTCCAGTGGCACAGTGGTTAGCACTGCTGCCTCACAGCACCAGGGACCCAGGTTCGATTCTGGCTTGGGTGACTGTTGTACCTGCGTGGGCTTCCTCCGGGTGCTTCGGTTTCTTCCCACAGTCCAAAGATGTGCAGGTTAAGTGGATTGGCCATGCTAAATTACCCCTTTTGTCCAAAGATGTGCAGCTTTGGGGTTGCGTTTGGGGACAGGAGAGGCGGACTGAGGTAGGGTGCACTTCCGGAGGGTTGGTGCTGCCTCGATGGGCCCAATGGCCTCCTTCTGCATTGTATGGATTCTTACTCTTCACCCTCGACATTCAGTTCATGCTCAGCTCCAACCACAACCAGGGCAGCCTTAAGTGCCCTCTGCTTCTTCCTTGAACAGATCATGAACCAGTCCTCATCCGCCCCCTCCTCTGCCTGCCTGAATCTTTCATTGCGGTGAACAGCTTCTCCTATGAG
Source organism: Scyliorhinus torazame (assembly GCF_047496885.1). NCBI lineage: Eukaryota > Metazoa > Chordata > Chondrichthyes > Carcharhiniformes > Scyliorhinidae > Scyliorhinus > Scyliorhinus torazame. Next base: position 98,119,113 of record NC_092728.1, on the reverse strand, counting down.
TCCACTCAGTTTCTCCAAATAAAAGTTGATGCTGCAGGAACCCTTATGGTTGCTCGTTATGCCTGACTTTTTGATTGATATACTGAATGATTTTTGTTCCAGTCCTACTTTCCCTCGCCCTTTTTTCCCGGTTTCTGATGACTATATCTGCACCAATTCCTGCACTCACCTTGAATTGGAAAATTTCAGCAAATTCGCTTCCTATTTTCACCCTGCCATCGCTTTCACATGATTCATCTCCAAGTCTTCCCTTCCCTCGACTTTCTATTTCTAAAAATAGACTGTCGATCAATATATGCTATAAACTCACTGACTCCCTTGGCAACCTGGATTACATTTTTCCCACTCCACTCACTGTAAAGACTGCATTACATTCTTCATCTCTGTTGCCTCTATTTCAAAGGCGTCTATTTCAATGCCAGCATTTCTGATCGGGCAGCACGGTAGCACAATGGTTAGCACAGTTGCTTCACAGCTCCAGGGTCCCAGGTTCGATTCCCGGCTTGAGTCACTGTCTGTGCGGCGTCTGCGCATTCTCCCCGTGTCTGCGTGGGTTTCCTCCGGGTGTTCCGGTTTCCTCCCACAGTCCAAAGATGTGCCGGTTAGGTGGATTGGCTATGTGTCCAAAAAAGGTTAGGTGGAGTTACGGGGATAGGGTGGATGTGTGGGTATAGGGTGCAGGTATGGGCTTAGGTAGGGTGGAGGTATGGGCTTAGGTAGGGTGCTCTCTCCAAAGACCGGTGCAGACTCAATGGGTCGAATGGTCTCCTTCTGCACTATTGATTCTATGTCTTTTTTTTTTCCTCAGCCAATGATTCTTCCCCCATCCCCACGGGTTGATAGCGCCTTCAACCAGGTCTGCCCCATTCCTCGCTCTCTAAAATTAGGATAGGGAATCCTTAGCTTTGCCTTCTACTCCACATTCAACAGATCATTCTCTACCATTTCCATCATCTCCAATGTGATGTCACCATTAAATACATCTTCCATTCCACTTCTCCGTCAGCATTCCATAGGGATAATTCCCCTGACACACTGTTCTCTGTTCAATCATTCTGGAGCAAACCTTCCCCTTCCCACAGCATCAGCTGTCCTCTACCTCCTCTTAAGCTCCATTCATTCCTGTATTTTTTTATGAATGCATGTGGGCATCACTGGCTAGGCCAACATTTATTGCCCATCTCTAATTGCCCTTGAGAAGGTGGTGGTGAGTTGCGTTCCTGAACTGCTGCAATCCATGAGGTACGATGATATTAGGGAGGGAGTTCCAGGATTTTGACCCAGTCAAGGAACCAGCAATCTATTTCCGAATGAGGAGAGTGGGTGGCTTGGAGAGAAACTTTCAGGTGATGTTTTTTTAATGTTTCTGCTGCCTTTTATCCTTATAGATGGTTCTAGATGGTAGTGGTTGTGGGATTGGAATGTGTTGTCTAAGGAGTCTTGGTGAGTTCCTGCAGTGCATCTTGTAGATGGTACACACTGCTGCAACTGTTTATCGGTGGAGGGAGTGAATGTTTATGAATGGGGTGCCAATCAAGCAGACTGCTTTGCCTGAATGATATCAAGTTTTTTGAGTGCTGTTGGAGCTGCACTCATCCAGTCAAGCGGAGAGTATGGTATCACACTCCTGATTTATGTCCTAATCTCTCATGTCTTCTACCCTATCACAAACCTCTCCTGTACTCCTTTTCTCCACAGCTTTCTTTCCCTGCCTCTGTATTTGTGTAATACATCTCTAATTTTTACAGTTCTGATGCAAGGTCATCAATCTGAAACATTGGGCAGAATCTTGTGTACTATCCCATGGAGAGTTTGTCAGGGGTGGTGCTATTTAATCGGTCAGGAGGTTGGTAGCTGGGGACCCAATTGCTACCCCAGTCAGGTCTACGGTGCAAAGTCACCTTGCCGCCATGGAAGATGCACCATGCAGAGAGCGTGACAAGCAAACCTGTGTGGGGTTCCCAGGGAGGGGTTCCTTCTTCAATTCCTGTTCAATAGACCGGGCATCAGGAAAGATGGGGGCAGCTGAGAGCCACCCCCTCCCTGAGCCACTGAGCCCTTCTCCCATGACCCTCCTCGACACCAGTCACCAGTAGCCTGGGATCCAGCAACAAAACTAGACCTCGGGTGGGTGCCATCCTATCTCTCCAGTGGCCATGCTGTTCAGTAGAGTTCTTAGCAGGTGGACCTTCCGCTCTCAGGCTCCTTGATCCTGGGGAGGGTCCACTGCTGTCCAGTTAAGTGTCTGAGTGGCATTTGCTGACTTAATTTGCTGGGATTTCCCCTAAGAAGGTGATGCGGGGGCTCCTACTGGCTCTCCCACTAACAATTGAGATCCCACTGCCTCCATTAAAGCGAACCCTAAGGTGGGAGTGACCAGTGTTGTGATTTCCCTCCCTATGTAGAGAAGTCGGCAAAGGGGAAGGCCAACACGACTACATGATACAAGTTCATGTTAAAAAGCCTGTTACGGCAAATGTACACTGTGCCACTATCCGAACTTGTGATATAAAATAAGTCTGTTCTTTCCACTCCTGTTTTACAGCTGGGAAGCTGGATGCTCTTGAGGAGTTTCGAGTTCAGAAGGAGGAATTCATGGCAAGGTTTGCTGGACTTGAGGAACAGTTAAGGAATCAGGAGCACGAGCACAGTGAAATTATTTATGACTTGGAGAGGAGAGCAGTGGTGGATAAAGATAGGTAAGACATTTCATTTTCTTTCTAGCACAGCTCTTCCTGTCATGTTTTCCAATGGTGTCAGCAACCCTTCAGTAATCTGCCCAAGTTGACATTCTACTTTTATAGAATCGTAGAATGGTTACAGCACAGAAGGGGACCATTTGGCCTAGGCAGCAATACAGCTAGCTCCATTCCTCTTTCCTTTTTTCCAGGCTCTTCAATTACTTTCCTTTCATTATTTTACTTCATTCTGTTCTATTTAATTCCCTTTAGAAAGCCCTGATTGAATGTACTTCCCCCATCCTTTCAGGCAGTGCAATTCGGGTCATATCAGCTTTCTGATTGGAAAGAAGTTTTCCCTTGTGTCTCCTTTGTTTGTTTATTTTGCCAATTACCTTAAATCCTTGTTCTCCCTCGATTCCCGACCCTTCTGCCAATGGGAAGAGTTTCTCTTTACTCTGTCCAGGCCCCTCATAATTTTGAACACCTCAATCATATCTCCTCTCCACCTTCTCCGCAGTAATGAGACGAACCCCAACTTCCATCCACATAACTTAAGTCTCTCGCCCAGTCGCCTAAATCCTTTCTGCACCTTCTCCAATAAACTTTCCCCATTCTCCTAAATTTCAGTGCCCAGATTGGACACAGCATTTGAATTATTGCTGAGCCAGTCATTAAAAATTTTTGTCATAACTTGCTTGCTTTTGAACTCTATGCGTCCTTTTGTAAAGCCCTGTATGTTTTGTAACCGCTTTCTCAAACTGCCCAACTATATTCAACAATGTGTGCACAGTTAAAACAGTTCTTAAGTAACGTACTTCCTAAACCTGCCACTATATTCCAATTAAGCAAATCAAATATATTTTAAATACGATTCATGAATAAAGTTAACAACAGGTTTCTACTTACTTTTCTCTGTGCAGAATCTTTGGAGGGAGAACCTTTCAGGTCCAAACTGAAACACCGCTGTTCAGATTAGAGTTCTAGAAACTACTGACTCTCCAGACAGACCCTGGCTCCTCCATTAACTACATCATCTGTACCCAAAGCATAAGGCATTGTTTTGTCTCTTCTTACAAGACATCCCATGACGTGTTTAGCCAGGATCAAACACAATACCCCTCTTAAATTACCTACACCCCAGAGACCCTCCAACCTAAATAATATTCCATTAGCTAGCTATCTAGAAACCGGTAAATGGTTCTCGAGGTCAATTGGCAGAACACTTCACCTACAAATCAATGATTACCTCACCTTTACGACACTTTAATCACTGCTCTAACAGTTATACTGTCTGTATGCATCTTAACCCAGGGTTTTGATAGCATTACTGCATAAAATATAAAATATGACCATTTCTTACATTCATCATAGGGTGGCGACAAGCTGCTTGTCCCTGGGACATTGCTGCTAAGTCAGATTGTGTCCTCACCTGGCATCTACAAGCTAATGTTTACCATCAGGGTTTCGAAGCGAGAACCCTAATTAATATTTTCCTCTGATACCGGCAGTGTAAAGCTGAAGCAAATTGCAGCACTGCTCCCGTCATTCATAATTTGACAGTCAGCTGACAGTTTCGCTTAAGATCACAAGGATAGCTGGTGTTGTGTCAGTATTTGTACACTCGGGAGGTTTTACGTGTATAAATGCATGCTGTATCCAAGCTGAGACTGGTTGCCAAAAACAGGAAGGAGAGTTCCAGTTCCCAGAATTGACATCTCACGGTTTGAGCCAAACAAAAAAAAAAAGCATTTATGCATTTCCCAGGTTCTCCACTATCCCTTTTTTACACAATTCTTTCTCGTGTTTTCTGCGGCTGTTTTAAAAATACTGTCCTGGAAATAATATTGCGGTTAAATAAAATGTGTTAAATGTGCTATTAGATACAAGTTTACAAAAAACTGGATAATGTGGAAATACAGAACAGGTCCACCCTATCCAACCCCCTGATCATTTTGTATGCCTCTATTAAGTCTCCTCTTAACCTTCTTCTCTCCAACGAAAACAACCTCAAGTCCATCAGCCTTTCCTCATAAGATTTTCCCTCCATACCAGGCAACATCCTGGTAAATCTCCTCTGCACCCGCTCCAAAGCCTCCACGTCCTTCCTATAATGCGGTGACCAGAACTGTACGCAATACTCCAAATGCGGCCGTACCAGAGTTCTGTACAGCTGCAACATGACCTCCCGACTCCGGAACTCAATCCCTCTACCAATAAAGGCCAACACTCCATAGGCCTTCTTCACAACCCTATCAACCTGGGTGGCAACTTTCAGGGATCTATGTACATGGACACCTAGATCCCTCTGCTCATCCACACTTTCAAGAACTTTACCATTAGCCAAATATTCCGCATTCCTGTTATTCCTTCCAAAGTGAATCACCTCACACTTCTCTACATTAAACTCCATTTGCCACCTCTCAGCCCAGCTCTGCAGCTTATCTATATCCCTCTGTAACCTGCTACATCCTTCCACACTATCGACAACACCACCGACTTTAGTATCGTCTGCAAATTTACTCACCCACCCTTCTGCGCCTTCCTCTAGGTCATTGATAAAAATGACAAACAGCAACAGCCCCAGAACAGATCCTTGTGGTACTCCACTTGTGACTGTACTCCATTCTGAACATTTCCCATCAACCATCACCCTCTGTCTTCTTTCAGCTAGCCAATTTCTGATCCACATCTCTAAATCACCCTCAATCCCCAGCCTCTGTATTTTCTGCAATAGCCTACCGTGGGGAACCTTATCAAACGCTTTGCTGAAATCCATATACACCACATCAACTGCTCTACCCTCATCTACCTGATGATTTATTTTCCTTTCATTAGCCCAAAGGACACAATTCCATTGAAGTAATTCAGTCACCGAATGAAAGGGACACCAGCTAATCCGGCACAAAGTAGGGGTCGAATCTGTAACAGTTAACCCGCAACATTATTCCTGTAGGTTAAAGAAGGAGATGGTTTCACGTGTGAACGCTGTGGCTGCAGAGTTCCGTCGCATCTCAAAAAGGCAGGTGGCAGAGACGACTAAAAGGGCCATCCGCGAAAATGCATCCATCAGCAGCCAGCTGGGAAAGGTGTCCGAGAAAAGTGTAAAAATAATCAAGGCGAATGACCAGCTGAAATTGGAAACACAGATGCAGAAGCGAACTGTTCAGCTCTTGGAGGAGAGTCAGAAAGAACTGGCCAAGAAGAACCTCAGCAACCTGAAGGTGTGGTATTTCTCTGGGAAGGAAGTATTCTGTGGAGTGGGGGAACTGCTCAGCTTTCAATGGCAACATCACGCACCTTTAACAGAGAAATGCCCCAAGGTGCTTCATAGTAGCCAGAAAAAGGAGTTTGGGAAAGATGGACAGAAACCTGTTTTTAAAGAGGAGATGGTAATCATAGTATCTGATAGAATCCCTACAGTGCAGAAGAAGGCCATTTAGTCCATCGAGTCTGCACCAACCCTTTGAAAGAGAAACCTACGTGGGCTCCAAACTCCCGCATATTCCCGTAACCCCTGCCGAACCTTTAGACACTTAGCGGCAATTTATCATGTCCAATCTACCTAACCTGTATATCTTTGATGCACAGAAGGTGGCCATTTAACCTACCATGCTTGTTCCAAACAACTCTTTTTGAAAGAGCTACCAATTAGTCTCGGAGACTAGCAATCTTTTAAAAATTAATTTACAGGATGTGGCCGTCGCTGGTTTGGCCAGCATTTAATACCCATAATGCCAGCCCCGCCCCCCACACAAGTATTTATCCAAGTTCCTTTCGAAAGTCACTATTCAATTCACCTCTACCTTTCAGGTAGAGCATTCCAAATGATAATTCAAAGTGGCTCTTCTGCCAGTTATCTTGCATGTGTCCCCTGGTTAATGACCGACTAGTGGAAACCGTTTCTGTTTATTTGGTCCATCAAACCCTTTCGTGATTATGAATACCTTATCAAATCACCCCTTACCTTTCTCCAGTCTGAGGAATGATGTGGAGATGCTGGCATTGGACTGGGGTGAGCACAGTAAGAAGTCTTACAACACCAGGTTAAAGTCCAACAGGTTTCTTTCGATGTCACTAGCTTTCGGAGCACTGCTCCTTCCTCAGGCTCCGAAAGCTAGTGACATCGAAACAAACCTGTTGGACTTTAACCTGGTGTTGTAAGACTTCTTACAGTCTGAGGAAGGCAGTCCCAGTTTCTCTAACCTTTCCACAAAACCGAAGTCCCACGTCCTTAGTACAATTCTAGTAAATGTCCTCTGCACCCTTTCCAAGGCCGTAACATCATTCCTAAAGTGTGATGGCCAGAATTGGACACAATACTGGAATGGAATTATTTATAAAGCCTTAGCATAACATTTGTTCTTTTGTATGCTTTTTAAAGTAGCCAACAGCCTTGTCAACTTGTCCTGCTACCTTCAAAGTTCTGTACACAATCTCTCTGGTCCCTATGTTCCTGTACTCCCTTTAAAATTATACAGATTAGGTTCCATTGCCTCCCATTATTCTTTCACTTTTCTCTGAGTTATCTTTCATCTGGCATTTCCATAGTCTGTTTATGTCCTCCTAAAGTCTATGACTCTTTTTCCCTCTGTTTTCTACTATCCTGAGTTTTGTGTTACAAGCAGTCTTTGAAATTATGCCCCATATACACATGTCCAGGTTATTAATATGTATTAAACACAGTGGTTCTAATACCAATCCCTGGAGGCCATCACTGTACACTTCTCTCCAGCCCCCCAAACAGCATTCACCATTACACTCTACTTCCTGAACCTTAACCAATTTTGTGTTTAGGCTGCCCCAGTCATTATTCCCAGGGGGTGCAATTTTTCTCTCAAGTCTATTGTGATACTTTGTTTCATGCAACCCATAAGATACCACTTAGCCCTTTCCCCACTGCCAGACAATATGGTGGAATACTGCACTAAGAGATACCTTTAACTAGCATCTTTTGAGGAAGATTTACTTCTCATTTTAATAGCCTAACCATTGTATACGTTTCCTCCCTCCAACCAACTGGAGTAACTTGTTGCTTCAATTTAAGGTTATCCAAATGCTGACTGATAAATGCAAACAACAGCGGGAATCACTGGAAAACTGTGCACTGAGGGACAAGCTCATCCCGCAATTTGAGTTGGCCATCAAGGAACTCGAGGGACAGAATGAATCTCTAAGGTAAGTGGATTCCAGTGCTGTGTTTATATGGGCTCTGTCTGCTTAGCTTCAAGAGATTTTATTTTTTGACAAACTGGAGCTACATCCAGGGTAATCCCTGCTGATTTTAGGCCTATTTCTTTAGTTTAATCTGGATTGATCCAAAAAATCACTTTCGTTGCAAGTCCTTGCTCCCCTTGATCTGTATGTAACATGCCTTTACCTGCCTAACATCCAAGTCATTGTAATGTGTTCAACAGAAATCTGATGGCCATATCATGTGCCTCCATGTTAAATATGAGTCACTGAAACACTCCTAAGCAGTTGTGTTCGAATATTACCTGCTCTAATCTCCTGTCCGTAATCTTCAGGGAAGAAATAATCTCTCTGAAGAAGCAGTTGGAAACAAAGCAATCTCATTTGGAGAATCAGAGGAGCGTCATGGAACAACAGGAAAAGCGCAGGAAGCAGGTGGAGAAAGTCCTGTCTGATGCTGCCTATGCTTTGAAAGATGCCCTGCAGGTAAATAACCACTTCAATTTGAGGAGTAGATTCAGTATTGCTGCTCTCTGCGTAGAAATGCATGCCTACTTTGATACCTGGTAAGTGACAGAGATATAACATAGAACATAGAACATAGAAAATACAGCACAGAACAGGCCCTTCAGCCCACGATGTTGTGCCGAACCTTTGTCCTAGATTAATCATAGATTATCATTGAATTTACAGTGCAGAAGGAGGCCATTCGGCCCTTTGAGTCTGCACCGGCTCTTGGAAAGAGCACCCTACCCAAACTCAACACCTCCACCCAACACCAAGGGCAACTTTGGACACTAAGGGCAATTTATCATGGCCAATCCACCCAACCTGCACATCTTTGGACTGTGGGAGGAAACCGGAGCACCCGGAGGAAACCCACGCAGACACTGGGAGGACGTGCAGACTCCGCACAGACAGTGACCCAAGCCGGAATCGAACCTGGGACCCTGGAGCTGTGAAGCAATTGTGCTATCCACAATGCTACCGTGCTGCCCTTAAGAACAAATAAATCTACACTATATCACCGTAATCCATGTACCTATCCAATAGCTGCTTGAAGGTCCCTAATGTTTCCGACTCAACTACTTCCACAGGCAGTGCATTCCATGCCCCCACTACTCTCTGGGTAAAGAATCTACCTCTGATATCCCTCCTATATCTTCCACCTTCTATCTATTCCCCTGATCATCTTATAAACCTCTATCAAGTCGCCCCTCATCCTTCTCCGTTCTAATGAGAAAAGGCCTAGCACCCTCAACCTTTCCTCGTAAGACCTACTCTCCATTCCAGGCAACATCCTGGTAAATCTTCTTTGCACCTTTTCCAAAGCTTCCACATCCTTCCTGAAATGAGGCGACCAGAACTGTACACAGTACTCCAAATATGGCCTTACCAAAGTTTTGTACAGCTGCATCATCACCTCACGGCTCTTAAATTCAATCCCTCTGTTAATGAACGCGAGCACACCATAGGCCTTCTTCACAGCTCTATCCATTTGAGTGGCAACTTTCAAAGATGTATGAACATAGACCCCAAGATCTCTCTGCTCCTCCACATTGCCAAGAACTCTACCGTTAACCCTGTATTCCGCATTCATATTTGTCCTTCCAAAATGGACAACCTCACACTTTTCAGGGTTAAACTCCATCTGCCACTTCTCAGCCCAGCTCTGCATCCTATCTATGTCTCTTTGCAGCCAACAACAGCGCTCCTTACTATCCACAACTCCACCAATCTTCGTATCGTCTGCAAATTTACTGACCCACCGTTCAACTCCCTCATCCAAGTCATTAATGAAAATCACAAACAGCAGAGGACCCAGAACTGATCCCTGCGGTACGCCACTGGTAACTGGGATCCAGGCTGAATATTTGCCATCCACCACCACTCTCTGACTTCTATCGGTTAGCCAATTCGTTATCCAACTGGCCAAATTTCCCATTATCCCATGCCTCCTTACTTTCTGCAGAAGCCTACCATGGGGAACCTTATCAAATGCCTTACTAAAATCCATGTACACTACATCCGCTGCTTTACCTTCATCCACATGCTTGGTCACCTCCTCAAAGAATTCAATAAGACTTGTAAGGCAAGACCTACCCCTCACAAATCCGTGCTGACTATCCCTAATCAAGCAGTGTCTTTCCAGATGCTCAGAAATCCTATCCTTCAGTACCCTTTCCATTACTTTGCCTACCACCGAAGTAAGACTAACTGGCCTGTAATTCCCAGGGTTATCCCTAGTCCCTTTTTTGAACAGGGGCACGACATTTGCCACTCTCCAATCCCCTGGTACCACCCCTGTTGACAGTGAGGACGAAAAAATCATTGCCAACGGCTCTGCAATTTCATCTCTTGCTTCCCATAGAATCCTTGGATATATCCCGTCAGGCCCGGGGGACTTGTCTATCCTCAAGTTTTTCAAAATGCCCAACACATCTTCCTTCCTAACAAGTATTTCCTCGAGCTTACCAATCTGTTTCACACTGTCCTTTCCAACAATATCGCCCCTCTCATTTGTAAATACAGAAGAAAAGTACTCGTTCAAGACCTCTCCTATCTCTTCAGACTCAATACACAATCTCCCGCTACTGTCCTTGATCGGACCTACCCTCGCTCTAGTCATTCTCATATTTCTCACATATGTGTAAAAGGCCTTGGGGTTTTCCTTGATCCTACCCGCCAAAGATTGTTCATGCCCTCTCTTAGCTCTCCTAATCCCTTTCTTCAGTTCCCTCCTGGCTATCTTGTATCCCTCCAATGCCCTGTCTGAACCTTGTTTCCTCAGCCTTACATAAGTCTCCTTTTTCCTCTTAACAAGACATTCAACCTCTCTTGTCAACCATGGTTCCCTCACTCGACCATCTCTTCCCTGCCTATAATATAATAATCTTTAATAATAATCTTTAATAATAATGTTTATTGTCACAAGCAGACTTACATTAAGACTGCAATGAAGTTACTGTGAAAAGCCCCTAGTCTCCACATTCCGGCGCCTGTTCGGGTACACAGCGAGAGAATTCAGAATGTCCAAATGACCTAATAGCACATCTTTCAAGACTTGTGCAAGGAAACCGGAGCACCTGGAGGAAACCCACGCAGATAAGGGAAGAACGTGCAGACTCCGCACAGACAGTGACCCAAGCCGGGATCGAACCTGGGACCCTGGCGCTGTGAAGCCATAGTGCTAACCACTATGCTACCATACTGCTCAGATATATGCTACTGAGAGATTCCTGATACCCATTTCTGTCTCCAACAAGCTCCACCTGGATTGCTACTATGTGTAACTGCACCCACGTTTTGTTCCTATCACATGCATTTGATCTTAAAGAGTAAAGGATTCGTAGTTGTATCGGAAAGTACTAGATTTAATCCATGGTCTGAGTTAGGTTCCATGAGTTGGCCTTGGCCATGATGCTACAAATGGCCTCAGCACCCCTAGCCTGGGAAAGCTTCCTGCTCCTGGACACTATTCAGCAGTTTCTGCAGAAATATGTGCGTGGTTGTTAGAGGAGGAAAAGGTTGAATTGAACATGAAGGAATAGACTTCCAAAAATCACTGTTCCAGCTCGCAGCTTGAACTCAGTACCAAAGGGCTGCCAGGGTCCATGTACCCCGATGATAACAAGACTCAAAGATTCTGCAGAAATAAAAACCAAAGATTAATTACAGTGTTTTTTCCTGTTGGAATTAGAACACGAATTCTACAACTCAAAGTATTTCTTGAGTTAAGTTATAATGGGAGCCACCTGCAATTTGGTAATTGTGAAGAGTCCTCATGAGGTTAAAGGCGAACACAGCTGGAGCATGCTTCTTGTACTCCCAAGTGTGCACCAGCCCAGAGTGCAGTTTCTGTTAAGCAGAGTACAGTATAAGAAGCCATTCATAGAATCATAGAATCCCTACAGGGCAGAAGGAGGCCATCAACCCATCGCATCTGTGCCAGCCCTCTGAAAGAGCACCCTACCTAGGCCACGTCCCCACCCTATCCTCCGTAACCCAGTAACCCCACCTAACCTTTTGGACACTTAAGGGGTAATTTCGCATGGCCAATCCACCTAACCTGCACATCTTTGGGCTGTGGGAGGAAACCGGAGCACCCGGAGGAAGCCCACACAGACACTGGGAAAACGTGCAGACTCCACGCAGGCAGTCGCCGAGGTCAGAATTGAACCCAGGTCCCTGACGCTGTGAGGCAGCAGTGCTGACCACTGTGCCACTGCGCTTGCCCATCGTGGTACATTTCAACGTGTCGTCCACTTGAGCTTTCCACTTTCCACTTTCAAGCCCATTTTGCACTGCTTGCTTCTCTGCCCTGTGAGGCAAGGGTTTTAATTTCTGGTTGTTGAGACGGGCAATTTTCACATCTGTTTCAATTATGCAGTTAATACTAGGTTTGGAATCCAGCTCTGTGCTTCATATTTACACGAAATAGGTTTCAGCTGTTTGGAAGAGCCCCATCCAGACCTTGGAACCTTGATAAATAAACATCTGGAAGGGGGGTGTAGTGCTTCTGCGCACCCTGACCATCACAGTAGAAATAATTTTCATTCATTAACCCTCGAAGTATGGCAGCATAATGAAGTCAATTTGCTGACCACAAACCGCAATGTGAGATAAATATTGACCAAGAACAATGGGGATAAATCCTCTGCTCTCCTTTGTGATAGTGCCATGAGGGGGCACATGGGGCCTCAGTTTGATGCCCCACCTGACAGACAGCACCTCCGGCAGGGCAGCAATCTGCAAGTACAGCACTGGGGGCGTCCGCCTTGACTTTTGTGCTCAAGTCCTGGAATGAGATTTGGACCCAGAATCAACTGACTCAAGGTTGGAGTGCTCGCAGCTAAGCCATAGGTAACACAAACTCAGTTAAGTACATCTAGAATTTCGCCCCCACAACCCAAAAGATGTGCAGGCTAGGTGGATTGGCCACACTAAATTGCCCCTTAATTGGAAAAAATGAATTGGGTACTCTAAATTTTAAGAAAAAAAAAAGTACATCTAGAATAAAGAGCTAAGTTGTTATTATGTTATTGCGCACAGTCACATAATGGTTATAGCCGGTCATGTCTGTGCTGACCTTCTAAAGGAACAATTCACCAAGTGCCATTCCTCACCTCCCCTCTCTGTGGCTCTACAGATTCTTCCTTCTTGAATGCCTTGATTGAACCTGCCACCAGCACACACTCAGGCAGTGCACTCCAGATCGTAAACACTTGCTGCACCCAAATGTCTTCCTTCGCGACTCCATTGATTCTTTTGCCAATGACTTTAAATTTGTGCTGTCTGGATCTCAGGCCTTCCAATGAGAATAGTTTCTTCCTATCCACTCTGAACAGACCACTCATGATTTTGAACACCGCTATCAAATCTCTTCTCAAATTTCTCGAAGGATAAGTCCATCTCGGTAGCTGAAGTTCCTCACTCTTCCTTGGAACTATTCCTGTGAATCTGTCCTGCACCCTTTCTAATGCTTTCTAACGTGTGGGGCTCAAAACTGGACACTACTCCAGTTGAGGCTAAACCAGTACTTTATACCAGTTTTAACATAACATCCTTGCTTCTATACTCTATGCCTCTCATTATAAAGCCTAGAATGCTGTATCCTAGTACTTCTTACTGATAGAGACTAAACTTTCTCTCTTCATTTTACTCCGTCCACTTCCTGCTGTTCCCGGAGAATAGTGGGAGAGTCCCTAAATGCGGATCTCGCCGGCTGCCAAACAGAGCGCGATGCTCCGGGCCCACGGCACTGGATGCAATCTGGTGCACACCCTTGCTGGGCATGAACCAGACTCGCACATGTCAATGACTATCATAACTAATTTAAATATTAATTTTGGGGTTTTAGGCGGAGACCCTAGTTCCCGGGTACACAGCCCCCGTCGGCGTAGCATGAGGCCGGCAGGAATCACTACTGGTCTCTGATGTGATGACCATGCTGGGAGGACGGGTGGCTTAGGGGCCATTGGGGCCCCCGGGTGGTCGGGACAGGGCCGGCCAGGTTGACACTGCATCCCAAGGGCAATCCTTCTGGGTGGGGGCATGGTCATGGTCATTGGGGGGGGGGGGGAATTGAGAAGGGTTGGGCATGGAGCGGGGGCCATAAAGGGATGAGGGTGGACTTTAAAGGGTGGGGCCTTGGCTGACCCCATAGTGGGGTGTCAGTCACATGGGGGGGGGGCAAGGGTCCCCATTGGCTAGTGGGTTGGGGGGGCTGTCGGGTTGTCTGGAGATTGGGGTGCCCATTAAAAAGGGTGTCCTGATCTCGGAGGAGCCAGCCTGAGCAGCGACATTCCCCAGTGGGAATCTCCCAAACTTCAAAAAAATGACCCAAGTGTGGCTGATTGCGATGGGAATTGCACCGGGACACCCGGGGGGAATGTCACCTGCTTTCCTGCCCAATATTGTATGGGAGAGGGGCTCTCCAGTGTTGCCAGCCAGAGGCGGGAATCGTGATGGCTGGTTAAATCAAGGATGAGGACAAAACAACTCCAGGCGACAATCCATGTCTCCAGGCCTGGCCCAACACACCGGCCCTGACAAGGTTCCTGCCTGCCCCAACAAAGTTTCCTGCCCAGAATCGATGGGGACATGCAAACACCTGACTAAAAACCATTTAAATATCATTATTGGGCAGACAACCCAATTCCGCGGCCTACCGGTATGCTCCAGCCCCCTCAACTGGGGGTCACGCTGGCATGAATTGCAAGTCCTGACAAGTGTGGACCTGGCGCTTTGCACTCCAAGGTGGTGAGCACCCTCCCCAAACCTGCCTACAGGGTACTGAGGAGGGATCCTTCAATGGAGCTAGTGGTCCGGGGGTGGGGGGCTTGGGCTGGGATGGCGGGCGCAGGCCAGGGGTCTTTCCAGGAATGGGGAGGTTTGGCTGGTCTTCCCATCTGTAGCAGGTGTGGGCAGCAGAGCAGCTTCTCTTTCTAGGAAGTTCTTCAAAACAAAAAGACAACCTCTTTAAAAAAAGCTGAAGTTAGAAAGAACACCTGCTCAAAAGAGGAAGCACTTCAGAGTTAATTGACCCCTATAGAGCTATATGAATAAACAGCGGTAATTCTTCTTTTGAAATGTCTTTGTCCTTGTGAAAGGCAATGGACCATGAAATTGAATGTAAACAAATGCAGTTCAAAGCTTTTAGGCTTCTAAGCATGCACAGTGGCTTGAAAAGGTTAAAGAGCAATGACATTGACTGTGATAAAAGCAATTCAAAAATTTCCATCATATTAAAGTGAAGATGTGAACCTTCAGCTCACAGATATTTGAACTTGACATGTTGGTAGACAATTTATTGATTTTCAAGGCTATAATGAAAATTGAAATGAAAATTGCTTATTGTCACAAGCAGGCTTCAATGAAGTTACTGTGAAAAGCCCCTAGTCGCCACATTCCGGCGCCTGTTCGGGGAGGCTGGTACGGGAATTGAACCGTGCTGCTGGCCTGCCTTGGTCTGCTTTAAAAGCCAGCGATTTAGCCCAGTGAGCTAAACCAGCCCCTATAGTCGGGAAGACCAGCCAAATGGCCCCATAACACTGTTAATTTATAAACTGTCTAAGAAGGAATCAAATTCTAAATTAATCTCACCAAATCACGTATCTGAAATGTAAATTTCCATTCCACAAGAAGATCTCGCTGAATTATTGTGATCTTACTAAACAGCCTTGGT
This sequence comes from Scyliorhinus torazame, assembly GCF_047496885.1. NCBI lineage: Eukaryota > Metazoa > Chordata > Chondrichthyes > Carcharhiniformes > Scyliorhinidae > Scyliorhinus > Scyliorhinus torazame. The sequence goes on along the minus strand of NC_092728.1, from coordinate 98,103,555 downwards.
TGTTCACCTGTTCAATTAACTCTATCTTCTCATTAATTGCTTGCGATCTCAATGTTTTGAAAGGTTAATAAACAATTGTTGTCTGATGTTCCATGGACTTCAGTAAGGCCTTTGACAAGGTCCCTCATGGTAGACTAGTACAAAAGGTGAAGTCACACGGGATCAGGGGTGAGCTGGCAAGGTGGATTCAGAACTGGCTAGGCCATAGAAGGCAGAGGGTAGCAATGGAGGGATGCTTTTCTAATTGGAGGGCTGTGACCAGTGGTGTTCCACAGGGATCAGTGCTGGGACCTTTGCTGTTTGTAGTATATATAAATGATTTGGAGGAAAATGTAACTGGTCTGATTAGTAAGTTTGCAGACGACACAAAGGTTGGTGGAATTGCGGATAGCGATGAGGACTGTCTGAGGATACAGCAGGATTTAGGTTGTCTGGAGACTTGGGCGGAGAGATGGCAGATGGAGTTTAATCCGGACAAATGTGAGGTAATGCATTTTGGAAGGGCTAATGCAGGTAGGGAATATACAGTGAATGGTAGAACCCTCAAGAGTATTGAAAGTCAAAGAGATCTAGGAGTACAGGTCCACAGGTCATTGAAAGGGGCAACACAGGTGGAGAAGGTAGTCAAGAAGGCATACAGCATGCTTGCCTTCATTGGACGGGGCATTGAGTATAAGAATTGGCAAGTCATGTTGCAGCTGTATAGAACCTTAGTTAGGCCACACTTGGAGTATAGTGTTCAATTCTGGTCGCCACACTACCAGAAGGATGTGGAGGCTTTAGAGAGGGTGCAGAAGAGATTTACCAGAATGTTGCCTGGTATGGAGGGCATAAGCTATGAGGAGCGATTGAATAAACTCGGTTTGTTCTCTCTGGAACGAAGGAGGTTGAGGGGCGACCTGATAGAGGTCTACAAAATTATGAGGGGCATAGACAGAGTGGATAGTCAGAGGCTTTTCCCCAGGGTAGAGGGGTCAATTACTAGGGGGCATAGGTTTAAGGTGAGAGGGGCAAGGTTTAGAGTAGATGTACGAGGCAAGTTTTTTACGCAGAGGGTAGTGGGTGCCTGGAACTCGCTACCGGAGGAGGTAGTGGAAGCAGGGACGATAGGGACATTTAAGGGGCATCTTGACAAATATATGAATAGGATGGGAATAGAAGGATACGGACCCAGGAAGTGTAGAAGATTGTAGTTTAGTCGGGCAGTATGGTCGGCGCGGGCTTGGAGGGCCGAAGGGCCTGTTCCTGTGCTGTACATTTCTTTGTTCTTTGTTCTTTGATGAATATTGTTGTCAGGGTATTTATCCCAGTTTTCTGACTTGGAATCCCCAGAAAACTATCCTTATGAATTTCTCCAGAATTAGGAATGGATTTGTTGCAATTGTGCACTGCCCTTTCTGTGCAGGACAAGACAGAATGTGCGGAAGAAGCCTTTTCTACTGCCCATCTGGAGAAGACGGATTCTGAGGTGCTGCTGTATGCTCATCGTAGTCAAATGATGCAGAAACTGCTGCTCTTACTGAACAGTGCAGCCGTACTTGGACTTGGGCCTTCACTGGGGGAGTTCATTAAAGACACATTACCTCACTTAGACCCCAAACCACCAAACCTTCAGGGAAGGTACGTAATGTGCAGAGTAAACAAGGGACACCATTTATCTTGCTCAAATTTGTGGTCTGTATTTGTTTTGACATTTTGAAAACCTATTCATTGGTTTAATTTCCCCCAATCTGCCCTCATTTTAAAATCCAGAATTCGTCCAGTTTTCTTCCTCATTCTGAAGCTCCTGGGTCATGCTAGATTAGACCATTCTCTGTGAATATCAGCAGCCTTGCTCAGCTCTGGAGAAAGCAAGCCTGCTTCACTTAGCTGTTAACACAGTTTCTAGCAGCAGTTACTGGCTAGCTATGTGCTGGAACTCCTGGCTATTTTCTTCAAAAGCTTCTGTGCTCCGCGTCAGTGAGACCAGTTGTAGCACACTAAACTCTACTTCAGTGAACGTAGCATGGACCCAGTGATTAATTCATACGCTCGATCTCATTGTAAAAACCCTTGGAAACATTACACCTGTCGAATGAAGGGTAACTGGGTTTTTAATTATGTGCTGAGTTCATAATTACTGCAAAATACCCTTGTTGGCCCTGAAAGAGTAACTCTATATTTATTAAATGAATGTTCCATTTCTCTATTATGATATGAAATTTGTATTTTTAATTTTATTTAAAGTTCATGATAATTTAATTTCTATCTTAATTTCATGTATATGCTCCAATTATTTATTTTACCATTTGTAAAATATAAAATTGAGTGAATGGGATTAGAGGTTATTAACTTCCTGCTGTGCTGTCTGTGAGAATACTTAAATGGGATTGGCTGCATACCCTGCTTGATGACATCACTGCTGCTAGAGATTCTCTTGACTTGGCGCCAGATTCAAACTGATATCAAGAAAGAGGAAATCTTCGTCAGGGATTGCTATATCTTTGAGGGCTTTCCTCGGTGGCGACCACTATTGCATGTCTCCTAATTGTGAAATCCAACCCACAGTGTTAGACTCCCAGACTGGCAGATGAAGACTTATCTGAGGTAATTGCTGCTCTTAGATTTGAGTATTTATGTTTTCTCCTTCCCCTCTTAAAGGTTCTCGTTTATCTTGGGTTACCATTGAGCGGGTCCAGGTCTCTCTCTCTCGTGCCTTACCCAATGTGTCGTTTTCGACAAGAGACAGTGATGGGGAAATTTTAATCTATCTTGCTTGGCAGCAAACCCATGGGATCGAGCAAAGAGTTGTCATTAACACCTTGCCTGACATACTCTCCATTTACAATCTGGAGGGGCGTGAAATCAACATTGTCCCCATTTGGTCATTTTACAGGGTGTGCTAGGTTGAAATTGCTCTCATGTTTGCAGGTTATTTGGCTGCTGACGGTATTCCATTAAATGGGACCCTGAAATCCATACATAGAAGAAATCCTGCCTCACCACTCACTAAAGAATGCTGAAACCAATGACCTGTGAAAAAGAACTTTCCCAGTTAAGATCAACTCATACAGCACAGGACAGGAATCAAAACTAAGATCCTCTGGACTTTTGGCTCAGTGGTTTAACAGATGTTTTTTTAATCTTCCTGTTATTAGTAGCAGCTTTCTCTGTAATTCTGTGATGGTACCTTCTGGCTGGCGGCAATTTGCATGCAACCATAGTACTATCAGTAACAATTCTTGTTCCCCACGCCCACCTTCCCCCTTTTCTCTTCAGATACGCTTCAGCCTCTGCTGCCATCAAAGGACCAGGCATTTTGCCCCACTATAAAGTAGGTGATCTGGGTCTGGTCCCCAGGCCCAAGCAAACGTCTCGCAGCGTCGCTGAGAAAGTGGGCCAGCTGTCGAAGACAACACGCCTGGGTTTGCTCCGGCCGTTTGCAAAATCAGCACCAACGCAAGTGGCTTATTTGCCTGAGGTAAATTCCATTTGCTCTTTTTAAAAAAAAAAGACATAACGCGGACTCACGGTTGCTTCAATGACACAAAACTTTCATCTTTGGAATCCAGGTTCAATTCCAGCGTGTACCAACGGCAGAGTACCTCTGTCTTCTGATCCCAAGGGTCTTAAATGACATACCACTTGGTCAATGAGGGTGGAAATTGCAGAGGCCCTGGCCACAATCCTTTAGTCCTCCTTGGGAATAGGGTTGGTCCCAGAGGCCTGGAAGATTAGGGATAGGCCTAGGCCTGGCAACTACAGGCTTCGGCCGGTGGGGAAGCTTTAAAAGGCAATAATCCAGGACAAACTTAGTTGACATTTGGAATGGTATGGGCTAATAAATATGAACTAAATGGTATAATTTTAAAGGGGCTGCAGCAATTTTTGGGAGAATGTTCACCAATTTCTGAAGATGGCAGGTTAAGCTGAGAAGGCTGCTGTTGCCTATCAGATTCTTAATTTGATTAATAAGGCAGTAAAATACCAAACCAGGAAAATTATACTGAACCTTTTTAAAATCTGCTCAGGCTGCAGCTGGAGGATTGTCTTCAATTCTGGATACCATACTTTAGGAAGCATGTTTAGAGATTAGCCAGAATGGTACCAAGGATGAAGGACATCAGTTATGTGGAGATACTGGGTTTGTTTTCCTCAGAGAGAGAGAGAGAGGGCTAAGAGGAGTAAAAACAAAACGTGTAAGAAATACTCAGCAGGTCAGGCAGAATCTGTGGAGAGAGTTAATGGGCAGAATTCTTTTAAAAAAATGACTTGAGGGTAGCGAAAACTGGTATGGCCATGCCGGCCTGTCCGCTGCGAATCAGATCGTGATCTTCCTGCACTTGGTGCAATAAATTAATTCACATGTGAATCATGCTTAGTTGGAGCCCCTAGACGCTCAATTCGTCCAAACTGGGGCTCAGTTGTGCATTGTTAACAAGGGGGAGCTCCATTTAAACAATCCCTCTGTACTCTCAGTCAAACTGGGAGGATGGCAGCAAGAAGATCAGCTCCGTGTTTCCTGGAAGCAGATCTCAACAGGCTGTTGGACACAGTGGAGGAAAGGCAGGCCACCCGATATCTCCAAATGGGTAGAAGATCCAGAGCTAGCCAGGCTAATCCCACCTGGGATGCGGTGTCATTGCACACAGTGCCAGCAGCCTGACAAGGAGGACCAGTGACAAATGTTGGGAAAATAAAGACTTCATATGAACTGCAAGGGTTCGCGATCACCTGTCCTCCCCTGGTATCGTCCTGTCTGTCACCCCTGGAATGTCACCATCAATCCACTCCCTGCCACCTCTCACCCTCTAACACTCAACTCCCCAACATCTTCCTCAGAACTCCCGTCACTCCTTATCACAACCCCTTCCTGTCCAGGTGCAGTGCCCACATATGCCACTTTCTGTAGACCCCACACCCGCTAGGCGTCCGGCTCCCTAGGCCTGGTAAGATATAGGAGCACCGAGTAGGAATGAGTGAAGGCAGACATCATAGTTAAGGACAGGACAATTGTAACTATTCAACATAATTTTATACTTCAAAGCCGCAACTCCTCTGTGTTTGAACCCTTTCCCAGAGGGAGTTCATCCCCATCTAAACTCAGATCCTCCCCTCGACCATCCAGGCAATCTTTTTTGTTTTTAAAATTTAGAATACCCAATTCATTTTTTACAAGTTGGGCAATTTAGCGTGAACATTTTTGGGTTGTGAGGGCGAAACCCACGCAAACACGGGGAGAATGTGCAAACTCCACACAGACAGTGACCCAGAGCCAGGATCGAACCTGGGACCTCGACGCCGTGAGACCGCAGTGCTAACCCACTGCGCCACCGTGCTGCCCTCATCCAGGCAATCCTGACCGTGAGAACCCTTGAGACCCACCGTGACAGACATTCGGGAATGATGGCTTAATCACTCACTGAACCCTTGCCCATGCTCCTCCATTCCCCCCTCCCCCATCAGAGACCTCAATTCTCCCCCCCCCCCCCCCCAACAATAGAAAGACACCCTAATATGGGGTCATCAAAGGCCCTGCATTGCAGGCCATGACCTTTGACCTCATCCTTGGTGGTGATACCCTGGCAATTGAACCAGGGCACGAACCAGCCATGTCCCTGACCACCCAGGAGCTCCAAAAGCCTCCAAGCCCCCAACGTGGTGATAATGTCTATCCAGATAAATAAACGGTGGATGTGAGAAGGTCCTCATTGGGAACCCCTTGGCGTTCACTTTCTGAGTTGTGCCAGCTTCTTCTATGCCTGAAAACCACCTATTCCGGCATTAGAGGTTGAAAAAGACCAACTACTAAAAGAAAACAGTTAGTCTGAGCAGCTGGTCTTTCTAGGAAAGTCTTCAGAACAGGGAAACCCAGACTTCCGGGTGCGGCGATGACCAGCTGAGTCGCACGTTTCGGCAGCTCCCTGTGAAACGGACTTTTGGGCTCTTGATAGGAGCCCCAACGGCAATTTTGACGGCTAAAAACACTGTGCGGTAAACCAGAAGGGAATCCCCCCTGGATACGGATGGAAAAAGGAGGAGAAAGTGGCCAGATTGCAGTGGATCCTTTAGAACCGCGGCAAGGAAGGCAAGCAAAAACCAAGATGGCGTCGGAAGGTGGCAGTTTAACATGGGGCCCTGAACAACAAGAGTTCTTGAAATGCTGTGTGGAAGAGATCAAAAAGGAAATGAAGAAAGAGCTGTTGGCCCCGATACTACAGGCGATCGAAGGGCTAAAGGAGGAACAAAAGACCCAGGAGCGGGAGCTTCGGGTCGTGAAGGCAAAGGCAGCCGAGAATGAGGACGATATACAGGGCCTGGTGGTGAAGACGGAGACGCAGGAGGCACGTCAGAAACGATGTGTGGAAAGGTTGGAGGCACTGGAAAACAACGCAAGGAGGAACAACCTGAGGATTCTTGGTCTTCCTGAAGGTGTGGAGGGAGCGGACGTCAGGGCATATGTGAGCACGATGCTGCACTCGTTAATGGGAGCGGAGGCCCCGGCGGGTCCGTTGGAGGTGGAGGGAGCATACCGAGTGATGGCGCGAGGACCGAGTGCAGGAGAAATTCCCAGAGCCATAGTGGTGAGATTCCTCCGTTTTAAGGATAGAGAAATGGTCCTTAGATGGGCGAAGAAAACTCGGAGCAGTAAATGGGAGAACGCGGTGATCCGCGTTTATCAAGACTGGAGTGCGGAGGTGGAGAGAAGGAGGGCGAGCTTTAATCGGGCCAAGGCGGTGCTTCATAAAAAGAAGATAAAATTTGGAATGCTGCAACCGGCAAGACTGTGGGTCACATATCGAGGGAGGCACCACTACTTTGAGACGGCGGATGAAGCGTGGACTTTTATTGTGGAAGAAAAACTGGAATGAGCGGGTTATTAAAAAGAACGTTCGAACAAAGTGGTGGGGCGAATGTGGGGGGCAAAGAGGGGTTTTATGTACTAATCCTGCGATGTGGTAACTTTTCTCTCTCCCACAGGTGGTGATGGGGGGAGGAGGGGAGGTGGAGGAGATGGGGCGTTGGCCATTGGGGGCGGGGCCAAGGGAGAAGCGCGGGCTTGGTTCCCGCGCTATGATAATCATGGCGGGAAGAGAGAAGCAGGAAGGAGGGGGCGTCGCACGGTGCGAGCCGAGGTCACGGGGGGAAGCCGAGGTCAGCCAGAGTTTGCTGACTTCTGGGAGCAACATGGGGGGAGTAATTACGCTAGCGGGGTATCTAGCGGGTGGGGGTGGGAGGGGGGAATTACTGGGTTGCTGCTGCTGGGTAGAGGGGGGAGCTGGTATGGGCGAGGATGGGCGGGGGGGCACCGCCTGGGGGAGATACAGCTGCGTGGGAACCGGGTGAGGAGCTGGAAAAAGGTGATGGCTAATCGACAAGGGGGGGGGGGTAGGAAGCCCCCCAACTCGGCTGATCACGTGGAATGTGAGAGGGCTGAACGGGCCGATAAAGAGGGCACGGGTACTCGCACACCTTAAGAAACTTAAGGCAGATGTGGTTATGTTACAGGAAACGCACCTGAAACTGATAGACCAGGTTAGGCTACGCAAAGGATGGGTGGGGCAGGTGTTCCATTCGGGGCTAGATGCGAAAAACAGTGGGGTGGCTATATTAGTGGGGAAGCGGGTAATGTTCGAGGCAAAGACTATAGTGGCGTTTAACGGGGGCAGATACGTGATGGTGAGTGGCAAACTACAGGGGGAGACGGTGGTTTTGGTAAACGTATATGCCCCGAACTGGGATGATGCCAATTTTATGAGGCGGATGCTAGGACGCATTCCGGACCTAGAGATGGGAAAGCTGATAATGGGGGGAGATTTTAATACGGTGTTGGAACCAGGGCTGGATAGGTCGAAGTCCAGGACTGGAAGGAGGCCGGCAGCAGCCAAGGTACTTAAAGATTTTATGGAGCAGATGGGAGGTGTAGACCCGTGGAGATTTAGCAGACCTAGGAGTAAGGAGTTCTCGTTTTTCTCCTATGTCCATAAAGTCTACTCGCGAATAGACTTTTTTGTGCTGGGTAGGGCATTGATCCCAAAGGTGAGGGGAACGGAGTATACGGCTATAGCCATTTCGGATCACGCTCCACACTGGGTGGACTTGGAGATAGGGGAGGAAACAGGAGGGCGCCCACCCTGGAGAATGGACATGGGACTAATTGCAGATGAGGGGGTGTGTCTAAGGGTGAGGGGGTGCATTGAAAAGTACTTGGAACTCAATGATAATGGGGAGGTCCAGGTGGGAGTGGTCTGGGAGGCGTTGAAGGCGGTGGTTAGAGGGGAGCTGATATCAATAAGGGCACATAAAGGGAAGCAGGAGAGTAAGGAACGGGAGCGGTTGCTGCAAGAACTTTTGAGGGTGGACAGACAATATGCGGAAGCACCGGAGGAGGGACTGTACAGGGAAAGGCAAAGGCTACATGTAGAATTTGACTTGCTGACTACAGGCACTGCAGAGGCACAATGGAGGAAGGCACAGGGTGTACAGTACGAATATGGGGAGAAGGCGAGCAGGTTGCTGGCACACCAATTGAGGAAAAGGGGAGCAGCGTGGGAAATAGGGGGAGTGAGGGATGAGGAAGGAGAGATGGAGCGGGGAGCGGAGAGAGTGAATGGAGTGTTCAAGACATTTTATAAAAAATTATATGAAGCTCAACCCCCGGATGGGAGGGAGAGAATGATGGGCTTCTTGGATCGGCTGGAATTTCCCAAGGTGGAAGAGCAGGAAAGGGTGGGACTGGGAGCACAGATCGAGGTAGAAGAAGTGGTGAAAGGAATTAGGAGCATGCAGGCGGGAAAGGCCCCGGGACCGGATGGTTTCCCAGTCGAATTCTATAGAAAATATGTGGACTTGCTCGCCCCGGTACTGACGAGGACCTTTAATGAGGCAAAGGAAAGGGGACAACTGCCCCCGACTATGTCTGAAGCAACGATATCGCTTCTCTTAAAGAAGGAAAAGGACCCGCTACAGTGCGGGTCCTATAGACCTATTTCCCTCCTAAATGTAGATGCCAAGGTCCTGGCCAAGGTAATGGCGCAGGATATTGCTAATGTGGAAAGAAGCCAAGCCCCCGGGGGTGGAGACCTGGATAAATGACATGGCGGGGTTTATAAAGCTAGAGCGGATTAAGTTCATCCTGAGGGGGTCGGCTCAAGGGTTCACCAGGCGGTGGCAACCGTTCGTCGAATACCTCGCAGAAAGATAGACGGAATGGGAAAAAGGCAGCAGCAGCAGCCCAGGATCGGGGGGGGGGGGGGGGGGGGAGGAGGAACCAGAAGGACTCTCAGGGTTGTTAATATATACTGTATAGTATGTATAGGTCGTTGCTACAGATAATTATATATTGGACTGTTAAATTATATTTTTGGAGAGTGTTACTTGTGACAAGGCAGTTGCCAATTAGGGCTAGTTTTCATTTTTGTTATTTATTATTTATTCATTTTTTGTTTATAAAATAGGTCATTGTTATTTGTGTTGTTATAATATTGTGTAAAGGATGCACAATGTACTGTGTTGGTTGACCAAAAATTTTCAATAAAATATTTAATAAAAAAAAAAGAACAGGGAAACCCTGAATTTAAAAAAAAAACTGCAGTTGGAAACTGCAGCGGTGTAATAATAATAATGAGGAAGCACTTCTGATTTTAAGGACTATGAAGAGCAAAACAAACAAACAAAGCTGCACACTTTAAAATAGCTTGGACCTGTCAATCGAGAGGCTTGTAAAAGTTAATGGACTGTGAAATTGAATGTAAATAATGCAGTTCAAAGCTTTTAGGATTCCCAGCATGGCCAGAGGCTTGAAAAGGGGAATGAAATTGAATGTGAAATAAGATCTTCAAAGAGTTCTACCACATGAGAGGGAAGACAACATTTTCACCTTCGTCTGACAGATCTTTCAACTTGACATGCTGGGAGAGACATTAAAGGATTTCAAGGCTGCAGTGGGAAGAGTTGCCACACTGCTCCCATCCCATTGAAAAGACCACCTACCTGAACCTCTCCAGGCCAGCCCCGCAGCCCACCCTCCCCAAAACTACCGCCTTCCTTGAAGGACTCACCAAGGCACACTGGGGGAAATATAGAGAGGGTACTGAATCCCTCTGAGTCCATGATGCCTGGTCCACGCTTGTCATGATCAATTAGCGCCTGGCTGACATACCACTAGTGAGAGGGAAAATGTTGAGAGGCCAGAAGGTCTGACTTTAAACTCACTAATGGTATAAGAATTCATTCCAATGCATGCTAATCACCATCTCGCCCTTTCTGGACATGCTCTGATTTGCACCAGCAGGAAGGGACCGGAAAGATCGCAAACTGGTTTGTGCCCAGCGCAAATCCTGTTTTTGGGCTGACACATAGTGGGATTTGCGCCAGAAAATCCCCCCCCCCCCCCCCCCCCCCCGGCCCAATGTTTCAGGTCAGTGGATTTTCATCAGAACTAAGTTAGGTTATGGGGAGGTCAATGGAGATATTCAAAATCACCAATAGTTTGTACAGATTAAATAAGGAGAGTCTGTTTCCAGTGATAGAGAGTCGGTAACCAGAGGACACAGATTGAAGGTGATTGCAAAAGAGCCAGAGGGCACATGATAAAATAATTTTTTGCACAGTGTGTTGCTGGGGGCTGGAATGCACTGCCTGAAAGGGTGATGGAAAGAGTTTCAGTAATATTCAAAAGGGAATAGGATAAATACTTAAGAAGGAAATAAATCTTTATAGCTATGGGGGAAGAACATCGTGGTGGGTCTAGTTAGATAGCTTTATGGAAGAGGTGGCATATATTGCAGACTTAATCGTCTCTCCCTGTGCTGTATAATTCTCTGATTCTATGATTTTAAACATAGCTGAGAACATTTGAGCCCGCAACACAGAACTGCCCCCCTAAGTGAAGCCACGGAATGTTTTGGGAAATGTAAAGATGTCACACTGGTACAGTCAATTGTAGTTGAAATTAAGGGTGCATTATTTGTGTCAATGTCAAGGGGAGCTTTACTCCGCGTCTCATCTTTCTTGGTTCCTTGATGCAGACAAAGAATGCCTGAAATGGAAGAAGATGCATACTTCAACACCATAAACCATTGAACAAAAGCTTTGCTAACATTCTCAGCTGACTGGAAGTAATCTGGAATTTGTTGCAATGGCTTTGTGTCAAATACTTGTTATATGTCATCTGTCTCTCTTTAAATGACACATTTGGTATCATTTAATCACTACTTCGTCCTGATTCACCCCATTCTCTCTCAGTCTTTTCTTCTCGGATCATTGCCAATTTTCTCTCCTCGCCACACCTCTTGATAAGGCTTTTCAAGGTAGGCCGCAGTCTACCTGCGATACCTGGCCGAATGACCTTTAAGGATGGGTGGGCAGAAGATGGTGATGGGTGGCTTACGGACATGCACACAAACATAGGAATCGGGAGCAGTCGGCCTCCAGCCTGCTCTCAATTCAATGATAATCTTTATTATTGTCATAAGTAGGCTTACATTAACACTGCACTGAAGTTACTGTGAAAATCCCCTAGTCGCTGCACTCCAGATGATGGCTGATCGGATAGTGGCTTTTCGGACTCCGATCTCAGGCCAGGCTAATATGGTGCCCTGCGTAGTGCTGCTCATTTTGGATTTTCAATAATGATTTCAAAAAATATACAGACACATAATATTTCTTTTTCCCCTTGTTATTTGTAGGATTCAGCTGCTGCAGATCAGGGAATGCAGGCTTCGATCCTGCCCAAAATTGCTGCGGCGTGTTGCCTTCAAGACCAAGGTTGCGAGCAGACTAGTTAGATTTTAGTTATCATTGGCTAATTTTATAGCTGACCTCAATTAGATTGATTAACAAATAGCATTCTCGCTGAATCTATTGTTCTTTGTCCATGATTTTGATCTGTTCCTTGCTCAAAAAATTTAATAAAATTACACTTTTTTTATTTAAAGCACTTGTGTTCTTTGAGGCAGCCACTACAAAGATTGTCTTTTAAGAAATGTGTTCAAATTGTCAGCTATAAATCAGCGATTCAGACGATATGAAGATTGGTGGAGTTGTGGATAGTGAGGAGGGCTGTTGTCGGCTGCAAAGAGACATAGATAGGATGCAGAGCTGGGCTGAGAAGTGGCAGATGGAGTTTAACCCTGAAAAGTGTGAGGTTGTCCATTTTGGAAGGACAAATATGAATGCGGAATACAAGGTTAACGGTAGAGTTCTTGGCAATGTGGAGGAGATGAGAGATCTTGGGGTCTATGTTCATACATCTTTGAAAGTTGCCACTCAAGTGGATAGAGCTGTGAAGAAGGCCTATGGTGTGCTCGCGTTCATTAACAGAGGGATTGAATTTAAGAGCCGTGAGGTGATGATGCAGCTGTACAAAACTTTGGTAAGGCCACATTTGGAGTACTGTGTACAGTTCTGGTCGCCTCATTTTAGGAAGGATGTGGAAGCTTTGGAAAAGGTGCAAAGGAGATTTACCAGGATGTTGCCTGGAATGGAGAGTAGGTCTTACGAGGAAAGGTTGAGGGTGCTAGGCCTTTTCTCATTAGAACGGAGAAGGATGAGGGGCGACTTGATAGAGGTTTATAAGATGATCAGGCGAATAGATAGTAGAGAGTCGGAGACTTTTTCCCCGGGTGGAACAAACTATTACAAGGGGACATAAATTTAAGGTGAATGGTGGAAGATATAAGGGGGGTGTCAGAGGTAGGTTCTTTACCCAGAGAGTAGTTGGGGCATGGAATGCACTGCCTGTGGAAGTAGTTGAGTCGGAAACATTAGGGACCTTCAAGCAGCTATTGGATAGGTACATGGATTACGGTAAAATGATATAGTGTAGATTTATTTGTTCTTAAGGACAGCACGGTAGCATTGTGGATAGCACAATTGCTTCACAGCTCCAGGGTCCCAGGTTCGATTCCAGCTTGGGTCACTGTCTGTGCGGAGTCTGCACATCCTCCCCGTGTCTGCGTGGGTTTCCTCCGGGTGCTCCGGTTTCCTCCTACAGTCCAAAGATGTGCAGGTTAGGTGGATTGGCCATGATAAATTGCCCTTAGTGTCCAAAATTGCACTTAGTGTTGGGTGGAGGTGTTGACTTTGTGTAGGGTGCTCTTTCCAAGAGCCGGTGCAGACTCAATGGGCCGAATGGCCTCCTTCAGCACTGTAAATTCAATGATAATCTATGATTAATCTCGGACAAAGGTTCGGCGCAACATCGTGGGCCGAAGGGCCTGTTCTGTGCTGTATTTTTCTATGTTCTATGTTATGGGAACACCTTTATTGCTCATGTGCACGGGCATCGCAAACCGAGTCCAGTTTAGCCCTCAAATCAATTTCCATACAGTAAGAGTGCTGCTGGAACTGAACTCTGGATCTCCAAGCCAGGGATGGGGAGAATCAAGTCCGGTTGCAGCTATGGAAAGGATACAGAAGAAGAAAACCATGATGGTTGAGGAGAGGATGGAGGATTTCGATAATGACGTGCGGCTACATAATCTGAGCATGTTCTCGATGGAAAAAGAGAATGCTGAAAGATTATCATAGAACTTACAGGGCAGAAGGAGGCCATTCGGCCCATCGAATCTGCACCGGCTCTTGAAAAGAGCACCCTACCCAAGGTCAACACCTCCACCCTATCCCCATAACCCCACCCAACACTAAGGGCAATATTGGACACTAAGGGCAATTTATCATGGCCAATCCACCTAACCTGCACATCTTTGGATTGTGGGAGGAAACTGGAGCACCCGGAGGAAACCCACGCACACACTGGGAGGATGTGCAGACTCCTCACAGACAGTGACCCGGAATCGAACCTGGGACCCTGGAGCTGTGAAGCAATTGTGCTATCCACAATGTTACCGTGTAGATAACGGGATGGTTGCTATTAAGACTGTAAGAGGGTTAGCCAATTTAGATTCTGATATGCTGGTCCATTTTGTCCAAAACAATAGAATCAGAAGATGTGGCCTAGCCTTGAAGATGGGTTAAATTCAAAGTTAATCTGTGAAAAAATATTTCATTGAGAAAGTGGTCAGCCTATGGAAATCTCTGGTGGGAGCATTTAGTATTGATTCAGTCAAAAGTAAATTACACAGATTTCATTCAGCTAGCAGTATTTTGGTATGTGAATAGTTTGAGACATGTATAACATCCTTGACCCGTTGAAATAAAACAGAAAGTGCTGGAAATACTCAGCATCCATGGAGAGAGAGAGAGATAGATAATGTTTTGCATTGAATATGATTCTACGCATCTGGAGTTTTCTTTCAAACTTCTGTTTTATTTCAGATTTCCAGCATCTGCACTATTTTGCTTCATATAATTTTGGACCTATGGTTTAGTAAGGGGAACTATAGTCACTGGGGATTTCCTTGTGTCATATCCGGGTCCGTTATAGATTAGCTGATAGAGATTAATTGCCATGGTTAGTCAACTCCATTTCTGTTTTATCATGTAACTACCAGCACGGTGGCTGGCACTCCTGCCTCACAGCGCCAGGGGCCCGGGTTCAAATCCGGCCTTGGCTGACCGCCTGTATGGGGTTTGCACATTCTTCTGTGTCCTCCAGGTGCTCTGGTTTCCTCCCACAGTCCAAAGATGTGCAAGTTAGGTGGATTGCCCATGCTAAATTGCCCCTTAGTGTCCAGAGATGTGTGGGTTAGATGGGGGTTACGGGGATTTAGGGGATAGGGTGGAGGCCTGGGCAGAGTGCTCTTTCAGACGGTCGGTACAGACTCAATGGCCTCCTTCTGCAATGTAGAGATTCAATGATTTCTATGACAGAAGGTGAACTAGATCGACCTGGTTATTTTGTTTGGTCTAGCAAGGTATCCAGTGACCCTCCCCCATGGAAATGTGCTTGTGTGGATATTGGGTGGTAAGGGGATCTGAGTCAGTTTGTTTTTGCCTTAAAAGTGTTAAGAGTTTTCTGATGCTCAGTTCATACGCAAACAGTGTCACTACTCCAGGGAAAGTTATTACCTTTGGATGGGGGGTGAACATAATAAATCCAAAAGCTAATTTGCTGGATTAAATTCTGATGCTGGTTTCTGCAATTCCAGATAAGA
Organism: Scyliorhinus torazame; assembly: GCF_047496885.1. Lineage (NCBI taxonomy): Eukaryota > Metazoa > Chordata > Chondrichthyes > Carcharhiniformes > Scyliorhinidae > Scyliorhinus > Scyliorhinus torazame. The sequence goes on along the minus strand of NC_092728.1, from coordinate 98,088,517 downwards.
GACTGGGGGCAGGATTCTCCAAAATGGAGGCAGAGTGTTTGCGCCGTCGTGAACGCCGTCGTGTTTCACGACGTCGTGAAACGGGCGAGGGCACTACCGGGTCCAGCATGGCGCTGGAGCGGTACATGCCACTCCAGCCTCCCTTCCCGGCGCCAACTGGGCGCCACGCCAACCTGCGAATGCGCGGGGGACGTCCTCAGCACGCCGGCCCCGACTCAACATGGCGTGGGGGTTCAGGGGCCGGCCGCGTAATAAAATAGGGCCGGGGCTGGAGAGGCCGGCCCGCCGATCGATGGGCCCCGATCGCGGGCCAGACCCCATCGGAGGCCACTCCCCCCCCCCCCCCCCCCCGGTGAAGGAGCCCCCCTCTACCCCCCACAGGCCGCCCCCCGACCCTTCATGCAGAGTTCCCGCCGGCTGCGAGCAGGTGTGACCGGCGCCGGCGGGACTCTGTCGTAGAGCGCGGCATGGGAGAATCCCGCCCCAAATGTCAAAAGAGTACAGAAAACATTAGGAGCTTTGATAGCGTAAGTACAACACCCCAAATGCACAGAGAGGGCAACACTTTGTTTTTATTTGGTTGTGTTTCTCCTCCTTAACACTGGCCTTGAGGGCGTTTAACATTTCCATTACTGCTTTTTCCATCAGATTCAGCAGCTCCCCTTCATTTGCTACTGGTCTGGATACTTGCCCAGACATCCCACCTTCACCCCTGGCTTCTAACACTTGACCAGGTCTTCCAGCAGATAATTAGTGCACTGCTCCAGCACTTGCATCAGCTTGCGCTGTTGGACTTCGCTGAAGCGTCCCAGTTTATGATGCAGTCGTCCACGCTTTGTTGTGCGCGGGGCAGGGCCAATGCCTATCATGACAGATGTCATAAGCTTTAAAGATACAAGAGATTATTATGTTGCGTAGAAGGTATTTTGAAATTAACTCAATAGAAGTCAGATCTAAAGATATGCCCGACTAACACGGCCATTGGTTAAAGAAAGACTAATTATTGTGCGAAAATGCTTTGACTCTTGGCTTTCATCTCTGTGGCCTGGATTTAAACCTAACCAAAATATGATGGTCTGATGTCTATTGGAGCAACGATACAAGAAGCTCACATTAGTCATTATTGACCTGAAACATGTCTGGAAATTACACTGACACCACATTGCTCTTCTGGTTTTGGGACTCTGACATGTGGCGAAAAGAGGGGGTTTATTTTGCACCTGGCCATTGTATACAGTAGACCTTTCGGTGCTTGATACTGACATCTGGGTAAATTGTAAATGTTCCATGGCCCAACTGCCTTTTTTCCCCACTTTTGTTTTCTCTACCATGATGACAATTTGAAAAATAAATAAAATTATGATGCTGTGGCTTGGGTGGCACGGTGGCACAGTGGTTAGCACTGCTGCCTACGGCGCTGAGGACCCGGGTTTGATCTGTATGGTGTTTGCACATTCTCCCCATCTTTGCGTGGGTCTTATCCTTACAACCCAAACATGTGCAGGGTAGGTGGATTGGCCATGTTAAGTTGCCCCTTAATTCGAAAAAAAATAATTCATAGCCCTGCAGGGGGCTAGCAGGGACCTGGAGTGAATCCTGCAGCTTTTGCTGCAGATACGGGCCCCCGCACTTCCAGGTCAGCGGCTGCGCCGTGCTCCATGGCAGACCCATGAAAGAGACCCCCCGATCGGCCGCGTGCCCGACCCTCAAATCCCGCACGTTTATTCCCCGGCTGCCTATAAGGCCTCCCCCTCCCCGCCCCCCCAGTCTCCAATCCGGACCGAGTCCGCAGCTGCCACGCGAGCATCCTGAACATCAATAGCATGTTAGTTCCATGCCGTCAGGAACCCGGCCGGTCGAGGGTGGAGGATTGCTGAGCGGGCCTCTGGTAATAGCCCCCCTGGCGGCGCAGCATACTCCCCAGTGACGCCGATTTTCGGTGCCCGGAGAATCGCCAAACCGGCGCCGGGCCCAATTACGGCATCAAATTGGATTCTCCTCCCCGGCGCCGGCTGAGATTTTGGCGTCGGGGTGCAGAGAATCCAGCCCACTGTATATTTAACGCTCTCTCCTTGAGAGATCGAAACATGTTGTAGTTATATTTGCTGTGCTAAACTGTTGTTTAAACTGGAGTGGGCCACGAATCTATATGATCAGTCTGTCCCTTTGTCCCTCCCTCCGTCCCTTCGTATCTCAGTCTCTCTCTCTAAATTTGACAGGGAGAAATGTAAATACTGAAAGAGACAAGTTAGCAGCATAGGCAAACAGGTGGCAAATACAATTTACCGTGATTAATATGAGGGGAGGAAGAGAAGAAATTGAAATATATACACGATGGTAAGATTTTCAGCGAGCGAAGTGTTTTAATTTTTGGCGCAGAAGTCACTAGTACTTTACATCGGGTGATCTGTCATTTGCTTCTAAATTTGGAAAGGACCACACTGTCTATGATGTTTGGTTCCTGTTACTGGATTGGACTACGTGGACACTTGAAATGTTGCCTAATTGCACACAGATTAAATAGAGCTTAATCGTGCAAACGTGAAACATGGTCTGGTACACAAATGTGTGAAGCAGGGCCTGATCAAACCGGCCCACTTTCCACACACACAATGGGCTTGCTGTACCATTGTGCATATGTTGCGACTATTGCTGGCACTACGTCTGGTCACAATATCACTGTGGCCACAGAAGAGCTACTGAGATTCTACTGCATCTAAAAGAATGTTGTCCCATTTCCTGCCACACAGATATACTTGCATTGCTTTTCATCTCGTTTTTGCAGGAAATTACTCCACTATGGTCCCTAGGAGAAAAGCACATGTTCATTTAGAGCGACATTACAATCAGAATGACCCAGCAGACACTTGTGACCATTCTCCCATTCACATATGGCCAGCAGTAGCCTGCTGCATCGCTCCACCTTCGCCAATGACCTACTTGATTGAGGGATGTTGATCAAGTGCTGTTTGCGTCCCACCCTTACACTCCGGCAACAGAGTGCAAGGAAATGCTGCTTGGAGGCTAGATACTTGAGTCTCCAAGCGGCACATCAAGTGGCTCTTTTGGAAATGAGCTAATATTGGTCATATTTATTTCCCCCAATCTGTGGGAGCTCCTTGTACAGAAGTCACAGGCATGGTCTCGTATGCATTGTATTGCAGCCTTCCAGAGAGGGCCCACTGGACAAAATAGTAATAATAATTGTTTATTGTCACAAGTAGGCTTCAATGAAGTTACAGTGAAAAGCCCCCAGTCGCTACATTCTGGCGCCTGTTCGGGGAGGCCGGTATGGGAATTGAACCCGTGCTGCTGGCCTTGTTCTGCATTACAAGTGAGCTGTTTAGCCCACTATGCTAAACCAGCCCTGAGAAGCAATGACAAGACTGTTTCTGGAGTGTAGTGTTGACAAAACGTTGGGGAGTAGCAGCTGATTTATCACAAATGTGTCTTTTCTGCTTCTCATTAACTGGCATGGAGCTCCAAGCCTCCTCCCATTATTTTTTAGTGTATGAATTTCACTGACCAGGTGGCATGTGTGGCTCTGTGGGTAGCATGCTTGCCCTTGAGACACAAGGTTTTAAGTTCAAGTCCTACAGTAAGACTCGAGCTTAAATGTCAAGGCTGACACTCCAGTGGAGTACTGAGGGAGTACTGCGCTGTCTTCCCACTGAGACATTAAACTGAGCATTGCTCCCTCCACCCCCACCCGCCCCCACTGACTGCCGTCTCAGGTGAACATAAAATATTGCATGGCACTATTTCGACAAAGGGCAGGGAACTCATGGCAAATTATATATCCTTCAATTAACATAAAAAAACGATCTACCCAGTCTTTATTGCGTTGGTGTTTGTGGGAGCTTACGATGTGCAAATTAGCTACCATATTTCTTTCATTAGAACAGTGGCTATGCGACAGAAGCACTTCATTACCTGTAAACTGCTGTGTGATACCCATTGGTTCAGAAAGGCGCTACAAAAATGCACATCTCTTAATACTCTTCTAGAAATATTCAAAATCTCACTTCAAAAAAGTGTTCTCCCCATCATCATCATGACAGTGACCCGTTCTGAGCGGCTCCGCTCAACTCTTAGTACCGCACCCAAAATGGCGACAGACTCTAGGGGTGTCAAGGGGTATGGGGAGAGTGCTGGAGAATGGTGTTGAGAGAGAGACGATCAGCCAGCATCATGCTGAATTGTGGAGCAGGTTCGAAGGGCTGAATGGACTCCTTCTCCTATGTCAACTTCAAGTACGAGCCTCTACTGAGTGTTGGGACATTTTACTGTGGGTCAAAGCTGAGTCCAGTCGTGGCTAATGGTCAGGACTGCACATTCTCGGCTGAGATTTTAAATTCCTTCACCCAGGGAGCTGTGGCTAATTGCAGGTCACACAACATACATCTGGGTGTCTCTGGCTTGCTTTACAGCATGTTTTGAACTTACCCATTAAACCGTGTTTCTACAATGATGACAACGATTTGCATTTCAACATAGTACCCTTCAGCAGGGAGAAACACCCCACAGGAGAGGACATTGAAATTTTGTGAGAAGGTTAAGAGGTGGATAAGGGAGTTAGTAAGAGATATGTCTGGAGGTCTCTTCATTGAGGAGGGCTTCCCGAGCCTGGAGGTGTTTGAGTTGCTGGGTGGGAACGGATTTCGGTACCTGCAGGTACGGTACTTTGTCTGGAGGCAGGTTCCAAGCTTCCCTCGCCTCCCTCTAAGGGGACTACAGGATAAGGTGATGTCAAAAACATGGGTTGGGGAGGTGAGGGTCTCAGAAATATAGAAGGAATTGATGGAGTGGGAAGGGGTCCCAATCGGGGAGGTGAAGAGGAAGTGGGAAGACGAGTTGGGGATGGAGTTGGAGGTCGGGCTATGAGAAAAGGCCCTAAAAAGAGTCAATGCAGCCTCATTTTGTGCCAGGCTTAGCCTGATCCAGTTCAAGGTGGGCCACAGGGCTCATATGACTGAGGCCCGGATGAGTAGGTTTTTTGAGGAAGTGGAGGACAGGTGTGGGGAAAGTCCGGTGAATCATGTACACATGTTTTGGGATTGTCTGAAGCTGAGGGGATTTTGGCAGGGATTCCCAGATGTCATGTCAGAGGTTCTGGAAGGGAGGGTGACTCCAGGTCCAGAGATGGAAATATTTGGAGTGTCGGAAGATCCGGGAGCCCAGGAGGGGGAGAAAGGCTAACGTTTTGCCCTTTGCCTCCCTGGTAGCCCGGAGATGGATTTTGCTGGGATGGAGGGACCCTAAGCCTCCAAAGTCGGGGGTGTGAGTCAGTGACATGGCAGGGTTTCTTAGGCTAGAGAAAATTAAGTTTGCCTTAAGGGGTTCAATACAGGAGTTTGCACGGAGGTGGCAGCCGTTCATCAACTTCTTTAAGGAAAACTGACCAACAGCAGAAGGGAGGGGGGGGGGGGGCACGGGAGTGGAGAATAAGGGCAGGGAATCTAACATATGGGTAGCTAGGAGTTAGGGCGGGGGGGAAGTTGGGTATGTTCCTGTCGGGTTTTTGCATGTGTCGGACCATTCTGTTATTTCATAGAATTTCATAGAATTTACAGTGCAGAAGGAGGCCATTCGGCCCATCGAGTCTGCACCGGCTCTTGGAAAGAGCACCCTACCGAAGCCCACACCTCCACCCTATCCCCATAACCCCTTAACCCAGTAACCACACCCAACACTAAGGGCAATTTTGGACACTAAGGACAATTTAACATGGCCAATCCACCTAACCTGCACATCTTTGGACTGTGGGAGGAAACCGGAGCACCCGGAGGAAACCCACGCATACACGGGGAGGACGTGCAGACTCCGCACAGACAGTGACCCAAGCCAGGAATCGAACCTGGGACCCTGGAGCTGTGAAGCAATTGTGCTATCCACTATGCTACCGTGCTGCCCATCTAGAATATTATCTAGATTGTTATTGTTATTGTTAGAATATTGTTATCTAGAATATTAATATGTTAAAATGTTAAAATTATAAATGCCTCAATAAAATGTTTTCTGAAAAAAAAAAAGAGATGTCTGGAGACGTCCTTTAAATGTGGGGAGGTGAGGTAGAAAGGTGGAGGGATCTTCAGGAGTGTGTCCCAGAGACTAGGGCAAAGGTGACATGGAGGAGGTGCAGCCTACGGCCAGATTCAGTGGCCTGGACGGCATGGAGTGGGGCCTAAGATTGGAGGAGGTTCCAGAGTTAAGGGTGGGGGAAACGGTTCTGGAGGGATTTGTAAATGAGGACAAATAATTTAAATTAGATCTGTTGGAGAATGGGAGAGCCAGTGTCTATTAGCGAGGATGGGAATAGTCAATAAGTGTGGTTTAGTGGACTGAATGAGTTTGAGATTTTTTGAAGCTTATGGAGTTAGTTGAGGACAATAGCAATGATCACATTGAAGTTTAAACTGCAGGTGACAAAAGCTTGGATAAGGGCTCTAGCACTACTGGAGATGAGGTTGGCAATGGTGTGTGGGGGTACATATATAGAACATTACAGCACAGAACAGGCCCTTCGGCCCTTGATGTTGTGCGAGCATTGTCCGAAACTAAGATCAAGCTATCCCACTCCCTGTCATTCTGGTGTGCTGCATGTGCCTATCCAATAACCGCTTGAAAGTTCCTAAAGTGTCTGACTCCACTATCACAGCAGGCAGTCCATTCCACACCCTAACCACTCTCTGAGTAAAGAACCTACCTTGGACATCCCTCCTATATCTCCCGCCCTGATTCTTATAGTTATGCCCCCTTGTAACAGCTACATCCACCCGAGGAAATAATCTCTGAACGTCCACTCTATCTATCCCCCTCATCATCTTATAAACCTCTATTAAGTCGCCTCTCATCCTCCTCCGCTCCAAAGAGAAAAGCCCTAGCTCCCTCAACCTTCCCTCATAAGACCTATCCTGCAAACCAGGCAGCATCCTGGTAAATCTCCTTTGCACGCTTTCAAATGCTTCCACATCCTTCCTATAATGAGGTGACCAGAACTGGTCCTGCATGATGATAGGATAGGCTGTGGGGAGGCCGTGGCATGATGGCATTGTCACTGGATGAATAATCCGGAGACCCAGAGTAATGCTTCTGGGATCTGGGTACAAAGTCCTTTTAATGTTCAGTTAGCGGCAAATGTTGATCATTAACCATCTAAAAGCACAGAGATGGCTGCGGCAGTGAGGGAAAGGACAGAGAGGAGAAGCTGCAAACCACCAACATATGTATGGAAGCTGACCGTGTGGGTGATTTCAACAATAGTCAAAATACAGATGAGGAAAAACAGGCCACCGATGGATCCCTGGGAAACTCTTGAGGAGGCTGGAGAAGAAACCATTCGCCTGTAACTGTCCAAAATCAATGTCCTCAATCAATTAAGACAAATTGATTAAATTTTTGATTGTCCTTAAACAATTAACGTACCTTATAGTTTCTTCTTTGCCTGGAACATATTTACCCAGTGGTATATATATCTGGTCATGGATCATGAAAATGTCCTCTGGTGCTACTTGATATACTTCAGCTTGGAAAGAAAGAGATTATTTTGTATGCGGTTGAATTATATAAAGTATAAATCTACCTTCACTTGTTTTCATAACTATACCATCCTTTTTGTAACCAGCTGCATTGTGAGACATGAGGAAGCAACATTCATCCATGTTGTTTGGCATCTTAAGCTGAAATATCAGTTTTGCCCACGCTGAGTGCAAGAGGCTAAAACTGGTTGATCGGATGATTCCCACTCAGATTGCTTGCAGGGCATTTTGTTGGTGCGCCCTCCAGTCAATCCCCTATCTTAACAAAGACCATCTGTTTGGGAGTAAATACGGTGTTTGAGTTGACGATCAAGTGTTACTGTCACTACAAGTCACTTCAGCACTGCAGGAGCTGTGAAGAGGACCTCTGAGACACATCGAGAGACTTTTATCAAGACGTCAACACTCAGGGTTCATAAGATACAGGAGCAGAATTAGGCCATTTGGCCCATCGAGCTGGTTCCGCCATTCGATCATGGCTAATCTCATCCTTGTGGGACAATGATGAGCAAGTTTGCAGATGACACCAAGTTTGGTAGGGTGGTCAACTCCACCGTCCTGCCCGTTCTCCATAACCCTTCAACCCATTACCCATTAAAAATCTGTCTAACTCCTCCTTAATTTACTCACTGTCCCAGCATCGACCGCACTCTGGGGTAGCAAATTCCACAGATTCACAACCCTTTGGGAGAAGTAGTTTCTCCTCATCTCTGTTTTAAATTTGCTATCTCTTACCCTGAGACTACGACCCTCCTCGTTCTAGAATGCATCACAAGAGTAAGCGTCTGCTCCACCTCTACTTTATCCATACCTTTTATCATCTTGAATATCTCCATTTGATCTCGCCTCATTCTTCTAAACTCTAGAGAGTATGGGCCTAAACGTTCAATCGCTCTTCATACCCCTGACCTCTGGAATCAGAGTGGTACAGCGCAGAACAGGCCCTTCAGCCCATCGAGTCTACACCGACAATAACTACCCATAATCTCATGCTAATCCCATTTACCAGCACTTGTCCCATATTCTTGAATGTGATAGCAGCATTTCAAGTGCTTACCCAAATGACTTTTAAAGGCTGTGAGGTTTCCGGCCTCCTCTATCTTCCCAGGCAGTGCATTCCAGATTCTCACTACCCTCTGAGAAAATTTTATTTTCTCACATCCCATTGGAATTTCCTGCCCTCACCCTAAAACTATGCCCCCTTGTGACTGACCCCTCAACCAAGGGGAACAGCTGCTTCCTATTTACCCTGTCCAAACCACTCATAACCTTACACACTTCAATCATAACCTCCCTCTGCTCTAAAGAAAACAATCAAAGCCTATCCAGTCTCTCCTTATAGCTCAGATCTCAGGCAACATCCTGGTGAATCTCCTCCGTACCCCATCCAATGCAATCACCTCCTTCATATAGTGAGATGGCCAGAACTGCACACAGTACTCCAGCTGTGACCTAACCAGCGATCTGTACAGCTCCAACATAACCCCCTTGATCTTATATTCTATGCCATGATTGATAAAGGCAAGTGTTCCATCTGCCTTCTTAACTACCCTATTTGCCTGCTCTGCCGCCGTCAGGGATCTGTGAACAAGTACCCAAGATCCATCTGTCCTCTGAGCTTCCTTGTGTCCTGCCATTCATTGCATACTCCCTTCTCCTGTTTCTTCTTCCAAAGTGCATCGCCTTGTACCTATCAGGGTTAAATACCATCTGCCACAGCTCTGCCCATCTGAACAACCCATCTATATCTTACTGAAGCCTACGACCCTCTTCTTTGCTATTGACCACCCTCACAATCTTGGTGTAATCTGCAAACTTTTAAAAAAAATTTAGAATACCCAATTCATTTTTTCCAATTAAGGGGCAATTTAGCGTGGCCAATTGACCTACCCTGCACACCTTTGGGTTGTGGGGGCGAAACCCACGCAAACACGGGAAGAATGTGGAAACTCCACACGGACAGTGACCCGGAGCCGGGATCGAACCTGGGACCTTGGCGCCGTGAGACAGCAGTGTCATCTGCAAACTTACCTGTCATCGCCCCATGACCTATCTCATCTGTATATATGTATATATATAAATATAACAAACAATAAGGGAGGTACCCAGCACCGATCCCTGTGGGACGCTACTGGACACTGCCCTCCAGTTACTCAAACAGTCTTCTACCACCACCCTTTGTGTCCAGGTACTAAGACAGATTCGGATCCATCTCACCAAGTTTCCTTGAATTCCACGTGCTTTAACCTTCTCAATCAGTCTCCCATGTGGGACCTTGCCAAAGGTATTGCTAAAATCCATGTAAACTACATCAACTGCACTTCCTTCATCAACACATTCAGTCACTTTATCAAAAGATTCTATCAAATGTGTTGGACATGACCTCACTCTGACAAATCCATGCTGACTATCACTGATCAACCCATGCCTTTCCAAGTGGAGATTAATTCTCCTTCAGAATTTTCTCCAGTAGTTTCTCTATCACTGACGTGAGACTCACGGTCTGTAATTCCCTGGTTTATCTCTACCACCCTTCTTGAAAAGTGGAACAACACTGGCTGTTCTCCAGTCCTCTGGCACTTCCCCCGTCCTCTGGCACTTTCCCCGTGGCCAAAGAGGAATTAAAAAACTTGCGTCAAGAGTCCCTGCAAATTCCTGCCTCGCCTCCCACAGCACTCGAGCAACATTTATTCTGGAAATTTTCTGAGGACCTTGCCTAAAACGAGTGAGTGCTATGCTACCCCTCACAAAAGTGCTCCTTCAGTAGGAGCAAGGGAGTGCTCACTCATTGGCTGAGGGTTTGCCTATATCCGGTTGAGGAATGAAAGGAGGACATGAGACCAGACCCAGCAGCAGCAGAGAAGGGGGAGGGGGGTGAGTGGACTGTGGATTCAGGACATTGCTCTCCCTCTACCAAGATCTCCAGTGCTGTATCTGATAATCGACAGAGCCTGAGCCACCCTGCAATGTGCTGCTGTGTGCAACCAGAGAACTGCATACCTTCAGAGGAAGTAGGTGCAAGGAGGCCTGATAATTGCCTGCAAAATCTGGACTTTCGAACGGGCATCTCTTCTTAGCAGAGTACGCATTTAGTGCCTGTTTTCAGCATGCGCCCAAAATCGGCCGCGCTCAGTGGTATACCAGAATCCTTAAAAAACACTGATGCAGCAGCACTCAGAGCCCGGGGCAATTTCTAAAATGCTGAGGGCAGCGCTCGCTTCCCTCTGTATCTGATTCTTGATGTTTTACCTTGTCTGATGCCACCTAATTCTTTCCTGCTCCCTGCCCATCTGATGCTTAGTTATGATGATTTGTACTCGATCCAGATGATTTGCATTGTGCCCAATGCAATAGGTGACCCCCATTCCCCATAAAGAGAAGTATGATCTGTTGCACAGGGTCATCTAGGGTGTAACATGAACCAGTGGACAATGAACTCACTTCCTCACTATGTTCAATGAAGAGAGGAATGGCATTACATTACACATTCCTGTGTATTTGACTGATGGACATTTAATGCTCCAACAGGTCCTTAAACTCAGGGCAAATGCCTTAAGTCAAATTTATTAAGGAACAAGATTACAGGAAGCAAAATTAAAACCTGCAGTGGGATGGCCACAGCACACAGCGATCTGAAAACAATGGAGTGCTCCCTCAGTAGGGCATCCAAGTGTCAGCCTAGATTATGAGTTCAAGTTGTGGGTTCAAATCTGACTCAGTGACCTGGAGGTTCTCAGTGAGACAAAGCCACCACGTAATTGATGCATAAAACGCAAACTGGAAAGGCAACGCGAATGATTTATTCCAGGTTCAGTTGTGTGTACAATTACTAACCCTTTTGTATTTTTTCAGCCACTTGATGGTTTTGGGAAGGACAAATGCATCTTGAATAGGAAAGCTTCGACAAACATGTGCCCTATTTTTTTGGGGGGGGCGTGTAATAAAAGGAAAAGGACCAGGGATCCGGGTTCAATTCCGGCCTTGGATGACTGCCTGTGTGTGTGGACTTTCCCTTCTCCCCGTGTCTGCGTGGGTTTCCTCCGGATGCTCCGGTTTTCTCCCTCAGTCCAAAGATGCGCAGGTTAGGTGGTTTGGCCGTGCTATAATGCCCCTTAGTATCCAAAGGTGGTGCTGGTTAGATGGGGTTACAGGGATTGGGTGGGAGAGTGGGCCAAAGTAGGGTACTCTTTCAGAGGGTCTGTGCAGACTCGATGGGCCGAAAGGCCTCCTTCGGCACTGTAGTGGTTCTATGGACAGCGTGGCTGACAACCCGATAGGGTAAATGCGCCACATTGTGTGGAACTGAATCATCCTGGGTTCATCCCGACCCTATACAGAACTAACAGTCAGGAAAACAGTAGCACCATTACAATTTGAATCCTGGACTAACAGGAGAAAAATTGGTCTGAATTCATTAGAAACATAGAAAATAGGAGCAGGAGATGGCCAGTTGGACCTTTGAGCCTGCTCCACCATTCATTATGATCATGGCTGATCATAAACTCAATAGCCTAATCCCCCCTGCCCCCCCAAACTCCCCCCCCCTGCCAAATCCCTTGATCCCATTTGCCCCAAGTGCTATATCTAACTGCTTCTTGAAAACATACAAAGTTTTTGGCCTCAACCACTTGCTGTTGTAGTGAATTCCACAGACTCACCAATTCATCACGACCCAGGGATGTCCTCTGGCATTCAGTACATACAGGAAGCGCGGCACGGTGGCGCAGTGGGTTAGCACTGCTGCCTCATGGCGTCGAGGTCCCAGGTTCGATCCCGGCTCTGGGCCACTGTCCGTGTGGAGTTTGCACATTCTCCCCGTCTCTGCGTGGGTTTCGCCCCCACAACCCAAAGATGTGCAGGCTAGGTGGATTGGCCACGCTAAATTGCCCCTTAATTGGAAAAAAATGAATTGGGTACCCTAAATTTATTTTTAAAAAGTAAATACAGCAGTGGCCATGACTCCGATAAAATCGTGGAATAGTCCCAGCAAAGAAAAAGACCACAGCCCATTGTGTGGATACCCATCCCCTCCAGTGTGCACATCCTCAGCTACCACATTAAGGCAGGATTACTTAGAGCCGTACTTCGATGCAATGGTTATATGGTTGTGCATTTTTTTAAAATATCCACCTGGAACCATTTTCTCTCCAATAATAAAAAAAAATCTTTTGCTTTTCCCCGGAATGCCCTCTCAAAGTTCCAAGACCTCGCGACTGAAAGTGGTCACCTGCCTCTAAGCAAAGTCTCTTAGTCCTCCACTCCCAATTTCACTCACGTCCACAAGGACCTCCGGTCGAACACAAAGTTGGCCTCTGTCCTGTCTGGACTTACACGAGGCAGAGGGGTTAAACAAAGAATGACTTGCCTGCCCGCCTGACACTGACTCCATTCATTTTCATGAACTGCTGAGGTTTCAGCAATATGATTTCATGGTGCCCATATACTGCCACCGCAACCTTCGCGTCACATCGTCTATCAAGGTGCCACGTGGCGTCGACGGTGAGTTTCTTTGCCAGGATGTTTACAGCTGCCATCCCCACACTGCACCGACTGCTTTGTATCTGATAGTTGCCCAACCCCACTATCTAAAAGAAATGAAATGTTAGCATTAATAAAATAACACGGGAGCCTGTCCACCAAAAGATGTTTTGGTGCCTTTATCCAGTCGCTGCTTCTACATTTCTGTCGCCTCTTTAACCCTTTTCTATCTGGTTGCTGATCTGTTGAAAGAGTTTTCAGCTTTAAAGAGGGTGGATTGACTTATGGCATGACACAATTGTAGCAAGGAATATACCTCAAACTCATTGCTTTAAAAATACATACAGGAGAGCTAATTGGGGCTTTATTCAGTTCTGGAGACTGCAGTTACCTGGCAGATGTTCATGGAATCATAGACTCCCTACAGTGCAAAAGGAGGCCATTCGGCCCATCGAGTTTCCACAGGCCCTCCAAAAGGGCACCCTACCAAGGCCCACTTCCCCGCCCTTTCCCCGTAACCCCACCCAACCTTTGGACAATTTAGCACGGCCAATCCACCTAACCTGGGTATATTTAGATTGTGGGAGGAAACCAGAGCACTCGGAGGATACCCAACCAGGCATGGGGAGAACGTGCAGACTCCACACAGTCACCCAAGGCAGGAATTGGACCCGGATCCCTGCTCCTTTTCCAGTGTAATTCCTGATGATAATTCCCTCAGAGTCTGTGCGATCCTTGGTGTAAATGCCCCTGGAGTCTGTGTGATCTCTGGTGTAAATGCCCCTGTAGCCTGTGTGATCCCTGGTGTAAATGCCCCTTGAGTCTGTGTGATCCTTGGTGTAAATGCCCCTGTAGTCTGTGTGAGCCCTGGTGTAAATGCCCCTGGAGTCTGTGTGATCCTTGGTGTAAATGCCCCTGTAGTCTGTGTGATCACTGGTGTAAATGCCCCTGGAGTCTGTGTGATCCTTGGTGTAAATGCACCGAGTCTGTGTGATCCCTGGTGTAAATGCCCCTGGAGTCTGTGTGATCCTTGGTGTAAATGCCCCTGTATTCTGTGTGATCCCTGGTGTAAATGCCCCTGGGGACTGTGTGATCTCTGGTGTAAATACCCCTTCAGTCTGTGTGATCTCTGGTGTAAATGCCTCTGGAGTCTGTGTGATCCTTGGTGTAAATGCCCCTGTAGTCTGTGTGATCCTTGGTGTAAATGCCCCTGGAGTCTGTGTGATCCTTGGTGTAAATGTCAAACAAACAAAGAACAAAGAAATGTACAGCACAGGAACAGGCCCTTCGGCCCTCCAAGCCCGTGCCGACCATACTGCCCGACTAAACTACAATCTTCTACACTTCCTGGGTCCGTATCCTTCTATTCCCATCCTATTCATATATTTGTCAAGATGCCCCTTAAATGTCCCTATCGTCCCTGCCTCCACTACCTCCTCCGGTAGTGAGTTCCAGGCACCCACTACCCTCTGCGTAAAAAACTTGCCTCGTACATCTACTCTAAACTTTGCCCCTCTCACCTTAAACCTATGCCCCCTAGTAATTTACCCCTCTACCCTGGGGAAAAGCCTCTGACTATCCACTCTGTCTATGCCCCTCATAATTTTGTATACCTCTATCAGGTCGCCCCTCAACCTCCTTCGTTCCAGTGAGAACAAACCGAGTTTATTCAATCGCTCCTCATAGCTTATGCCCTCCATACCAGGCAACATTCTGGTAAATCTCTTCTGCACCCTCTCTAAAGCCTCCACATCCTTCTGGTAGTGTGGCGACCAGAATTGAACACTATACTCCAAGTGTGGCCTAACTAAGGTTCTATACAGCTGCAACATGACTTGCCAATTCTTATACTCAATGCCCCGGCCAATGAAGGCAAGCATGCCGTATGCCTTCTTGACTACCTTCTCCACCTGTGTAGCCCCTTTCAGTGATCTGTGGACCTGTACTCCTAGATCTCTTTGACTTTCAATACTCTTGAGGGTTCTACCATTCACTGTATATTCCCTACCTGCATTAGCCCTTCCAAAATGCATTACCTCACATTTGTCCAGGTTAAACTCCATCTGCCATCTCTCCGCCCAAGTCTCCAGACAATCTAAATCCTGCTGTATCCTCAGACAGTCCTCATCGCTATCCGCAATTCCACCAACCTTTGTGTCGTCTGCAAACTTACTAATCAGACCAGTTACATTTTCCTCCAAATCATTTATATATATGTCCCTGGAGTCTGTGTGATCCCTGGTGTAAATGCCCCTGGAGTCTGTGTGATCCTTGGTGTAAATGCCCCTGTAGTCTGTGTGATCACTGATGTAAATGCCCCTGGAGTCTGTGTGATCCTTGGTGTAAATGCCCCGAGTCTGTGTGATCCCTGGTGTAAATGTCCCTGGAGTCTGCGTGATCCTTGGTGTAAATCCCCCTGTAGTCTGTGTGACCCCTGGTGTAAATGCCACTGTAGTCTGTGTGATCCCTGGTGTAAATGTCCCTGTAGTCTGTGTGATCCCAGGTGTAAATGCCCCTGGGGTCTGTGTGATCTCTGGTGTAAATGCCCCTGTAGGCTGTGTGACCCCTGGTGTAAATGCCCCTGTAGTCTGTGTGATCCCTGGTGTAAATGCCCCTGTAGTTTGTGTGATCCCTGGTGTAAATGCCCCGAGTCTGTGTGATCCCTGGTGTAAATGCCCCGAGTCTATGTGATCTCTGGTGTAAATGCTCCTGGAGTCTGTGTGATCTCTAGTGTAAATGCTCCTGGGGTCTGTGTGATCTCTGGTGTAAATGCCCCTGGAGTCTGTGTGATCTCTGGTGTAAATACCCCGAGTCTGTGTGATCCCTGGTGTAAATGCCCCGTGTCTGTGTGATCCTTGGTGTAAATGCCCCTGGAGTCTGTGATCTCTGGTGTAAATGCCCCTGGAGTCTTTGTGATCCTTGGTGTAAATGCCCCTGGAGTCTGTGTGATCTCTGGTGTAAATGCCCCTGGAGTCTTTGTGATCCTTGGTGTAAATGCCCCTGGAGTCTGTGTGATCTCTGGTGTAAATGTCCCTGGAGTCTGTGTGATCTCTGGTGTAAATACCCCTGGAGTCTGTGTGATCTCTGGTGTAAATGTCCCGGGTCTGTGTGATCTCTGGTGTAAATGTCCCTGGGTTCTGTGTGATCTCTGGTGTAAATGCCCCTGGAGTCTGTGTGATCTCTGGTGTAAATGCCCCTGGAGTCTGTGTGATCTCTGGTGTAAATGCCCCTAGAGTCTGTGTGATCTCTGGTGTAAATACCCCTGGAGTCTGTGTGATCCCTGGTGTAAATGTCACTGGAGTCTGTGTGATCCCTGGTGTAAATGCTCCTGGAGTCTGTGTGATCTCTGGTGTAAATGTCCCTGGGGTCTGTGTGATCGCTGGTGTAAATGCTCCTGGAGTCTGTGTGATCCCTGGTGTAAATGTCCCTGGTGTCAGTGTGATCTCTTGTGTATATGTGCCGAGTCTGTGTGATCCCTGGTGTAAATGCCCCGAGTCTGTGTGATCCCTGGTGTAAATGCCCCGAGTCTGTGTGATCTCTGGTGTAAATGCCCCGAGTCTGTGTGATCTCTGGTGTAAATGCCCTGGAGTCTGTGTGATCTCTGGTGTAAATGCCCCTGGAGTCTGTGTGATCCCTGGTGTAAATGTCCCTGGAGTCTGTGTGATCCCTGGTGTAAATGTCCCTGGGGTCTGTGTGATCCCTGGTGTAAATGCCCCTGGAGTCTGTGTGATCCCTGGTGTAAATGCCCCTGGGGTCTGTGTGATCTCTGGTGTAAATGCCGCTGGAATCTGTGTGATCTCAGGTGTAAATGCCCCTGGAGTCTGTGTGATCTCTGGTGTAAATGCCCCTGGAGTCTGTGTGATCCCTGGTGTAAATGTCCCTGGAGTCTGTGATCCCTGGTGTAAATGTCCCTGGAGTCTGTGTGATCTCTGGTGTAAATGCCCCTGGAGTCTGTGTGATCTCTGGTGTAAATGCCCCTGGAGTCTGTGTGATCCCTGGTGTAAATGTCCCTGGGGTCTGTGTGATCCCTGGTGTAAATGCCCCTGGAGTCTGTGTGATTTCTGGTGTAAATGTCCCGGGTCTGTGTGATCCCTGGTGTAAATGCTCCTGGAGTCTGTGTGATCCCTGGTGTAAATGTCCCTGGAGTCTGTGTGATCCCTGGTGTAAATGTCCCTGGTGTCAGTGTGATCTCTGGTGTATATGTGCCGAGTCTGTGTGATCTCTGGTGTAAATGCCCCGAGTCTGTGTGATCTCTGGTGTAAATGCCCTGGAGTCTGTGTGATCTCTGGTGTAAATGCCCCTGGAGTCTGTGTGATCCCTGGTGTAAATGTCCCTGGGGTCTGTGTGATCTCTGGTGTAAATGCCCCTGGAGTATGTGTGATCTCTGGTGTAAATGCCCCTGGAGTCTGTGTGATCTCTGGTGTAAATGTCCCGAGTCTGTGTGATCCCTGGTGTAAATGTCCCTGGAGTCTGTGTGATCTCTGGTGTAAATGTCCCGAGTCTGTGTGATCTCTGGTGTAAATGTCCCTGGGGTCTGTGTGATCTCTGGTGTAAATGCCCCTGGAGTCTGTGTGATCCTTGGTGTAAATGCCCCGAGTCTGTGTGATCCCTGGTGTAAATGTCCCTGGAGTCTGTGTGATCCTTGGTGTAAATGCCCCTGTAGTCGATATGATCCCTGGTGTAAATGCCCCTGGGGTCTGTGTGATCTCTGGTGTAAATGCCCCTGTAGTCTGTGTGATCCTTGGTGTAAATGCCCCTGTAGTCGATGTGATCCATGGTGTAAATGCCCCTGGGGTCTGTGTGATCTCTGGTGTAAATGCCCCTGTAGTCGATGTGATCCCTGGTGTAAATGCCCCGAGTCTGTGTGATCTCCGGTGTAATTGCTCCTGGGGTCTGTGTGATCTCTAGTGTAAATGCTCCTGGGGTCTATCTCTGGTGTAAATGCCCCTGGAGTCTGTGTGATCTCTGCTGTAAATACCCTGAGTCTGTGTGAATCCTGGTGTAAATGCCCCTGGAGTCTGTGTGATCTCTGGTGTAAATGCCCCTGGAGTCTGTGTGATCTCTGGTGTAAATACCCCTGGGGTCTGTGTGATCTCTGGTGTAAATACCCCGAGTCTGTGTGATCCCTAGTGTAAATGCCCAGTGTCTGTGTGATCCTTGGTGTAAATGCCCCTGGAGTCTGTGTGATCTCTGGTGTAAATGCCCCTGGAGTCTGTGTGATCTCTGGTGTAAATGCCCCTGGAGTCTGTGTGATCTCTGGTGTAAATGCCCCTGGAGTCTTTGTGATCCTTGGTGTAAATGCCCCTGGAGTCTGTGTGATCTCTGGTGTAAATGTCCCTGGAGTCTGTGTGATCTCTGGTGTAAATGCCCCTGGAGTCTGTGTGATCTCTGGTGTAAATGTCCCGGGTCTGTGTGATCTCTGGTGTAAATGTCCCTGGGTTCTGTGTGATCACTGGTGTAAATGCCCCTGGAGTCTGTGTGATCTCTGGTGTAAATGCCCCTGGAGTCTGTGAGATCTCTGGTGTAAATGCCCCTGGAGTCTGTGTGATCCCTGGTGTAAATGCCCCTGGAGTCTGTGTGATCTCTGGTGTAAATGCCCCTGGGGTCTGTGTGATCCCTGGTGTAAATGTCCCTGGAGTCTGTGTGATCCCTGGTGTAAATGCCCCTGGAGTCTGTGTGATTTCTGGTGTAAATGTCTCGGGTCTGTGTGATCTCTGGTGTAAATACCCCTGGAGTCTGTGTGTTCCATGGTGTAAATGTCCCTGGGGTCTGTGTGATCTCTGGTGTAAATGCTCCTGGAGTCTGTGTGATCCCTGGTGTAAATGTCCCTGGTGTCAGTGTGATCTCTGGTGTATATGTGCCGAGTCTGTGTGATCTCTGGTGTAAATGCCCCTGGAGTCTGTGTGATCCCTGGTGTAAATGTCCCTGGGGTCTGTGTGATCCCTGGTGTAAATGCCCCTGGAGTCTGTGTGACCCCTGGTGTAAATGCCACTGTAGTCTGTGTGATCCCTGGTGTAAATGTCCCTGTAGTCTGTGTGATCCCAGGTGTAAATGCCCCTGGGGTCTGTGTGATCTCTGGTGTAAATGCCCCTGTAGGCTGTGTGACCCCTGGTGTAAATGCCCCTGTAGTCTGTGTGATCCCTGGTGTAAATGCCCCTGTAGTTTGTGTGATCCCTGGTGTAAATGCCCCGAGTCTGTGTGATCCCTGGTGTAAATGCCCCGAGTCTATGTGATCTCTGGTGTAAATGCTCCTGGAGTCTGTGTGATCTCTAGTGTAAATGCTCCTGGGGTCTGTGTGATCTCTGGTGTAAATGCCCCTGGAGTCTGTGTGATCTCTGGTGTAAATACCCCGAGTCTGTGTGATCCCTGGTGTAAATGCCCCGTGTCTGTGTGATCCTTGGTGTAAATGCCCCTGGAGTCTGTGATCTCTGGTGTAAATGCCCCTGGAGTCTTTGTAATCCTTGGTGTAAATGCCCCTGGAGTCTGTGTGATCTCTGGTGTAAATGCCCCTGGAGTCTTTGTGATCCTTGGTGTAAATGCCCCTGGAGTCTGTGTGATCTCTGGTGTAAATGTCCCTGGAGTCTGTGTGATCTCTGGTGTAAATACCCCTGGAGTCTGTGTGATCTCTGGTGTAAATGTCCCGGGTCTGTGTGATCTCTGGTGTAAATGTCCCTGGGTTCTGTGTGATCTCTGGTGTAAATGCCCCTGGAGTCTGTGTGATCTCTGGTGTAAATGCCCCTGGAGTCTGTGTGATCTCTGGTGTAAATGCCCCTAGAGTCTGTGTGATCTCTGGTGTAAATACCCCTGGAGTCTGTGTGATCCCTGGTGTAAATGTCACTGGAGTCTGTGTGATCCCTGGTGTAAATGCTCCTGGAGTCTGTGTGATCTCTGGTGTAAATGTCCCTGGGGTCTGTGTGATCGCTGGTGTAAATGCTCCTGGAGTCTGTGTGATCCCTGGTGTAAATGTCCCTGGTGTCAGTGTGATCTCTTGTGTATATGTGCCGAGTCTGTGTGATCCCTGGTGTAAATGCCCCGAGTCTGTGTGATCCCTGGTGTAAATGCCCCGAGTCTGTGTGATCTCTGGTGTAAATGCCCCGAGTCTGTGTGATCTCTGGTGTAAATGCCCTGGAGTCTGTGTGATCTCTGGTGTAAATGCCCCTGGAGTCTGTGTGATCCCTGGTGTAAATGTCCCTGGAGTCTGTGTGATCCCTGGTGTAAATGTCCCTGGGGTCTGTGTGATCCCTGGTGTAAATGCCCCTGGAGTCTGTGTGATCCCTGGTGTAAATGTCCCTGGGGTCTGTGTGATCTCTGGTGTAAATGCCGCTGGAATCTGTGTGATCTCAGGTGTAAATGCCCCTGGAGTCTGTGTGATCTCTGGTGTAAATGCCCCTGGAGTCTGTGTGATCCCTGGTGTAAATGTCCCTGGAGTCTGTGATCCCTGGTGTAAATGTCCCTGGAGTCTGTGTGATCTCTGGTGTAAATGCCCCTGGAGTCTGTGTGATCTCTGGTGTAAATGCCCCTGGAGTCTGTGTGATCCCTGGTGTAAATGTCCCTGGGGTCTGTGTGATCCCTGGTGTAAATGCCCCTGGAGTCTGTGTGATTTCTGGTGTAAATGTCCCGGGTCTGTGTGATCCCTGGTGTAAATGCTCCTGGAGTCTGTGTGATCCCTGGTGTAAATGTCCCTGGAGTCTGTGTGATCCCTGGTGTAAATGTCCCTGGTGTCAGTGTGATCTCTGGTGTATATGTGCCGAGTCTGTGTGATCTCTGGTGTAAATGCCCCGAGTCTGTGTGATCTCTGGTGTAAATGCCCTGGAGTCTGTGTGATCTCTGGTGTAAATGCCCCTGGAGTCTGTGTGATCCCTGGTGTAAATGTCCCTGGGGTCTGTGTGATCTCTGGTGTAAATGCCCCTGGAGTATGTGTGATCTCTGGTGTAAATGCCCCTGGAGTCTGTGTGATCTCTGGTGTAAATGTCCCGAGTCTGTGTGATCCCTGGTGTAAATGTCCCTGGAGTCTGTGTGATCTCTGGTGTAAATGTCCCGAGTCTGTGTGATCTCTGGTGTAAATGTCCCTGGGGTCTGTGTGATCTCTGGTGTAAATGCCCCTGGAGTCTGTGTGATCCTTGGTGTAAATGCCCCGAGTCTGTGTGATCCCTGGTGTAAATGTCCCTGGAGTCTGTGTGATCCTTGGTGTAAATGCCCCTGTAGTCGATATGATCCCTGGTGTAAATGCCCCTGGGGTCTGTGTGATCTCTGGTGTAAATGCCCCTGTAGTCTGTGTGATCCTTGGTGTAAATGCCCCTGTAGTCGATGTGATCCCTGGTGTAAATGCCCCTGGGGTCTGTGTGATCTCTGGTGTAAATGCCCCTGTAGTCGATGTGATCCCTGGTGTAAATGCCCCGAGTCTGTGTGATCTCCGGTGTAATTGCTCCTGGGGTCTGTGTGATCTCTAGTGTAAATGCTCCTGGGGTCTATCTCTGGTGTAAATGCCCCTGGAGTCTGTGTGATCTCTGCTGTAAATACCCTGAGTCTGTGTGAATCCTGGTGTAAATGCCCCTGGAGTCTGTGTGATCTCTGGTGTAAATGCCCCTGGAGTCTGTGTGATCTCTGGTGTAAATACCCCTGGGGTCTGTGTGATCTCTGGTGTAAATACCCCGAGTCTGTGTGATCCCTAGTGTAAATGCCCAGTGTCTGTGTGATCCTTGGTGTAAATGCCCCTGGAGTCTGTGTGATCTCTGGTGTAAATGCCCCTGGAGTCTGTGTGATCTCTGGTGTAAATGCCCCTGGAGTCTGTGTGATCTCTGGTGTAAATGCCCCTGGAGTCTTTGTGATCCTTGGTGTAAATGCCCCTGGAGTCTGTGTGATCTCTGGTGTAAATGTCCCTGGAGTCTGTGTGATCTCTGGTGTAAATGCCCCTGGAGTCTGTGTGATCTCTGGTGTAAATGTCCCGGGTCTGTGTGATCTCTGGTGTAAATGTCCCTGGGTTCTGTGTGATCACTGGTGTAAATGCCCCTGGAGTCTGTGTGATCTCTGGTGTAAATGCCCCTGGAGTCTGTGAGATCTCTGGTGTAAATGCCCCTGGAGTCTGTGTGATCCCTGGTGTAAATGCCCCTGGAGTCTGTGTGATCTCTGGTGTAAATGCCCCTGGGGTCTGTGTGATCCCTGGTGTAAATGTCCCTGGAGTCTGTGTGATCCCTGGTGTAAATGCCCCTGGAGTCTGTGTGATTTCTGGTGTAAATGTCTCGGGTCTGTGTGATCTCTGGTGTAAATACCCCTGGAGTCTGTGTGTTCCATGGTGTAAATGTCCCTGGGGTCTGTGTGATCTCTGGTGTAAATGCTCCTGGAGTCTGTGTGATCCCTGGTGTAAATGTCCCTGGTGTCAGTGTGATCTCTGGTGTATATGTGCCGAGTCTGTGTGATCTCTGGTGTAAATGCCCCTGGAGTCTGTGTGATCCCTGGTGTAAATGTCCCTGGGGTCTGTGTGATCCCTGGTGTAAATGCCCCTGGAGTCTGTGTGATTTCTGGTGTAAATGTCCCGGGTCTGTGTGATCCCTGGTGTAAATGCTCCTGGAGTCTGTGTGATCCCTGGTGTAAATGTCCCTGGAGTCTGTGTGATCCCTGGTGTAAATGTCCCTGGTGTCAGTGTGATCTCTGGTGTATATGTGCCGAGTCTGTGTGATCTCTGGTGTAAATGCCCCGAGTCTGTGTGATCCCTGGTGTAAATGCCCCGAGTCTGTGTGATCTCTGGTGTAAATGCCCCGAGTCTGTGTGATCTCTGGTGTAAATGCCCTGGAGTCTGTGTGATCTCTGGTGTAAATGCCCCTGGAGTCTGTGTGATCCCTGGTGTAAATGTCCCTGGGGTCTGTGTGATCTCTGGTGTAAATGCCCCTGGAGTATGTGTGATCTCTGGTGTAAATGCCCCTGGAGTCTGTGTGATCTCTGGTGTAAATGTCCCGAGTCTGTGTGATCCCTGGTGTAAATGTCCCTGGAGTCTGTGTGATCTCTGGTGTAAATGTCCCGAGTCTGTGTGATCTCTGGTGTAAATGTCCCTGGGGTCTGTGTGATCTCTGGTGTAAATGCCCCTGGAGTCTGTGTGATCCTTGGTGTAAATGCCCCGAGTCTGTGTGATCCCTGGTGTAAATGTCCCTGGAGTCTGTGTGATCCTTGGTGTAAATGCCCCTGTAGTCGATATGATCCCTGGTGTAAATGCCCCTGGGGTCTGTGTGATCTCTGGTGTAAATGCCCCTGTAGTCTGTGTGATCCTTGGTGTAAATGCCCCTGTAGTCGATGTGATCCCTGGTGTAAATGCCCCTGGGGTCTGTGTGATCTCTGGTGTAAATGCCCCTGTAGTCGATGTGATCCCTGGTGTAAATGCCCCGAGTCTGTGTGATCTGCGGTGTAATTGCTCCTGGGGTCTGTGTGATCTCTAGTGTAAATGCTCCTGGGGTCTATCTCTGGTGTAAATGCCCCTGGAGTCTGTGTGATCTCTGCTGTAAATACCCTGAGTCTGTGTGAATCCTGGTGTAAATGCCCCTGGAGTCTGTGTGATCTCTGGTGTAAATGCCCCTGGAGTCTGTGTGATCTCTGGTGTAAATACCCCTGGGGTCGATATGATCCCTGGTGTAAATGCCCCTGGGGTCTGTGTGATCTCTGGTGTAAATGCCCCTGTAGTCTGTGTGATCCTTGGTGTAAATGCCCCTGTAGTCGATGTGATCCCTGGTGTAAATGCCCCTGGGGTCTGTGTGATCTCTGGTGTAAATGCCCCTGTAGTCGATGTGATCCCTGGTGTAAATGCCCCGAGTCTGTGTGATCTCCGGTGTAATTGCTCCTGGGGTCTGTGTGATCTCTAGTGTAAATGCTCCTGGGGTCTATCTCTGGTGTAAATGCCCCTGGAGTCTGTGTGATCTCTGGTGTAAATGCCCCTGGAGTCAGTGTGATCTCTGGTGTAAATACCCCTGGGGTCTGTGTGATCTCTGGTGTAAATACCCCGAGTCTGTGTGATCCCTAGTGTAAATGCCCAGTGTCTGTGTGATCCTTGGTGTAAATGCCCCTGGAGTCTGTGTGATCTCTGGTGTAAATGCCCCTGGAGTCTGTGTGATCTCTGGTGTAAATGCCCCTGGAGTCTGTGTGATCTCTGGTGTAAATGCCCCTGGAGTCTTTGTGATCCTTGGTGTAAATGCCCCTGGAGTCTGTGTGAACTCTGGTGTAAATGTCCCTGGAGTCTGTGTGATCTCTGGTGTAAATGCCCCTGGAGTCTGTGTGATCTCTGGTGTAAATGTCCCGGGTCTGTGTGATCTCTGGTGTAAATGTCCCTGGGTTCTGTGTGATCACTGGTGTAAATGCCCCTGGAGTCTGTGTGATCTCTGGTGTAAATGCCCCTGGAGTCTGTGAGGTCTCTGGTGTAAATGCCCCTGGAGTCTGTGTGATCCCTGGTGTAAATGCCCCTGGAGTCTGTGTGATCTCTGGTGTAAATGCCCCTGGAGTCTGTGTGATCCCTGGTGTAAATGTCCCTGGAGTCTGTGTGATCCCTGGTGTAAATGCCCCTGGAGTCTGTGTGATTTCTGGTGTAAATGTCTCGGGTCTGTGTGATCTCTGGTGTAAATACCCCTGGAGTCTGTGTGATCCCTGGTGTAAATGTCCCTGGGGTCTGTGTGATCTCTGGTGTAAATGCTCCTGGAGTCTGTGTGATCCCTGGTGTAAATGTCCCTGGTGTCAGTGTGATCTCTGGTGTATATGTGCCGAGTCTGTGTGATCTCTGGTGTAAATGCCCCTGGAGTCTGTGTGATCCCTGGTGTAAATGTCCCTGGGGTCTGTGTGATCCCTGGTGTAAATGCCCCTGGAGTCTGTGTGATTTCTGGTGTAAATGTCCCGGGTCTGTGTGATCCCTGGTGTAAATGCTCCTGGAGTCTGTGTGATCCCTGGTGTAAATGTCCCTGGAGTCTGTGTGATCCCTGGTGTAAATGTCCCTGGTGTCAGTGTGATCTCTGGTGTATATGTGCCGAGTCTGTGTGATCTCTGGTGTAAATGCCCCGAGTCTGTGTGATCCCTGGTGTAAATGCCCCGAGTCTGTGTGATCTCTGGTGTAAATGCCCCTGGAGTCTGTGTGATCCCTGGTGTAAATGTCCCTGGGGTCTGTGTGATCTCTGGTGTAAATGCCCCTGGAGTATGTGTGATCTCTGGTGTAAATGCCCCTGGAGTCTGTGTGATCTCTGGTGTAAATGTCCCGAGTCTGTGTGATCCCTGGTGTAAATGTCCCTGGAGTCTGTGTGATCTCTGGTGTAAATGTCCCGAGTCAGTGTGATCTCTGGTGTAAATGTCCCTGGGGTCTGTGTGATCTCTGGTGTAAATGCCCCGAGTCTGTGTGATCTCTGGTGTAAATGCCCCGAGTCTGTGTGATCTCTGGTGTAAATGCCCTGGAGTCTGTGTGATCTCTGGTGTAAATGCCCCTGGAGTCTGTGTGATCCCTGGTGTAAATGTCCCTGGGGTCTGTGTGATCTCTGGTGTAAATGCCCCTGGAGTATGTGTGATCTCTGGTGTAAATGCCCCTGGAGTCTGTGTGATCTCTGGTGTAAATGTCCCGAGTCTGTGTGATCCCTGGTGTAAATGTCCCTGGAGTCTGTGTGATCTCTGGTGTAAATGTCCCGAGTCTGTGTGATCTCTGGTGTAAATGTCCCTGGGGTCTGTGTGATCTCTGGTGTAAATGCCCCTGGAGTCTGTGTGATCCTTGGTGTAAATGCCCCGAGTCTGTGTGATCCCTGGTGTAAATGTCCCTGGAGTCTGTGTGATCCTTGGTGTAAATGCCCCTGTAGTCGATATGATCCCTGGTGTAAATGCCCCTGGGGTCTGTGTGATCTCTGGTGTAAATGCCCCTGTAGTCTGTGTGATCCTTGGTGTAAATGCCCCTGTAGTCGATGTGATCCCTGGTGTAAATGCCCCTGGGGTCTGTGTGATCTCTGGTGTAAATGCCCCTGTAGTCGATGTGATTCCTGGTGTAAATGCCCCGAGTCTGTGTGATCTCCGGTGTAATTGCTCCTGGGGTCTGTGTGATCTCTAGTTTAAATGCTCCTGGGGTCTATCTCTGGTGTAAATGCCCCTGGAGTCTGTGTGATCTCTGCTGTAAATACCCTGAGTCTGTGTGAATCCTGGTATAAATGCCCCTGGAGTCTGTGTGATCTCTGGTGTAAATGCCCCTGGAGTCTGTGTGATCTCTGGTGTAAATACCCCTGGGGTCTGTGTGATCTCTGGTGTAAATACCCCGAGTCTGTGTGATCCCTAGTGTAAATGCCCAGTGTCTGTGTGATCCTTGGTGTAAATGCCCCTGGAGTCTGTGTGATCTCTGGTGTAAATGCCCCTGGAGTCTGTGTGATCTCTGGTGTAAATGCCCCTGGAGTCTGTGTGATCTCTGGTGTAAATGCCCCTGGAGTCTTTGTGATCCTTGGTGTAAATGCCCCTGGAGTCTGTGTGATCTCTGGTGTAAATGTCCCTGGAGTCTGTGTGATCTCTGGTGTAAATGCCCCTGGAGTCTGTGTGATCTCTGGTGTAAATGTCCCGGGTCTGTGTGATCTCTGGTGTAAATGTCCCTGGGTTCTGTGTGATCACTGGTGTAAATGCCCCTGGAGTCTGTGTGATCTCTGGTGTAAATGCCCCTGGAGTCTGTGAGATCTCTGGTGTAAATGCCCCTGGAGTCTGTGTGATCCCTGGTGTAAATGCCCCTGGAGTCTGTGTGATCTCTGGTGTAAATGCCCCTGGAGTCTGTGTGATCCCTGGTGTAAATGTCCCTGGAGTCTGTGTGATCCCTGGTGTAAATGCCCCTGGAGTCTGTGTGATTTCTGGTGTAAATGTCTCGGGTCTGTGTGATCTCTGGTGTAAATACCCCTGGAGTCTGTGTGATCCCTGGTGTAAATGTCCCTGGGGTCTGTGTGATCTCTGGTGTAAATGCTCCTGGAGTCTGTGTGATCCCTGGTGTAAATGTCCCTGGTGTCAGTGTGATCTCTGGTGTATATGTGCCGAGTCTGTGTGATCTCTGGTGTAAATGCCCCTGGAGTCTGTGTGATCCCTGGTGTAAATGTCCCTGGGGTCTGTGTGATCCCTGGTGTAAATGCCCCTGGAGTCTGTGTGATTTCTGGTGTAAATGTCCCGGGTCTGTGTGATCCCTGGTGTAAATGCTCCTGGAGTCTGTGTGATCCCTGGTGTAAATGTCCCTGGAGTCTGTGTGATCCCTGGTGTAAATGTCCCTGGTGTCAGTGTGATCTCTGGTGTATATGTGCCGAGTCTGTGTGATCTCTCGTGTAAATGCCCCGAGTCTGTGTGATCCCTGGTGTAAATGCCCCGAGTCTGTGTGATCTCTGGTGTAAATGCCCCTGGAGTCTGTGTGATCCCTGGTGTAAATGTCCCTGGCGTCTGTGTGATCTCTGGTGTAAATGCCCCTGGAGTATGTGTGATCTCTGGTGTAAATGTCCCTGGAGTCTGTGTGATCTCTGGTGTAAATGTCCCGAGTCTGTGAGATCCCTGGTGTAAATGTCCCTGGAGTCTGTGTGATCTCTGGTGTAAATGTCCCGAGTCTGTGTGATCTCTGGTGTAAATGTCCCTGGGGTCTGTGTGATCTCTGGTGTAAATGCCCCGAGTCTGTGTGATCTCTGGTGTAAATGCCCCGAGTCTGTGTGATCTCTGGTGTAAATGCCCTGGAGTCTGTGTGATCTCTGGTGTAAATGCCCCTGGAGTCTGTGTGATCCCTGGTGTAAATGTCCCTGGGGTCTGTGTGATCTCTGGTGTAAATGCCCCTGGAGTATGTGTGATCTCTGGTGTAAATGCCCCTGGAGTCTGTGTGATCTCTGGTGTAAATGCCCCGAGTCTGTGTGATCTCTGGTGTAAATGCCCTGGAGTCTGTGTGATCTCTGGTGTAAATGCCCCTGGAGTCTGTGTGATCCCTGGTGTAAATGTCCCTGGGGTCTGTGTGATCTCTGGTGTAAATGCCCCTGGAGTATGTGTGATCTCTGGTGTAAATGCCCCTGGAGTCTGTGTGATCTCTGGTGTAAATGTCCCGAGTCTGTGTGATCCCTGGTGTAAATGTCCCTGGAGTCTGTGTGATCTCTGGTGTAAATGTCCCGAGTCTGTGTGATCTCTGGTGTAAATGTCCCTGGGGTCTGTGTGATCTCTGGTGTAAATGCCCCTGGAGTCTGTGTGATCCTTGGTGTAAATGCCCCGAGTCTGTGTGATCCCTGGTGTAAATGTCCCTGGAGTCTGTGTGATCCTTGGTGTAAATGCCCCTGTAGTCGATATGATCCCTGGTGTAAATGCCCCTGGGGTCTGTGTGATCTCTGGTGTAAATGCCCCTGTAGTCTGTGTGATCCTTGGTGTAAATGCCCCTGTAGTCGATGTGATCCCTGGTGTAAATGCCCCTGGGGTCTGTGTGATCTCTGGTGTAAATGCCCCTGTAGTCGATGTGATTCCTGGTGTAAATGCCCCGAGTCTGTGTGATCTCCCGTGTAATTGCTCCTGGGGTCTGTGTGATCTCTAGTGTAAATGCTCCTGGGGTCTATCTCTGGTGTAAATGCCCCTGGAGTCTGTGTGATCTCTGCTGTAAATACCCTGAGTCTGTGTGAATCCTGGTGTAAATGCCCCTGGAGTCTGTGTGATCTCTGGTGTAAATGCCCCTGGAGTCTGTGTGATCTCTGGTGTAAATACCCCTGGGGTCTGTGTGATCTCTGGTGTAAATTTCCCGAGTCTGTGTGATCCCTAGTGTAAATGCCCAGTGTCTGTGTGATCCTTGGTGTAAATGCCCCTGGAGTCTGTGTGATCTCTGGTGTAAATGCCCCTGGAGTCTGTGTGATCTCTGGTGTAAATGCCCCTGGAGTCTGTGTGATCTCTGGTGTAAATGCCCCTGGAGTCTTTGTGATCCTTGGTGTAAATGCCCCTGGAGTCTGTGTGATCTCTGGTGTAAATGTCCCTGGAGTCTGTGTGATCTCTGGTGTAAATGCCCCTGGAGTCTGTGTGATCTCTGGTGTAAATGTCCCGGGTCTGTGTGATCTCTGGTGTAAATGTCCCTGGGTTCTGTGTGATCACTGGTGTAAATGCCCCTGGAGTCTGTGTGATCTCTGGTGTAAATGCCCCTGGAGTCTGTGAGATCTCTGGTGTAAATGCCCCTGGAGTCTGTGTGATCCCTGGTGTAAATGCCCCTGGAGTCTGTGTGATCTCTGGTGTAAATGCCCCTGGAGTCTGTGTGATCCCTGGTGTAAATGTCCCTGGAGTCGGTGTGATCCCTGGTGTAAATGCCCCTGGAGTCTGTGTGATTTCTGGTGTAAATGTCTCGGGTCTGTGTGATCTCTGGTGTAAATACCCCTGGAGTCTGTGTGATCCCTGGTGTAAATGTCCCTGGGGTCTGTGTGATCTCTGGTGTAAATGCTCCTGGAGTCTGTGTGATCCCTGGTGTAAATGTCCCTGGTGTCAGTGTGATCTCTGGTGTATATGTGCCGAGTCTGTGTGATCTCTGGTGTAAATGCCCCTGGAGTCTGTGTGATCCCTGGTGTAAATGTCCCTGGGGTCTGTGTGATCCCTGGTGTAAATGCCCCTGGAGTCTGTGTGATTTCTGGTGTAAATGTCCCGGGTCTGTGTGATCCCTGGTGTAAATGCTCCTGGAGTCTGTGTGATCCCTGGTGTAAATGTCCCTGGAGTCTGTGTGATCCCTGGTGTAAATGTCCCTGGTGTCAGTGTGATCTCTGGTGTATATGTGCCGAGTCTGTGTGATCTCTGGTGTAAATGCCCCGAGTCTGTGTGATCCCTGGTGTAAATGCCCCGAGTCTGTGGGATCTCTGGTGTAAATGTCCCTGGGTTCTGTGTGATCACTGGTGTAAATGCCCCTGGAGTCTGTGTGATCTCTGGTGTAAATGCCCCTGGAGTCTGTGAGATCTCTGGTGTAAATGCCCCTGGAGTCTGTGTGATCCCTGGTGTAAATGCCCCTGGAGTCTGTGTGATCTCTGGTGTAAATGCCCCTGGAGTCTGTGTGATCCCTGGTGTAAATGTCCCTGGAGTCTGTGTGATCCCTGGTGTAAATGCCCCTGGAGTCTGTGTGATTTCTGGTGTAAATGTCTCGGGTCTGTGTGATCTCTGGTGTAAATACCCCTGGAGTCTGTGTGATCCCTGGTGTAAATGTCCCTGGGGTCTGTGTGATCTCTGGTGTAAATGCTCCTGGAGTCTGTGTGATCCCTGGTGTAAATGTCCCTGGTGTCAGTGTGATCTCTGGTGTATATGTGCCGAGTCTGTGTGATCTCTGGTGTAAATGCCCCTGGAGTCTGTGTGATCCCTGGTGTAAATGTCCCTGGGGTCTGTGTGATCCCTGGTGTAAATGCCCCTGGAGTCTGTGTGATTTCTGGTGTAAATGTCCCGGGTCTGTGTGATCCCTGGTGTAAATGCTCCTGGAGTCTGTGTGATCCCTGGTGTAAATGTCCCTGGAGTCTGTGTGATCCCTGGTGTAAATGTCCCTGGTGTCAGTGTGATCTCTGGTGTATATGTGCCGAGTCTGTGTGATCTCTGGTGTAAATGCCCCGAGTCTGTGTGATCCCTGGTGTAAATGCCCCGAGTCTGTGTGATCTCTGGTGTAAATGCCCCGAGTCTGTGTGATCTCTGGTGTAAATGCCCTGGAGTCTGTGTGATCTCTGGTGTAAATGCCCCTGGAGTCTGTGTGATCCCTGGTGTAAATGTCCCTGGGGTCTGTGTGATCTCTGGTGTAAATGCCCCTGGAGTATGTGTGATCTCTGGTGTAAATGCCCCTGGAGTCTGTGTGATCTCTGGTGTAAATGTCCCGAGTCTGTGTGATCCCTGGTGTAAATGTCCCTGGAGTCTGTGTGATCTCTGGTGTAAATGTCCCGAGTCTGTGTGATCTCTGGTGTAAATGTCCCTGGGGTCTGTGTGATCTCTGGTGTAAATGCCCCTGGAGTCTGTGTGATCCTTGGTGTAAATGCCCCGAGTCTGTGTGATCCCTGGTGTAAATGTCCCTGGAGTCTGTGTGATCCTTGGTGTAAATGCCCCTGTAGTCGATATGATCCCTGGTGTAAATGCCCCTGGGGTCTGTGTGATCTGTGGTGTAAATGCCCCTGTAGTCTGTGTGATCCTTGGTGTAAATGCCCCTGTAGTCGATGTGATCCCTGGTGTAAATGCCCCTGGGGTCTGTGTGATCTCTGGTGTAAATGCCCCTGTAGTCGATGTGATCCCTGGTGTAAATGCCCCTGGAGTCTGTGTGATCTCTGGTGTAAATGCCCCTGGAGTCTGTGTGATCTCTGGTGTAAATGCCCCTGGAGTCTGTGTGATCTCTGGTGTAAATGCCCCTGGAGTCTGTGTGATCTCTGGTGTAAATGCCCCTGTAGTCGATGTGATCCCTGGTGTAAATGCCCCTGGAGTCTGTGTGATCTCTGGTGTAAATGCCCCTGGAGTCTGTGTGATCTCTGGTGTAAATGCCCCTGGAGTCTGTGTGATTTCTGCTGTAAATACCCTGAGTCTGTGTGAATCCTGGTGTAAATGCCCCTGGAGTCTGTGTGATCTCTGGTGTAAATGCCCCTGGAGTCTGTGTGATCTCTGGTGTAAATACCCCTGGGGTCTGTGTGATCTCTGGTGTAAATACCCCGAGTCTGTGTGATCCCTAGTGTAAATGCCCAGTGTCTGTGTGATCCTTGGTGTAAATGCCCCTGGAGTCTGTGTGATCTCTGGTGTAAATGCCCCTGGAGTCTGTGTGATCTCTGGTGTAAATGCCCCTGGAGTCTGTGTGATCTCTGGTGTAAATGCCCCTGGAGTCTTTGTGATCCTTGGTGTAAATGCCCCTGGAGTCTGTGTGATCTCTGGTGTAAATGTCCCTGGAGTCTGTGTGATCTCTGGTGTAAATGTCCCGGGTCTGTGTGATCTCTGGTGTAAATGTCCCTGGGTTCTGTGTGATCACTGGTGTAAATGCCCCTGGAGTCTGTGTGATCTCTGGTGTAAATGCCCCTGGAGTCTGTGAGATCTCTGGTGTAAATGCCCCTGGAGTCTGTGTGATCCCTGGTGTAAATGCCCCTGGAGTCTGTGTGATCTCTGGTGTAAATGCCCCTGGAGTCTGTGTGATCCCTGGTGTAAATGTCCCTGGAGTCTGTGTGATCCCTGGTGTAAATGCCCCTGGAGTCTGTGTGATTTCTGGTGTAAATGTCTCGGGTCTGTGTGATCTCTGGTGTAAATACCCCTGGAGTCTGTGTGATCCCTGGTGTAAATGTCCCTGGGGTCTGTGTGATCTCTGGTGTAAATGCTCCTGGAGTCTGTGTGATCCCTGGTGTAAATGTCCCTGGTGTCAGTGTGATCTCTGGTGTATATGTGCCGAGTCTGTGTGATCTCTGGTGTAAATGCCCCGAGTCTGTGTGATCCCTGGTGTAAATGTCCCTGGGGTCTGTGTGATCCCTGGTGTAAATGCCCCTGGAGTCTGTGTGATTTCTGGTGTAAATGTCCCGGGTCTGTGTGATCCCTGGTGTAAATGCTCCTGGAGTCTGTGTGATCCCTGGTGTAAATGTCCCTGGAGTCTGTGTGATCCCTGGTGTAAATGTCCCTGGTGTCAGTGTGATCTCTGGTGTATATGTGCCGAGTCTGTGTGATCTCTGGTGTAAATGCCCCGAGTCTGTGTGATCCCTGGTGTAAATGCCCCGAGTCTGTGTGATCTCTGGTGTAAATGCCCCTGGAGTCTGTGTGATCCCTGGTGTAAATGTCCCTGGGGTCTGTGTGATCTCTGGTGTAAATGCCCCTGGAGTATGTGTGATCTCTGGTGTAAATGTCCCTGGAGTCTGTGTGATCTCTGGTGTAAATGTCCCGAGTCTGTGTGATCCCTGGTGTAAATGTCCCTGGAGTCTGTGTGATCTCTGGTGTAAATGTCCCGAGTCTGTGTGATCTCTGGTGTAAATGTCCCTGGGGTCTGTGTGATCTCTGGTGTAAATGCCCCGAGTCTGTGTGATCTCTGGTGTAAATGCCCCGAGTCTGTGTGATCTCTGGTGTAAATGCCCTGGAGTCTGTGTGATCTCTGGTGTAAATGCCCCTGGAGTCTGTGTGATCCCTGGTGTAAATGTCCCTGGGGTCTGTGTGATCTCTGGTGTAAATGCCCCTGGAGTATGTGTGATCTCTGGTGTAAATGCCCCTGGAGTCTGTGTGATCTCTGGTGTAAATGCCCCGAGTCTGTGTGATCTCTGGTGTAAATGCCCTGGAGTCTGTGTGATCTCTGGTGTAAATGCCCCTGGAGTCTGTGTGATCCCTGGTGTAAATGTCCCTGGGGTCTGTGTGATCTCTGGTGTAAATGCTCCTGGAGTCTGTGTGATCCCTGGTGTAAATGTCCCTGGTGTCAGTGTGATCTCTGGTGTATATGTGCCGAGTCTGTGTGATCTCTGGTGTAAATGCCCCTGGAGTCTGTGTGATCCCTGGTGTAAATGTCCCTGGGGTCTGTGTGATCCCTGGTGTAAATGCCCCTGGAGTCTGTGTGATTTCTGGTGTAAATGTCCCGGGTCTGTGTGATCCCTGGTGTAAATGCTCCTGGAGTCTGTGTGATCCCTGGTGTAAATGTCCCTGGAGTCTGTGTGATCCCTGGTGTAAATGTCCCTGGTGTCAGTGTGATCTCTGGTGTATATGT
Organism: Scyliorhinus torazame; assembly: GCF_047496885.1. Taxonomy (NCBI): domain Eukaryota; kingdom Metazoa; phylum Chordata; class Chondrichthyes; order Carcharhiniformes; family Scyliorhinidae; genus Scyliorhinus; species Scyliorhinus torazame. Next base: position 98,054,881 of record NC_092728.1, on the reverse strand, counting down.
GCCGAGTCTGTGTGATCTCTGGTGTAAATGCCCCGAGTCTGTGTGATCCCTGGTGTAAATGCCCCGAGTCTGTGTGATCTCTGGTGTAAATGCCCCTGGAGTCTGTGTGATCCCTGGTGTAAATGTCCCTGGGGTCTGTGTGATCTCTGGTGTAAATGCCCCTGGAGTATGTGTGATCTCTGGTGTAAATGCCCCTGGAGTCTGTGTGATCTCTGGTGTAAATGTCCCGAGTCTGTGTGATCCCTGGTGTAAATGTCCCTGGAGTCTGTGTGATCTCTGGTGTAAATGTCCCGAGTCAGTGTGATCTCTGGTGTAAATGTCCCTGGGGTCTGTGTGATCTCTGGTGTAAATGCCCCGAGTCTGTGTGATCTCTGGTGTAAATGCCCCGAGTCTGTGTGATCTCTGGTGTAAATGCCCTGGAGTCTGTGTGATCTCTGGTGTAAATGCCCCTGGAGTCTGTGTGATCCCTGGTGTAAATGTCCCTGGGGTCTGTGTGATCTCTGGTGTAAATGCCCCTGGAGTATGTGTGATCTCTGGTGTAAATGCCCCTGGAGTCTGTGTGATCTCTGGTGTAAATGTCCCGAGTCTGTGTGATCCCTGGTGTAAATGTCCCTGGAGTCTGTGTGATCTCTGGTGTAAATGTCCCGAGTCTGTGTGATCTCTGGTGTAAATGTCCCTGGGGTCTGTGTGATCTCTGGTGTAAATGCCCCTGGAGTCTGTGTGATCCTTGGTGTAAATGCCCCGAGTCTGTGTGATCCCTGGTGTAAATGTCCCTGGAGTCTGTGTGATCCTTGGTGTAAATGCCCCTGTAGTCGATATGATCCCTGGTGTAAATGCCCCTGGGGTCTGTGTGATCTCTGGTGTAAATGCCCCTGTAGTCTGTGTGATCCTTGGTGTAAATGCCCCTGTAGTCGATGTGATCCCTGGTGTAAATGCCCCTGGGGTCTGTGTGATCTCTGGTGTAAATGCCCCTGTAGTCGATGTGATCCCTGGTGTAAATGCCCCGAGTCTGTGTGATCTCCGGTGTAATTGCTCCTGGGGTCTGTGTGATCTCTAGTGTAAATGCTCCTGGGGTCTATCTCTGGTGTAAATGCCCCTGGAGTCTGTGTGATCTCTGCTGTAAATACCCTGAGTCTGTGTGAATCCTGGTGTAAATGCCCCTGGAGTCTGTGTGATCTCTGGTGTAAATGCCCCTGGAGTCTGTGTGATCTCTGGTGTAAATACCCCTGGGGTCTATGTGATCTCTGGTGTAAATACCCCGAGTCTGTGTGATCCCTAGTGTAAATGCCCAGTGTCTGTGTGATCCTTGGTGTAAATGCCCCTGGAGTCTGTGTGATCTCTGGTGTAAATGCCCCTGGAGTCTGTGTGATCTCTGGTGTAAATGCCCCTGGAGTCTGTGTGATCTCTGGTGTAAATGCCCCTGGAGTCTTTGTGATCCTTGGTGTAAATGCCCCTGGAGTCTGTGTGATCTCTGGTGTAAATGTCCCTGGAGTCTGTGTGATCTCTGGTGTAAATGCCCCTGGAGTCTGTGTGATCTCTGGTGTAAATGTCCCGGGTCTGTGTGATCTCTGGTGTAAATGTCCCTGGGTTCTGTGTGATCACTGGTGTAAATGCCCCTGGAGTCTGTGTGATCTCCGGTGTAAATGCCCCTGGAGTCTGTGAGATCTCTGGTGTAAATGCCCCTGGAGTCTGTGTGATCCCTGGTGTAAATGCCCCTGGAGTCTGTGTGATCTCTGGTGTAAATGCCCCTGGAGTCTGTGTGATCCCTGGTGTAAATGTCCCTGGAGTCTGTGTGATCCCTGGTGTAAATGCCCCTGGAGTCTGTGTGATTTCTGGTGTAAATGTCTCGGGTCTGTGTGATCTCTGGTGTAAATACCCCTGGAGTCTGTGTGATCCCTGGTGTAAATGTCCCTGGGGTCTGTGTGATCTCTGGTGTAAATGCTCCTGGAGTCTGTGTGATCCCTGGTGTAAATGTCCCTGGTGTCAGTGTGATCTCTGGTGTATATGTGCCGAGTCTGTGTGATCTCTGGTGTAAATGCCCCTGGAGTCTGTGTGATCCCTGGTGTAAATGTCCCTGGGGTCTGTGTGATCCCTGGTGTAAATGCCCCTGGAGTCTGTGTGATTTCTGGTGTAAATGTCCCGGGTCTGTGTGATCCCTGGTGTAAATGCTCCTGGAGTCTGTGTGATCCCTGGTGTAAATGTCCCTGGAGTCTGTGTGATCCCTGGTGTAAATGTCCCTGGTGTCAGTGTGATCTCTGGTGTATATGTGCCGAGTCTGTGTGATCTCTGGTGTAAATGCCCCGAGTCTGTGTGATCTCTGGTGTAAATGTCCCGAGTCTGTGTGATCCCTGGTGTAAATGTCCCTGGAGTCTGTGTGATCTCTGGTGTAAATGTCCCGAGTCTGTGTGATCTCTGGTGTAAATGTCCCTGGGGTCTGTGTGATCTCTGGTGTAAATGCCCCTGGAGTCTGTGTGATCCTTGGTGTAAATGCCCCGAGTCTGTGTGATCCCTGGTGTAAATGTCCCTGGAGTCTGTGTGATCCTTGGTGTAAATGCCCCTGTAGTCGATATGATCCCTGGTGTAAATGCCCCTGGGGTCTGTGTGATCTGTGGTGTAAATGCCCCTGTAGTCTGTGTGATCCTTGGTGTAAATGCCCCTGTAGTCGATGTGATCCCTGGTGTAAATGCCCCTGGGGTCTGTGTGATCTCTGGTGTAAATGCCCCTGTAGTCGATGTGATCCCTGGTGTAAATGCCCCTGGAGTCTGTGTGATCTCTGGTGTAAATGCCCCTGGAGTCTGTGTGATCTCTGGTGTAAATGCCCCTGGAGTCTGTGTGATCTCTGGTGTAAATGCCCCTGGAGTCTGTGTGATCTCTGGTGTAAATGCCCCTGTAGTCGATGTGATCCCTGGTGTAAATGCCCCTGGAGTCTGTGTGATCTCTGGTGTAAATGCCCCTGGAGTCTGTGTGATCTCTGGTGTAAATGCCCCTGGAGTCTGTGTGATTTCTGCTGTAAATACCCTGAGTCTGTGTGAATCCTGGTGTAAATGCCCCTGGAGTCTGTGTGATCTCTGGTGTAAATGCCCCTGGAGTCTGTGTGATCTCTGGTGTAAATACCCCTGGGGTCTGTGTGATCTCTGGTGTAAATACCCCGAGTCTGTGTGATCCCTAGTGTAAATGCCCAGTGTCTGTGTGATCCTTGGTGTAAATGCCCCTGGAGTCTGTGTGATCTCTGGTGTAAATGCCCCTGGAGTCTGTGTGATCTCTGGTGTAAATGCCCCTGGAGTCTGTGTGATCTCTGGTGTAAATGCCCCTGGAGTCTTTGTGATCCTTGGTGTAAATGCCCCTGGAGTCTGTGTGATCTCTGGTGTAAATGTCCCTGGAGTCTGTGTGATCTCTGGTGTAAATGTCCCGGGTCTGTGTGATCTCTGGTGTAAATGTCCCTGGGTTCTGTGTGATCACTGGTGTAAATGCCCCTGGAGTCTGTGTGATCTCTGGTGTAAATGCCCCTGGAGTCTGTGAGATCTCTGGTGTAAATGCCCCTGGAGTCTGTGTGATCCCTGGTGTAAATGCCCCTGGAGTCTGTGTGATCTCTGGTGTAAATGCCCCTGGAGTCTGTGTGATCCCTGGTGTAAATGTCCCTGGAGTCTGTGTGATCCCTGGTGTAAATGCCCCTGGAGTCTGTGTGATTTCTGGTGTAAATGTCTCGGGTCTGTGTGATCTCTGGTGTAAATACCCCTGGAGTCTGTGTGATCCCTGGTGTAAATGTCCCTGGGGTCTGTGTGATCTCTGGTGTAAATGCTCCTGGAGTCTGTGTGATCCCTGGTGTAAATGTCCCTGGTGTCAGTGTGATCTCTGGTGTATATGTGCCGAGTCTGTGTGATCTCTGGTGTAAATGCCCCGAGTCTGTGTGATCCCTGGTGTAAATGTCCCTGGGGTCTGTGTGATCCCTGGTGTAAATGCCCCTGGAGTCTGTGTGATTTCTGGTGTAAATGTCCCGGGTCTGTGTGATCCCTGGTGTAAATGCTCCTGGAGTCTGTGTGATCCCTGGTGTAAATGTCCCTGGAGTCTGTGTGATCCCTGGTGTAAATGTCCCTGGTGTCAGTGTGATCTCTGGTGTATATGTGCCGAGTCTGTGTGATCTCTGGTGTAAATGCCCCGAGTCTGTGTGATCCCTGGTGTAAATGCCCCGAGTCTGTGTGATCTCTGGTGTAAATGCCCCTGGAGTCTGTGTGATCCCTGGTGTAAATGTCCCTGGGGTCTGTGTGATCTCTGGTGTAAATGCCCCTGGAGTATGTGTGATCTCTGGTGTAAATGTCCCTGGAGTCTGTGTGATCTCTGGTGTAAATGTCCCGAGTCTGTGTGATCCCTGGTGTAAATGTCCCTGGAGTCTGTGTGATCTCTGGTGTAAATGTCCCGAGTCTGTGTGATCTCTGGTGTAAATGTCCCTGGGGTCTGTGTGATCTCTGGTGTAAATGCCCCGAGTCTGTGTGATCTCTGGTGTAAATGCCCCGAGTCTGTGTGATCTCTGGTGTAAATGCCCTGGAGTCTGTGTGATCTCTGGTGTAAATGCCCCTGGAGTCTGTGTGATCCCTGGTGTAAATGTCCCTGGGGTCTGTGTGATCTCTGGTGTAAATGCCCCTGGAGTATGTGTGATCTCTGGTGTAAATGCCCCTGGAGTCTGTGTGATCTCTGGTGTAAATGCCCCGAGTCTGTGTGATCTCTGGTGTAAATGCCCTGGAGTCTGTGTGATCTCTGGTGTAAATGCCCCTGGAGTCTGTGTGATCCCTGGTGTAAATGTCCCTGGGGTCTGTGTGATCTCTGGTGTAAATGCTCCTGGAGTCTGTGTGATCCCTGGTGTAAATGTCCCTGGTGTCAGTGTGATCTCTGGTGTATATGTGCCGAGTCTGTGTGATCTCTGGTGTAAATGCCCCTGGAGTCTGTGTGATCCCTGGTGTAAATGTCCCTGGGGTCTGTGTGATCCCTGGTGTAAATGCCCCTGGAGTCTGTGTGATTTCTGGTGTAAATGTCCCGGGTCTGTGTGATCCCTGGTGTAAATGCTCCTGGAGTCTGTGTGATCCCTGGTGTAAATGTCCCTGGAGTCTGTGTGATCCCTGGTGTAAATGTCCCTGGTGTCAGTGTGATCTCTGGTGTATATGTGCCGAGTCTGTGTGATCTCTGGTGTAAATGCCCCGAGTCTGTGTGATCCCTGGTGTAAATGCCCCGAGTCTGTGTGATCTCTGGTGTAAATGCCCCTGGAGTCTGTGTGATCCCTGGTGTAAATGTCCCTGGGGTCTGTGTGATCTCTGGTGTAAATGCCCCTGGAGTATGTGTGATCTCTGGTGTAAATGCCCCTGGAGTCTGTGTGATCTCTGGTGTAAATGTCCCGAGTCTGTGTGATCCCTGGTGTAAATGTCCCTGGAGTCTGTGTGATCTCTGGTGTAAATGTCCCGAGTCAGTGTGATCTCTGGTGTAAATGTCCCTGGGGTCTGTGTGATCTCTGGTGTAAATGCCCCGAGTCTGTGTGATCTCTGGTGTAAATGCCCCGAGTCTGTGTGATCTCTGGTGTAAATGCCCTGGAGTCTGTGTGATCTCTGGTGTAAATGCCCCTGGAGTCTGTGTGATCCCTGGTGTAAATGTCCCTGGGGTCTGTGTGATCTCTGGTGTAAATGCCCCTGGAGTATGTGTGATCTCTGGTGTAAATGCCCCTGGAGTCTGTGTGATCTCTGGTGTAAATGTCCCGAGTCTGTGTGATCCCTGGTGTAAATGTCCCTGGAGTCTGTGTGATCTCTGGTGTAAATGTCCCGAGTCTGTGTGATCTCTGGTGTAAATGTCCCTGGGGTCTGTGTGATCTCTGGTGTAAATGCCCCTGGAGTCTGTGTGATCCTTGGTGTAAATGCCCCGAGTCTGTGTGATCCCTGGTGTAAATGTCCCTGGAGTCTGTGTGATCCTTGGTGTAAATGCCCCTGTAGTCGATATGATCCCTGGTGTAAATGCCCCTGGGGTCTGTGTGATCTCTGGTGTAAATGCCCCTGTAGTCTGTGTGATCCTTGGTGTAAATGCCCCTGTAGTCGATGTGATCCCTGGTGTAAATGCCCCTGGGGTCTGTGTGATCTCTGGTGTAAATGCCCCTGTAGTCGATGTGATCCCTGGTGTAAATGCCCCGAGTCTGTGTGATCTCCGGTGTAATTGCTCCTGGGGTCTGTGTGATCTCTAGTGTAAATGCTCCTGGGGTCTATCTCTGGTGTAAATGCCCCTGGAGTCTGTGTGATCTCTGCTGTAAATACCCTGAGTCTGTGTGAATCCTGGTGTAAATGCCCCTGGAGTCTGTGTGATCTCTGGTGTAAATGCCCCTGGAGTCTGTGTGATCTCTGGTGTAAATACCCCTGGGGTCTATGTGATCTCTGGTGTAAATACCCCGAGTCTGTGTGATCCCTAGTGTAAATGCCCAGTGTCTGTGTGATCCTTGGTGTAAATGCCCCTGGAGTCTGTGTGATCTCTGGTGTAAATGCCCCTGGAGTCTGTGTGATCTCTGGTGTAAATGCCCCTGGAGTCTGTGTGATCTCTGGTGTAAATGCCCCTGGAGTCTTTGTGATCCTTGGTGTAAATGCCCCTGGAGTCTGTGTGATCTCTGGTGTAAATGTCCCTGGAGTCTGTGTGATCTCTGGTGTAAATGCCCCTGGAGTCTGTGTGATCTCTGGTGTAAATGTCCCGGGTCTGTGTGATCTCTGGTGTAAATGTCCCTGGGTTCTGTGTGATCACTGGTGTAAATGCCCCTGGAGTCTGTGTGATCTCCGGTGTAAATGCCCCTGGAGTCTGTGAGATCTCTGGTGTAAATGCCCCTGGAGTCTGTGTGATCCCTGGTGTAAATGCCCCTGGAGTCTGTGTGATCTCTGGTGTAAATGCCCCTGGAGTCTGTGTGATCCCTGGTGTAAATGTCCCTGGAGTCTGTGTGATCCCTGGTGTAAATGCCCCTGGAGTCTGTGTGATTTCTGGTGTAAATGTCTCGGGTCTGTGTGATCTCTGGTGTAAATACCCCTGGAGTCTGTGTGATCCCTGGTGTAAATGTCCCTGGGGTCTGTGTGATCTCTGGTGTAAATGCTCCTGGAGTCTGTGTGATCCCTGGTGTAAATGTCCCTGGTGTCAGTGTGATCTCTGGTGTATATGTGCCGAGTCTGTGTGATCTCTGGTGTAAATGCCCCTGGAGTCTGTGTGATCCCTGGTGTAAATGTCCCTGGGGTCTGTGTGATCCCTGGTGTAAATGCCCCTGGAGTCTGTGTGATTTCTGGTGTAAATGTCCCGGGTCTGTGTGATCCCTGGTGTAAATGCTCCTGGAGTCTGTGTGATCCCTGGTGTAAATGTCCCTGGAGTCTGTGTGATCCCTGGTGTAAATGTCCCTGGTGTCAGTGTGATCTCTGGTGTATATGTGCCGAGTCTGTGTGATCTCTGGTGTAAATGCCCCGAGTCTGTGTGATCCCTGGTGTAAATGCCCCGAGTCTGTGTGATCTCTGGTGTAAATGCCCCTGGAGTCTGTGTGATCCCTGGTGTAAATGTCCCTGGGGTCTGTGTGATCTCTGGTGTAAATGCCCCTGGAGTATGTGTGATCTCTCGTGTAAATGTCCCTGGAGTCTGTGTGATCTCTGGTGTAAATGTCCCGAGTCTGTGTGATCCCTGGTGTAAATGTCCCTGGAGTCTGTGTGATCTCTGGTGTAAATGTCCCGAGTCTGTGTGATCTCTGGTGTAAATGTCCCTGGGGTCTGTGTGATCTCTGGTGTAAATGCCCCGAGTCTGTGTGATCTCTGGTGTAAATGCCCCGAGTCTGTGTGATCTCTGGTGTAAATGCCCTGGAGTCTGTGTGATCTCTGGTGTAAATGCCCCTGGAGTCTGTGTGATCCCTGGTGTAAATGTCCCTGGGGTCTGTGTGATCTCTGGTGTAAATGCCCCTGGAGTATGTGTGATCTCTGGTGTAAATGCCCCTGGAGTCTGTGTGATCTCTGGTGTAAATGCCCCGAGTCTGTGTGATCTCTGGTGTAAATGCCCTGGAGTCTGTGTGATCTCTGGTGTAAATGCCCCTGGAGTCTGTGTGATCCCTGGTGTAAATGTCCCTGGGGTCTGTGTGATCTCTGGTGTAAATGCCCCTGGAGTATGTGTGATCTCTGGTGTAAATGCCCCTGGAGTCTGTGTGATCTCTGGTGTAAATGTCCCGAGTCTGTGTGATCCCTGGTGTAAATGTCCCTGGAGTCTGTGTGATCTCTGGTGTAAATGTCCCGAGTCTGTGTGATCTCTGGTGTAAATGTCCCTGGGGTCTGTGTGATCTCTGGTGTAAATGCCCCTGGAGTCTGTGTGATCCTTGGTGTAAATGCCCCGAGTCTGTGTGATCCCTGGTGTAAATGTCCCTGGAGTCTGTGTGATCCTTGGTGTAAATGCCCCTGTAGTCGATATGATCCCTGGTGTAAATGCCCCTGGGGTCTGTGTGATCTCTGGTGTAAATGCCCCTGTAGTCTGTGTGATCCTTGGTGTAAATGCCCCTGTAGTCGATGTGACCCCTGGTTTAAATGCCCCTGGTGTCAGTGTGATCTCTGGTGTATATGTGCCGAGTCTGTGTGATCTCTGGTGTAAATGCCCCTGGAGTCTGTGTGATCCCTGGTGTAAATGTCCCTGGGGTCTGTGTGATCCCTGGTGTAAATGCCCCTGGAGTCTGTGTGATTTCTGGTGTAAATGTCCCGGGTCTGTGTGATCCCTGGTGTAAATGCTCCTGGAGTCTGTGTGATCCCTGGTGTAAATGTCCCTGGAGTCTGTGTGATCCCTGGTGTAAATGTCCCTGGTGTCAGTGTGATCTCTGGTGTATATGTGCCGAGTCTGTGTGGTCTCTGGTGTAAATGCCCCGAGTCTGTGTGATCCCTGGTGTAAATGCCCCGAGTCTGTGTGATCTCTGGTGTAAATGCCCCTGGAGTCTGTGTGATCCCTGGTGTAAATGTCCCTGGGGTCTGTGTGATCTCTGGTGTAAATGCCCCTGGAGTATGTGTGATCTCTGGTGTAAATGTCCCTGGAGTCTGTGTGATCTCTGGTGTAAATGTCCCGAGTCTGTGTGATCCCTGGTGTAAATGTCCCTGGAGTCTGTGTGATCTCTGGTGTAAATGTCCCGAGTCTGTGTGATCTCTGGTGTAAATGTCCCTGGGGTCTGTGTGATCTCTGGTGTAAATGCCCCGAGTCTGTGTGATCTCTGGTGTAAATGCCCCGAGTCTGTGTGATCTCTGGTGTAAATGCCCTGGAGTCTGTGTGATTTCTGGTGTAAATGTCCCGGGTCTGTGTGATCACTGGTGTAAATGCTCCTGGAGTCTGTGTGATCCCTGGTGTAAATGTCCCTGGAGTCTGTGTGATCCCTGGTGTAAATGTCCCTGGTGTCAATGTGATCTCTGGTGTATATGTGCCGAGTCTGTGTGATCTCTGGTGTAAATGCCCCGAGTCTGTGTGATCCCTGGTGTAAATGCCCCGAGTCTGTGGGATCTCTGGTGTAAATGTCCCTGGGTTCTGTGTGATCACTGGTGTAAATGCCCCTGGAGTCTGTGTGATCTCTGGTGTAAATGCCCCTGGAGTCTGTGAGATCTCTGGTGTAAATGCCCCTGGAGTCTGTGTGATCCCTGGTGTAAATGCCCCTGGAGTCTGTGTGATCTCTGGTGTAAATGCCCCTGGAGTCTGTGTGATCCCTGGTGTAAATGTCCCTGGAGTCTGTGTGATCCCTGGTGTAAATGCCCCTGGAGTCTGTGTGATTTCTGGTGTAAATGTCTCGGGTCTGTGTGATCTCTGGTGTAAATACCCCTGGAGTCTGTGTGATCCCTGGTGTAAATGTCCCTGGGGTCTGTGTGATCTCTGGTGTAAATGCTCCTGGAGTCTGTGTGATCCCTGGTGTAAATGTCCCTGGTGTCAGTGTGATCTCTGGTGTATATGTGCCGAGTCTGTGTGATCTCTGGTGTAAATGCCCCTGGAGTCTGTGTGATCCCTGGTGTAAATGTCCCTGGGGTCTGTGTGATCCCTGGTGTAAATGCCCCTGGAGTCTGTGTGATTTCTGGTGTAAATGTCCCGGGTCTGTGTGATCCCTGGTGTAAATGTCCCTGGAGTCTGTGTGATCCCTGGTGTAAATGCCCCTGGAGTCTGTGTGATTTCTGGTGTAAATGTCTCGGGTCTGTGTGATCTCTGGTGTAAATACCCCTGGAGTCTGTGTGTTCCATGGTGTAAATGTCCCTGGGGTCTGTGTGATCTCTGGTGTAAATGCTCCTGGAGTCTGTGTGATCCCTGGTGTAAATGTCCCTGGTGTCAGTGTGATCTCTGGTGTATATGTGCCGAGTCTGTGTGATCTCTGGTGTAAATGCCCCTGGAGTCTGTGTGATCCCTGGTGTAAATGTCCCTGGGGTCTGTGTGATCCCTGGTGTAAATGCCCCTGGAGTCTGTGTGACCCCTGGTGTAAATGCCACTGTAGTCTGTGTGATCCCTGGTGTAAATGTCCCTGTAGTCTGTGTGATCCCAGGTGTAAATGCCCCTGGGGTCTGTGTGATCTCTGGTGTAAATGCCCCTGTAGGCTGTGTGACCCCTGGTGTAAATGCCCCTGTAGTCTGTGTGATCCCTGGTGTAAATGCCCCTGTAGTTTGTGTGATCCCTGGTGTAAATGCCCCGAGTCTGTGTGATCCCTGGTGTAAATGCCCCGAGTCTATGTGATCTCTGGTGTAAATGCTCCTGGAGTCTGTGTGATCTCTAGTGTAAATGCTCCTGGGGTCTGTGTGATCTCTGGTGTAAATGCCCCTGGAGTCTGTGTGATCTCTGGTGTAAATACCCCGAGTCTGTGTGATCCCTGGTGTAAATGCCCCGTGTCTGTGTGATCCTTGGTGTAAATGCCCCTGGAGTCTGTGATCTCTGGTGTAAATGCCCCTGGAGTCTTTGTAATCCTTGGTGTAAATGCCCCTGGAGTCTGTGTGATCTCTGGTGTAAATGCCCCTGGAGTCTTTGTGATCCTTGGTGTAAATGCCCCTGGAGTCTGTGTGATCTCTGGTGTAAATGTCCCTGGAGTCTGTGTGATCTCTGGTGTAAATACCCCTGGAGTCTGTGTGATCTCTGGTGTAAATGTCCCGGGTCTGTGTGATCTCTGGTGTAAATGTCCCTGGGTTCTGTGTGATCTCTGGTGTAAATGCCCCTGGAGTCTGTGTGATCTCTGGTGTAAATGCCCCTGGAGTCTGTGTGATCTCTGGTGTAAATGCCCCTAGAGTCTGTGTGATCTCTGGTGTAAATACCCCTGGAGTCTGTGTGATCCCTGGTGTAAATGTCACTGGAGTCTGTGTGATCCCTGGTGTAAATGCTCCTGGAGTCTGTGTGATCTCTGGTGTAAATGTCCCTGGGGTCTGTGTGATCGCTGGTGTAAATGCTCCTGGAGTCTGTGTGATCCCTGGTGTAAATGTCCCTGGTGTCAGTGTGATCTCTTGTGTATATGTGCCGAGTCTGTGTGATCCCTGGTGTAAATGCCCCGAGTCTGTGTGATCCCTGGTGTAAATGCCCCGAGTCTGTGTGATCTCTGGTGTAAATGCCCCGAGTCTGTGTGATCTCTGGTGTAAATGCCCTGGAGTCTGTGTGATCTCTGGTGTAAATGCCCCTGGAGTCTGTGTGATCCCTGGTGTAAATGTCCCTGGAGTCTGTGTGATCCCTGGTGTAAATGTCCCTGGGGTCTGTGTGATCCCTGGTGTAAATGCCCCTGGAGTCTGTGTGATCCCTGGTGTAAATGTCCCTGGGGTCTGTGTGATCTCTGGTGTAAATGCCGCTGGAATCTGTGTGATCTCAGGTGTAAATGCCCCTGGAGTCTGTGTGATCTCTGGTGTAAATGCCCCTGGAGTCTGTGTGATCCCTGGTGTAAATGTCCCTGGAGTCTGTGATCCCTGGTGTAAATGTCCCTGGAGTCTGTGTGATCTCTGGTGTAAATGCCCCTGGAGTCTGTGTGATCTCTGGTGTAAATGCCCCTGGAGTCTGTGTGATCCCTGGTGTAAATGTCCCTGGGGTCTGTGTGATCCCTGGTGTAAATGCCCCTGGAGTCTGTGTGATTTCTGGTGTAAATGTCCCGGGTCTGTGTGATCCCTGGTGTAAATGCTCCTGGAGTCTGTGTGATCCCTGGTGTAAATGTCCCTGGAGTCTGTGTGATCCCTGGTGTAAATGTCCCTGGTGTCAGTGTGATCTCTGGTGTATATGTGCCGAGTCTGTGTGATCTCTGGTGTAAATGCCCCGAGTCTGTGTGATCTCTGGTGTAAATGCCCTGGAGTCTGTGTGATCTCTGGTGTAAATGCCCCTGGAGTCTGTGTGATCCCTGGTGTAAATGTCCCTGGGGTCTGTGTGATCTCTGGTGTAAATGCCCCTGGAGTATGTGTGATCTCTGGTGTAAATGCCCCTGGAGTCTGTGTGATCTCTGGTGTAAATGTCCCGAGTCTGTGTGATCCCTGGTGTAAATGTCCCTGGAGTCTGTGTGATCTCTGGTGTAAATGTCCCGAGTCTGTGTGATCTCTGGTGTAAATGTCCCTGGGGTCTGTGTGATCTCTGGTGTAAATGCCCCTGGAGTCTGTGTGATCCTTGGTGTAAATGCCCCGAGTCTGTGTGATCCCTGGTGTAAATGTCCCTGGAGTCTGTGTGATCCTTGGTGTAAATGCCCCTGTAGTCGATATGATCCCTGGTGTAAATGCCCCTGGGGTCTGTGTGATCTCTGGTGTAAATGCCCCTGTAGTCTGTGTGATCCTTGGTGTAAATGCCCCTGTAGTCGATGTGATCCCTGGTGTAAATGCCCCTGGGGTCTGTGTGATCTCTGGTGTAAATGCCCCTGTAGTCGATGTGATCCCTGGTGTAAATGCCCCGAGTCTGTGTGATCTCCGGTGTAATTGCTCCTGGGGTCTGTGTGATCTCTAGTGTAAATGCTCCTGGGGTCTATCTCTGGTGTAAATGCCCCTGGAGTCTGTGTGATCTCTGCTGTAAATACCCTGAGTCTGTGTGAATCCTGGTGTAAATGCCCCTGGAGTCTGTGTGATCTCTGGTGTAAATGCCCCTGGAGTCTGTGTGATCTCTGGTGTAAATACCCCTGGGGTCTGTGTGATCTCTGGTGTAAATACCCCGAGTCTGTGTGATCCCTAGTGTAAATGCCCAGTGTCTGTGTGATCCTTGGTGTAAATGCCCCTGGAGTCTGTGTGATCTCTGGTGTAAATGCCCCTGGAGTCTGTGTGATCTCTGGTGTAAATGCCCCTGGAGTCTGTGTGATCTCTGGTGTAAATGCCCCTGGAGTCTTTGTGATCCTTGGTGTAAATGCCCCTGGAGTCTGTGTGATCTCTGGTGTAAATGTCCCTGGAGTCTGTGTGATCTCTGGTGTAAATGCCCCTGGAGTCTGTGTGATCTCTGGTGTAAATGTCCCGGGTCTGTGTGATCTCTGGTGTAAATGTCCCTGGGTTCTGTGTGATCACTGGTGTAAATGCCCCTGGAGTCTGTGTGATCTCTGGTGTAAATGCCCCTGGAGTCTGTGAGATCTCTGGTGTAAATGCCCCTGGAGTCTGTGTGATCCCTGGTGTAAATGCCCCTGGAGTCTGTGTGATCTCTGGTGTAAATGCCCCTGGGGTCTGTGTGATCCCTGGTGTAAATGTCCCTGGAGTCTGTGTGATCCCTGGTGTAAATGCCCCTGGAGTCTGTGTGATTTCTGGTGTAAATGTCTCGGGTCTGTGTGATCTCTGGTGTAAATACCCCTGGAGTCTGTGTGTTCCATGGTGTAAATGTCCCTGGGGTCTGTGTGATCTCTGGTGTAAATGCTCCTGGAGTCTGTGTGATCCCTGGTGTAAATGTCCCTGGTGTCAGTGTGATCTCTGGTGTATATGTGCCGAGTCTGTGTGATCTCTGGTGTAAATGCCCCTGGAGTCTGTGTGATCCCTGGTGTAAATGTCCCTGGGGTCTGTGTGATCCCTGGTGTAAATGCCCCTGGAGTCTGTGTGATTTCTGGTGTAAATGTCCCGGGTCTGTGTGATCCCTGGTGTAAATGCTCCTGGAGTCTGTGTGATCCCTGGTGTAAATGTCCCTGGAGTCTGTGTGATCCCTGGTGTAAATGTCCCTGGTGTCAGTGTGATCTCTGGTGTATATGTGCCGAGTCTGTGTGATCTCTGGTGTAAATGCCCCGAGTCTGTGTGATCCCTGGTGTAAATGCCCCGAGTCTGTGTGATCTCTGGTGTAAATGCCCCGAGTCTGTGTGATCTCTGGTGTAAATGCCCTGGAGTCTGTGTGATCTCTGGTGTAAATGCCCCTGGAGTCTGTGTGATCCCTGGTGTAAATGTCCCTGGGGTCTGTGTGATCTCTGGTGTAAATGCCCCTGGAGTATGTGTGATCTCTGGTGTAAATGCCCCTGGAGTCTGTGTGATCTCTGGTGTAAATGTCCCGAGTCTGTGTGATCCCTGGTGTAAATGTCCCTGGAGTCTGTGTGATCTCTGGTGTAAATGTCCCGAGTCTGTGTGATCTCTGGTGTAAATGTCCCTGGGGTCTGTGTGATCTCTGGTGTAAATGCCCCTGGAGTCTGTGTGATCCTTGGTGTAAATGCCCCGAGTCTGTGTGATCCCTGGTGTAAATGTCCCTGGAGTCTGTGTGATCCTTGGTGTAAATGCCCCTGTAGTCGATATGATCCCTGGTGTAAATGCCCCTGGGGTCTGTGTGATCTCTGGTGTAAATGCCCCTGTAGTCTGTGTGATCCTTGGTGTAAATGCCCCTGTAGTCGATGTGATCCCTGGTGTAAATGCCCCTGGGGTCTGTGTGATCTCTGGTGTAAATGCCCCTGTAGTCGATGTGATCCCTGGTGTAAATGCCCCGAGTCTGTGTGATCTGCGGTGTAATTGCTCCTGGGGTCTGTGTGATCTCTAGTGTAAATGCTCCTGGGGTCTATCTCTGGTGTAAATGCCCCTGGAGTCTGTGTGATCTCTGCTGTAAATACCCTGAGTCTGTGTGAATCCTGGTGTAAATGCCCCTGGAGTCTGTGTGATCTCTGGTGTAAATGCCCCTGGAGTCTGTGTGATCTCTGGTGTAAATACCCCTGGGGTCGATATGATCCCTGGTGTAAATGCCCCTGGGGTCTGTGTGATCTCTGGTGTAAATGCCCCTGTAGTCTGTGTGATCCTTGGTGTAAATGCCCCTGTAGTCGATGTGATCCCTGGTGTAAATGCCCCTGGGGTCTGTGTGATCTCTGGTGTAAATGCCCCTGTAGTCGATGTGATCCCTGGTGTAAATGCCCCGAGTCTGTGTGATCTCCGGTGTAATTGCTCCTGGGGTCTGTGTGATCTCTAGTGTAAATGCTCCTGGGGTCTATCTCTGGTGTAAATGCCCCTGGAGTCTGTGTGATCTCTGGTGTAAATGCCCCTGGAGTCAGTGTGATCTCTGGTGTAAATACCCCTGGGGTCTGTGTGATCTCTGGTGTAAATACCCCGAGTCTGTGTGATCCCTAGTGTAAATGCCCAGTGTCTGTGTGATCCTTGGTGTAAATGCCCCTGGAGTCTGTGTGATCTCTGGTGTAAATGCCCCTGGAGTCTGTGTGATCTCTGGTGTAAATGCCCCTGGAGTCTGTGTGATCTCTGGTGTAAATGCCCCTGGAGTCTTTGTGATCCTTGGTGTAAATGCCCCTGGAGTCTGTGTGAACTCTGGTGTAAATGTCCCTGGAGTCTGTGTGATCTCTGGTGTAAATGCCCCTGGAGTCTGTGTGATCTCTGGTGTAAATGTCCCGGGTCTGTGTGATCTCTGGTGTAAATGTCCCTGGGTTCTGTGTGATCACTGGTGTAAATGCCCCTGGAGTCTGTGTGATCTCTGGTGTAAATGCCCCTGGAGTCTGTGAGGTCTCTGGTGTAAATGCCCCTGGAGTCTGTGTGATCCCTGGTGTAAATGCCCCTGGAGTCTGTGTGATCTCTGGTGTAAATGCCCCTGGAGTCTGTGTGATCCCTGGTGTAAATGTCCCTGGAGTCTGTGTGATCCCTGGTGTAAATGCCCCTGGAGTCTGTGTGATTTCTGGTGTAAATGTCTCGGGTCTGTGTGATCTCTGGTGTAAATACCCCTGGAGTCTGTGTGATCCCTGGTGTAAATGTCCCTGGGGTCTGTGTGATCTCTGGTGTAAATGCTCCTGGAGTCTGTGTGATCCCTGGTGTAAATGTCCCTGGTGTCAGTGTGATCTCTGGTGTATATGTGCCGAGTCTGTGTGATCTCTGGTGTAAATGCCCCTGGAGTCTGTGTGATCCCTGGTGTAAATGTCCCTGGGGTCTGTGTGATCCCTGGTGTAAATGCCCCTGGAGTCTGTGTGATTTCTGGTGTAAATGTCCCGGGTCTGTGTGATCCCTGGTGTAAATGCTCCTGGAGTCTGTGTGATCCCTGGTGTAAATGTCCCTGGAGTCTGTGTGATCCCTGGTGTAAATGTCCCTGGTGTCAGTGTGATCTCTGGTGTATATGTGCCGAGTCTGTGTGATCTCTGGTGTAAATGCCCCGAGTCTGTGTGATCCCTGGTGTAAATGCCCCGAGTCTGTGTGATCTCTGGTGTAAATGCCCCTGGAGTCTGTGTGATCCCTGGTGTAAATGTCCCTGGGGTCTGTGTGATCTCTGGTGTAAATGCCCCTGGAGTATGTGTGATCTCTGGTGTAAATGCCCCTGGAGTCTGTGTGATCTCTGGTGTAAATGTCCCGAGTCTGTGTGATCCCTGGTGTAAATGTCCCTGGAGTCTGTGTGATCTCTGGTGTAAATGTCCCGAGTCAGTGTGATCTCTGGTGTAAATGTCCCTGGGGTCTGTGTGATCTCTGGTGTAAATGCCCCGAGTCTGTGTGATCTCTGGTGTAAATGCCCCGAGTCTGTGTGATCTCTGGTGTAAATGCCCTGGAGTCTGTGTGATCTCTGGTGTAAATGCCCCTGGAGTCTGTGTGATCCCTGGTGTAAATGTCCCTGGGGTCTGTGTGATCTCTGGTGTAAATGCCCCTGGAGTATGTGTGATCTCTGGTGTAAATGCCCCTGGAGTCTGTGTGATCTCTGGTGTAAATGTCCCGAGTCTGTGTGATCCCTGGTGTAAATGTCCCTGGAGTCTGTGTGATCTCTGGTGTAAATGTCCCGAGTCTGTGTGATCTCTGGTGTAAATGTCCCTGGGGTCTGTGTGATCTCTGGTGTAAATGCCCCTGGAGTCTGTGTGATCCTTGGTGTAAATGCCCCGAGTCTGTGTGATCCCTGGTGTAAATGTCCCTGGAGTCTGTGTGATCCTTGGTGTAAATGCCCCTGTAGTCGATATGATCCCTGGTGTAAATGCCCCTGGGGTCTGTGTGATCTCTGGTGTAAATGCCCCTGTAGTCTGTGTGATCCTTGGTGTAAATGCCCCTGTAGTCGATGTGATCCCTGGTGTAAATGCCCCTGGGGTCTGTGTGATCTCTGGTGTAAATGCCCCTGTAGTCGATGTGATTCCTGGTGTAAATGCCCCGAGTCTGTGTGATCTCCGGTGTAATTGCTCCTGGGGTCTGTGTGATCTCTAGTTTAAATGCTCCTGGGGTCTATCTCTGGTGTAAATGCCCCTGGAGTCTGTGTGATCTCTGCTGTAAATACCCTGAGTCTGTGTGAATCCTGGTGTAAATGCCCCTGGAGTCTGTGTGATCTCTGGTGTAAATGCCCCTGGAGTCTGTGTGATCTCTGGTGTAAATACCCCTGGGGTCTGTGTGATCTCTGGTGTAAATACCCCGAGTCTGTGTGATCCCTAGTGTAAATGCCCAGTGTCTGTGTGATCCTTGGTGTAAATGCCCCTGGAGTCTGTGTGATCTCTGGTGTAAATGCCCCTGGAGTCTGTGTGATCTCTGGTGTAAATGCCCCTGGAGTCTGTGTGATCTCTGGTGTAAATGCCCCTGGAGTCTTTGTGATCCTTGGTGTAAATGCCCCTGGAGTCTGTGTGATCTCTGGTGTAAATGTCCCTGGAGTCTGTGTGATCTCTGGTGTAAATGCCCCTGGAGTCTGTGTGATCTCTGGTGTAAATGTCCCGGGTCTGTGTGATCTCTGGTGTAAATGTCCCTGGGTTCTGTGTGATCACTGGTGTAAATGCCCCTGGAGTCTGTGTGATCTCTGGTGTAAATGCCCCTGGAGTCTGTGAGATCTCTGGTGTAAATGCCCCTGGAGTCTGTGTGATCCCTGGTGTAAATGCCCCTGGAGTCTGTGTGATCTCTGGTGTAAATGCCCCTGGAGTCTGTGTGATCCCTGGTGTAAATGTCCCTGGAGTCTGTGTGATCCCTGGTGTAAATGCCCCTGGAGTCTGTGTGATTTCTGGTGTAAATGTCTCGGGTCTGTGTGATCTCTGGTGTAAATACCCCTGGAGTCTGTGTGATCCCTGGTGTAAATGTCCCTGGGGTCTGTGTGATCTCTGGTGTAAATGCTCCTGGAGTCTGTGTGATCCCTGGTGTAAATGTCCCTGGTGTCAGTGTGATCTCTGGTGTATATGTGCCGAGTCTGTGTGATCTCTGGTGTAAATGCCCCTGGAGTCTGTGTGATCCCTGGTGTAAATGTCCCTGGGGTCTGTGTGATCCCTGGTGTAAATGCCCCTGGAGTCTGTGTGATTTCTGGTGTAAATGTCCCGGGTCTGTGTGATCCCTGGTGTAAATGCTCCTGGAGTCTGTGTGATCCCTGGTGTAAATGTCCCTGGAGTCTGTGTGATCCCTGGTGTAAATGTCCCTGGTGTCAGTGTGATCTCTGGTGTATATGTGCCGAGTCTGTGTGATCTCTCGTGTAAATGCCCCGAGTCTGTGTGATCCCTGGTGTAAATGCCCCGAGTCTGTGTGATCTCTGGTGTAAATGCCCCTGGAGTCTGTGTGATCCCTGGTGTAAATGTCCCTGGCGTCTGTGTGATCTCTGGTGTAAATGCCCCTGGAGTATGTGTGATCTCTGGTGTAAATGTCCCTGGAGTCTGTGTGATCTCTGGTGTAAATGTCCCGAGTCTGTGTGATCCCTGGTGTAAATGTCCCTGGAGTCTGTGTGATCTCTGGTGTAAATGTCCCGAGTCTGTGTGATCTCTGGTGTAAATGTCCCTGGGGTCTGTGTGATCTCTGGTGTAAATGCCCCGAGTCTGTGTGATCTCTGGTGTAAATGCCCCGAGTCTGTGTGATCTCTGGTGTAAATGCCCTGGAGTCTGTGTGATCTCTGGTGTAAATGCCCCTGGAGTCTGTGTGATCCCTGGTGTAAATGTCCCTGGGGTCTGTGTGATCTCTGGTGTAAATGCCCCTGGAGTATGTGTGATCTCTGGTGTAAATGCCCCTGGAGTCTGTGTGATCTCTGGTGTAAATGCCCCGAGTCTGTGTGATCTCTGGTGTAAATGCCCTGGAGTCTGTGTGATCTCTGGTGTAAATGCCCCTGGAGTCTGTGTGATCCCTGGTGTAAATGTCCCTGGGGTCTGTGTGATCTCTGGTGTAAATGCCCCTGGAGTATGTGTGATCTCTGGTGTAAATGCCCCTGGAGTCTGTGTGATCTCTGGTGTAAATGTCCCGAGTCTGTGTGATCCCTGGTGTAAATGTCCCTGGAGTCTGTGTGATCTCTGGTGTAAATGTCCCGAGTCTGTGTGATCTCTGGTGTAAATGTCCCTGGGGTCTGTGTGATCTCTGGTGTAAATGCCCCTGGAGTCTGTGTGATCCTTGGTGTAAATGCCCCGAGTCTGTGTGATCCCTGGTGTAAATGTCCCTGGAGTCTGTGTGATCCTTGGTGTAAATGCCCCTGTAGTCGATATGATCCCTGGTGTAAATGCCCCTGGGGTCTGTGTGATCTCTGGTGTAAATGCCCCTGTAGTCTGTGTGATCCTTGGTGTAAATGCCCCTGTAGTCGATGTGATCCCTGGTGTAAATGCCCCTGGGGTCTGTGTGATCTCTGGTGTAAATGCCCCTGTAGTCGATGTGATTCCTGGTGTAAATGCCCCGAGTCTGTGTGATCTCCCGTGTAATTGCTCCTGGGGTCTGTGTGATCTCTAGTGTAAATGCTCCTGGGGTCTATCTCTGGTGTAAATGCCCCTGGAGTCTGTGTGATCTCTGCTGTAAATACCCTGAGTCTGTGTGAATCCTGGTGTAAATGCCCCTGGAGTCTGTGTGATCTCTGGTGTAAATGCCCCTGGAGTCTGTGTGATCTCTGGTGTAAATACCCCTGGGGTCTGTGTGATCTCTGGTGTAAATTTCCCGAGTCTGTGTGATCCCTAGTGTAAATGCCCAGTGTCTGTGTGATCCTTGGTGTAAATGCCCCTGGAGTCTGTGTGATCTCTGGTGTAAATGCCCCTGGAGTCTGTGTGATCTCTGGTGTAAATGCCCCTGGAGTCTGTGTGATCTCTGGTGTAAATGCCCCTGGAGTCTTTGTGATCCTTGGTGTAAATGCCCCTGGAGTCTGTGTGATCTCTGGTGTAAATGTCCCTGGAGTCTGTGTGATCTCTGGTGTAAATGCCCCTGGAGTCTGTGTGATCTCTGGTGTAAATGTCCCGGGTCTGTGTGATCTCTGGTGTAAATGTCCCTGGGTTCTGTGTGATCACTGGTGTAAATGCCCCTGGAGTCTGTGTGATCTCTGGTGTAAATGCCCCTGGAGTCTGTGAGATCTCTGGTGTAAATGCCCCTGGAGTCTGTGTGATCCCTGGTGTAAATGCCCCTGGAGTCTGTGTGATCTCTGGTGTAAATGCCCCTGGAGTCTGTGTGATCCCTGGTGTAAATGTCCCTGGAGTCGGTGTGATCCCTGGTGTAAATGCCCCTGGAGTCTGTGTGATTTCTGGTGTAAATGTCTCGGGTCTGTGTGATCTCTGGTGTAAATACCCCTGGAGTCTGTGTGATCCCTGGTGTAAATGTCCCTGGGGTCTGTGTGATCTCTGGTGTAAATGCTCCTGGAGTCTGTGTGATCCCTGGTGTAAATGTCCCTGGTGTCAGTGTGATCTCTGGTGTATATGTGCCGAGTCTGTGTGATCTCTGGTGTAAATGCCCCTGGAGTCTGTGTGATCCCTGGTGTAAATGTCCCTGGGGTCTGTGTGATCCCTGGTGTAAATGCCCCTGGAGTCTGTGTGATTTCTGGTGTAAATGTCCCGGGTCTGTGTGATCCCTGGTGTAAATGCTCCTGGAGTCTGTGTGATCCCTGGTGTAAATGTCCCTGGAGTCTGTGTGATCCCTGGTGTAAATGTCCCTGGTGTCAGTGTGATCTCTGGTGTATATGTGCCGAGTCTGTGTGATCTCTGGTGTAAATGCCCCGAGTCTGTGTGATCCCTGGTGTAAATGCCCCGAGTCTGTGGGATCTCTGGTGTAAATGTCCCTGGGTTCTGTGTGATCACTGGTGTAAATGCCCCTGGAGTCTGTGTGATCTCTGGTGTAAATGCCCCTGGAGTCTGTGAGATCTCTGGTGTAAATGCCCCTGGAGTCTGTGTGATCCCTGGTGTAAATGCCCCTGGAGTCTGTGTGATCTCTGGTGTAAATGCCCCTGGAGTCTGTGTGATCCCTGGTGTAAATGTCCCTGGAGTCTGTGTGATCCCTGGTGTAAATGCCCCTGGAGTCTGTGTGATTTCTGGTGTAAATGTCTCGGGTCTGTGTGATCTCTGGTGTAAATACCCCTGGAGTCTGTGTGATCCCTGGTGTAAATGTCCCTGGGGTCTGTGTGATCTCTGGTGTAAATGCTCCTGGAGTCTGTGTGATCCCTGGTGTAAATGTCCCTGGTGTCAGTGTGATCTCTGGTGTATATGTGCCGAGTCTGTGTGATCTCTGGTGTAAATGCCCCTGGAGTCTGTGTGATCCCTGGTGTAAATGTCCCTGGGGTCTGTGTGATCCCTGGTGTAAATGCCCCTGGAGTCTGTGTGATTTCTGGTGTAAATGTCCCGGGTCTGTGTGATCCCTGGTGTAAATGCTCCTGGAGTCTGTGTGATCCCTGGTGTAAATGTCCCTGGAGTCTGTGTGATCCCTGGTGTAAATGTCCCTGGTGTCAGTGTGATCTCTGGTGTATATGTGCCGAGTCTGTGTGATCTCTGGTGTAAATGCCCCGAGTCTGTGTGATCCCTGGTGTAAATGC
This sequence comes from Scyliorhinus torazame, assembly GCF_047496885.1. NCBI lineage: Eukaryota > Metazoa > Chordata > Chondrichthyes > Carcharhiniformes > Scyliorhinidae > Scyliorhinus > Scyliorhinus torazame. Next base: position 98,032,837 of record NC_092728.1, on the reverse strand, counting down.
CCCGAGTCTGTGTGATCTCTGGTGTAAATGCCCCGTGTCTGTGTGATCTCTGGTGTAAATGCCCTGGAGTCTGTGTGATCTCTGGTGTAAATGCCCCTGGAGTCTGTGTGATCCCTGGTGTAAATGTCCCTGGGGTCTGTGTGATCTCTGGTGTAAATGCCCCTGGAGTATGTGTGATCTCTGGTGTAAATGCCCCTGGAGTCTGTGTGATCTCTGGTGTAAATGTCCCGAGTCTGTGTGATCCCTGGTGTAAATGTCCCTGGAGTCTGTGTGATCTCTGGTGTAAATGTCCCGAGTCTGTGTGATCTCTGGTGTAAATGTCCCTGGGGTCTGTGTGATCTCTGGTGTAAATGCCCCTGGAGTCTGTGTGATCCTTGGTGTAAATGCCCCGAGTCTGTGTGATCCCTGGTGTAAATGTCCCTGGAGTCTGTGTGATCCTTGGTGTAAATGCCCCTGTAGTCGATATGATCCCTGGTGTAAATGCCCCTGGGGTCTGTGTGATCTGTGGTGTAAATGCCCCTGTAGTCTGTGTGATCCTTGGTGTAAATGCCCCTGTAGTCGATGTGATCCCTGGTGTAAATGCCCCTGGGGTCTGTGTGATCTCTGGTGTAAATGCCCCTGTAGTCGATGTGATCCCTGGTGTAAATGCCCCTGGAGTCTGTGTGATCTCTGGTGTAAATGCCCCTGGAGTCTGTGTGATCTCTGGTGTAAATGCCCCTGGAGTCTGTGTGATCTCTGGTGTAAATGCCCCTGGAGTCTGTGTGATCTCTGGTGTAAATGCCCCTGTAGTCGATGTGATCCCTGGTGTAAATGCCCCTGGAGTCTGTGTGATCTCTGGTGTAAATGCCCCTGGAGTCTGTGTGATCTCTGGTGTAAATGCCCCTGGAGTCTGTGTGATTTCTGCTGTAAATACCCTGAGTCTGTGTGAATCCTGGTGTAAATGCCCCTGGAGTCTGTGTGATCTCTGGTGTAAATGCCCCTGGAGTCTGTGTGATCTCTGGTGTAAATACCCCTGGGGTCTGTGTGATCTCTGGTGTAAATACCCCGAGTCTGTGTGATCCCTAGTGTAAATGCCCAGTGTCTGTGTGATCCTTGGTGTAAATGCCCCTGGAGTCTGTGTGATCTCTGGTGTAAATGCCCCTGGAGTCTGTGTGATCTCTGGTGTAAATGCCCCTGGAGTCTGTGTGATCTCTGGTGTAAATGCCCCTGGAGTCTTTGTGATCCTTGGTGTAAATGCCCCTGGAGTCTGTGTGATCTCTGGTGTAAATGTCCCTGGAGTCTGTGTGATCTCTGGTGTAAATGTCCCGGGTCTGTGTGATCTCTGGTGTAAATGTCCCTGGGTTCTGTGTGATCACTGGTGTAAATGCCCCTGGAGTCTGTGTGATCTCTGGTGTAAATGCCCCTGGAGTCTGTGAGATCTCTGGTGTAAATGCCCCTGGAGTCTGTGTGATCCCTGGTGTAAATGCCCCTGGAGTCTGTGTGATCTCTGGTGTAAATGCCCCTGGAGTCTGTGTGATCCCTGGTGTAAATGTCCCTGGAGTCTGTGTGATCCCTGGTGTAAATGCCCCTGGAGTCTGTGTGATTTCTGGTGTAAATGTCTCGGGTCTGTGTGATCTCTGGTGTAAATACCCCTGGAGTCTGTGTGATCCCTGGTGTAAATGTCCCTGGGGTCTGTGTGATCTCTGGTGTAAATGCTCCTGGAGTCTGTGTGATCCCTGGTGTAAATGTCCCTGGTGTCAGTGTGATCTCTGGTGTATATGTGCCGAGTCTGTGTGATCTCTGGTGTAAATGCCCCGAGTCTGTGTGATCCCTGGTGTAAATGTCCCTGGGGTCTGTGTGATCCCTGGTGTAAATGCCCCTGGAGTCTGTGTGATTTCTGGTGTAAATGTCCCGGGTCTGTGTGATCCCTGGTGTAAATGCTCCTGGAGTCTGTGTGATCCCTGGTGTAAATGTCCCTGGAGTCTGTGTGATCCCTGGTGTAAATGTCCCTGGTGTCAGTGTGATCTCTGGTGTATATGTGCCGAGTCTGTGTGATCTCTGGTGTAAATGCCCCGAGTCTGTGTGATCCCTGGTGTAAATGCCCCGAGTCTGTGTGATCTCTGGTGTAAATGCCCCTGGAGTCTGTGTGATCCCTGGTGTAAATGTCCCTGGGGTCTGTGTGATCTCTGGTGTAAATGCCCCTGGAGTATGTGTGATCTCTGGTGTAAATGTCCCTGGAGTCTGTGTGATCTCTGGTGTAAATGTCCCGAGTCTGTGTGATCCCTGGTGTAAATGTCCCTGGAGTCTGTGTGATCTCTGGTGTAAATGTCCCGAGTCTGTGTGATCTCTGGTGTAAATGTCCCTGGGGTCTGTGTGATCTCTGGTGTAAATGCCCCGAGTCTGTGTGATCTCTGGTGTAAATGCCCCGAGTCTGTGTGATCTCTGGTGTAAATGCCCTGGAGTCTGTGTGATCTCTGGTGTAAATGCCCCTGGAGTCTGTGTGATCCCTGGTGTAAATGTCCCTGGGGTCTGTGTGATCTCTGGTGTAAATGCCCCTGGAGTATGTGTGATCTCTGGTGTAAATGCCCCTGGAGTCTGTGTGATCTCTGGTGTAAATGCCCCGAGTCTGTGTGATCTCTGGTGTAAATGCCCTGGAGTCTGTGTGATCTCTGGTGTAAATGCCCCTGGAGTCTGTGTGATCCCTGGTGTAAATGTCCCTGGGGTCTGTGTGATCTCTGGTGTAAATGCTCCTGGAGTCTGTGTGATCCCTGGTGTAAATGTCCCTGGTGTCAGTGTGATCTCTGGTGTATATGTGCCGAGTCTGTGTGATCTCTGGTGTAAATGCCCCTGGAGTCTGTGTGATCCCTGGTGTAAATGTCCCTGGGGTCTGTGTGATCCCTGGTGTAAATGCCCCTGGAGTCTGTGTGATTTCTGGTGTAAATGTCCCGGGTCTGTGTGATCCCTGGTGTAAATGCTCCTGGAGTCTGTGTGATCCCTGGTGTAAATGTCCCTGGAGTCTGTGTGATCCCTGGTGTAAATGTCCCTGGTGTCAGTGTGATCTCTGGTGTATATGTGCCGAGTCTGTGTGATCTCTGGTGTAAATGCCCCGAGTCTGTGTGATCCCTGGTGTAAATGCCCCGAGTCTGTGTGATCTCTGGTGTAAATGCCCCTGGAGTCTGTGTGATCCCTGGTGTAAATGTCCCTGGGGTCTGTGTGATCTCTGGTGTAAATGCCCCTGGAGTCTGTGTGATCCCTGGTGTAAATGTCCCGAGTCTGTGTGATCCCTGGTGTAAATGTCCCTGGAGTCTGTGTGATCTCTGGTGTAAATGTCCCGAGTCAGTGTGATCTCTGGTGTAAATGTCCCTGGGGTCTGTGTGATCTCTGGTGTAAATGCCCCGAGTCTGTGTGATCTCTGGTGTAAATGCCCCGAGTCTGTGTGATCTCTGGTGTAAATGCCCTGGAGTCTGTGTGATCTCTGGTGTAAATGCCCCTGGAGTCTGTGTGATCCCTGGTGTAAATGTCCCTGGGGTCTGTGTGATCTCTGGTGTAAATGCCCCTGGAGTATGTGTGATCTCTGGTGTAAATGCCCCTGGAGTCTGTGTGATCTCTGGTGTAAATGTCCCGAGTCTGTGTGATCCCTGGTGTAAATGTCCCTGGAGTCTGTGTGATCTCTGGTGTAAATGTCCCGAGTCTGTGTGATCTCTGGTGTAAATGTCCCTGGGGTCTGTGTGATCTCTGGTGTAAATGCCCCTGGAGTCTGTGTGATCCTTGGTGTAAATGCCCCGAGTCTGTGTGATCCCTGGTGTAAATGTCCCTGGAGTCTGTGTGATCCTTGGTGTAAATGCCCCTGTAGTCGATATGATCCCTGGTGTAAATGCCCCTGGGGTCTGTGTGATCTCTGGTGTAAATGCCCCTGTAGTCTGTGTGATCCTTGGTGTAAATGCCCCTGTAGTCGATGTGATCCCTGGTGTAAATGCCCCTGGGGTCTGTGTGATCTCTGGTGTAAATGCCCCTGTAGTCGATGTGATCCCTGGTGTAAATGCCCCGAGTCTGTGTGATCTCCGGTGTAATTGCTCCTGGGGTCTGTGTGATCTCTAGTGTAAATGCTCCTGGGGTCTATCTCTGGTGTAAATGCCCCTGGAGTCTGTGTGATCTCTGCTGTAAATACCCTGAGTCTGTGTGAATCCTGGTGTAAATGCCCCTGGAGTCTGTGTGATCTCTGGTGTAAATGCCCCTGGAGTCTGTGTGATCTCTGGTGTAAATACCCCTGGGGTCTATGTGATCTCTGGTGTAAATACCCCGAGTCTGTGTGATCCCTAGTGTAAATGCCCAGTGTCTGTGTGATCCTTGGTGTAAATGCCCCTGGAGTCTGTGTGATCTCTGGTGTAAATGCCCCTGGAGTCTGTGTGATCTCTGGTGTAAATGCCCCTGGAGTCTGTGTGATCTCTGGTGTAAATGCCCCTGGAGTCTTTGTGATCCTTGGTGTAAATGCCCCTGGAGTCTGTGTGATCTCTGGTGTAAATGTCCCTGGAGTCTGTGTGATCTCTGGTGTAAATGCCCCTGGAGTCTGTGTGATCTCTGGTGTAAATGTCCCGGGTCTGTGTGATCTCTGGTGTAAATGTCCCTGGGTTCTGTGTGATCACTGGTGTAAATGCCCCTGGAGTCTGTGTGATCTCCGGTGTAAATGCCCCTGGAGTCTGTGAGATCTCTGGTGTAAATGCCCCTGGAGTCTGTGTGATCCCTGGTGTAAATGCCCCTGGAGTCTGTGTGATCTCTGGTGTAAATGCCCCTGGAGTCTGTGTGATCCCTGGTGTAAATGTCCCTGGAGTCTGTGTGATCCCTGGTGTAAATGCCCCTGGAGTCTGTGTGATTTCTGGTGTAAATGTCTCGGGTCTGTGTGATCTCTGGTGTAAATACCCCTGGAGTCTGTGTGATCCCTGGTGTAAATGTCCCTGGGGTCTGTGTGATCTCTGGTGTAAATGCTCCTGGAGTCTGTGTGATCCCTGGTGTAAATGTCCCTGGTGTCAGTGTGATCTCTGGTGTATATGTGCCGAGTCTGTGTGATCTCTGGTGTAAATGCCCCTGGAGTCTGTGTGATCCCTGGTGTAAATGTCCCTGGGGTCTGTGTGATCCCTGGTGTAAATGCCCCTGGAGTCTGTGTGATTTCTGGTGTAAATGTCCCGGGTCTGTGTGATCCCTGGTGTAAATGCTCCTGGAGTCTGTGTGATCCCTGGTGTAAATGTCCCTGGAGTCTGTGTGATCCCTGGTGTAAATGTCCCTGGTGTCAGTGTGATCTCTGGTGTATATGTGCCGAGTCTGTGTGATCTCTGGTGTAAATGCCCCGAGTCTGTGTGATCCCTGGTGTAAATGCCCCGAGTCTGTGTGATCTCTGGTGTAAATGCCCCTGGAGTCTGTGTGATCCCTGGTGTAAATGTCCCTGGGGTCTGTGTGATCTCTGGTGTAAATGCCCCTGGAGTATGTGTGATCTCTCGTGTAAATGTCCCTGGAGTCTGTGTGATCTCTGGTGTAAATGTCCCGAGTCTGTGTGATCCCTGGTGTAAATGTCCCTGGAGTCTGTGTGATCTCTGGTGTAAATGTCCCGAGTCTGTGTGATCTCTGGTGTAAATGTCCCTGGGGTCTGTGTGATCTCTGGTGTAAATGCCCCGAGTCTGTGTGATCTCTGGTGTAAATGCCCCGAGTCTGTGTGATCTCTGGTGTAAATGCCCTGGAGTCTGTGTGATCTCTGGTGTAAATGCCCCTGGAGTCTGTGTGATCCCTGGTGTAAATGTCCCTGGGGTCTGTGTGATCTCTGGTGTAAATGCCCCTGGAGTATGTGTGATCTCTGGTGTAAATGCCCCTGGAGTCTGTGTGATCTCTGGTGTAAATGCCCCGAGTCTGTGTGATCTCTGGTGTAAATGCCCTGGAGTCTGTGTGATCTCTGGTGTAAATGCCCCTGGAGTCTGTGTGATCCCTGGTGTAAATGTCCCTGGGGTCTGTGTGATCTCTGGTGTAAATGCCCCTGGAGTATGTGTGATCTCTGGTGTAAATGCCCCTGGAGTCTGTGTGATCTCTGGTGTAAATGTCCCGAGTCTGTGTGATCCCTGGTGTAAATGTCCCTGGAGTCTGTGTGATCTCTGGTGTAAATGTCCCGAGTCTGTGTGATCTCTGGTGTAAATGTCCCTGGGGTCTGTGTGATCTCTGGTGTAAATGCCCCTGGAGTCTGTGTGATCCTTGGTGTAAATGCCCCGAGTCTGTGTGATCCCTGGTGTAAATGTCCCTGGAGTCTGTGTGATCCTTGGTGTAAATGCCCCTGTAGTCGATATGATCCCTGGTGTAAATGCCCCTGGGGTCTGTGTGATCTCTGGTGTAAATGCCCCTGTAGTCTGTGTGATCCTTGGTGTAAATGCCCCTGTAGTCGATGTGACCCCTGGTTTAAATGCCCCTGGTGTCAGTGTGATCTCTGGTGTATATGTGCCGAGTCTGTGTGATCTCTGGTGTAAATGCCCCTGGAGTCTGTGTGATCCCTGGTGTAAATGTCCCTGGGGTCTGTGTGATCCCTGGTGTAAATGCCCCTGGAGTCTGTGTGATTTCTGGTGTAAATGTCCCGGGTCTGTGTGATCCCTGGTGTAAATGCTCCTGGAGTCTGTGTGATCCCTGGTGTAAATGTCCCTGGAGTCTGTGTGATCCCTGGTGTAAATGTCCCTGGTGTCAGTGTGATCTCTGGTGTATATGTGCCGAGTCTGTGTGGTCTCTGGTGTAAATGCCCCGAGTCTGTGTGATCCCTGGTGTAAATGCCCCGAGTCTGTGTGATCTCTGGTGTAAATGCCCCTGGAGTCTGTGTGATCCCTGGTGTAAATGTCCCTGGGGTCTGTGTGATCTCTGGTGTAAATGCCCCTGGAGTATGTGTGATCTCTGGTGTAAATGTCCCTGGAGTCTGTGTGATCTCTGGTGTAAATGTCCCGAGTCTGTGTGATCCCTGGTGTAAATGTCCCTGGAGTCTGTGTGATCTCTGGTGTAAATGTCCCGAGTCTGTGTGATCTCTGGTGTAAATGTCCCTGGGGTCTGTGTGATCTCTGGTGTAAATGCCCCGAGTCTGTGTGATCTCTGGTGTAAATGCCCCGAGTCTGTGTGATCTCTGGTGTAAATGCCCTGGAGTCTGTGTGATTTCTGGTGTAAATGTCCCGGGTCTGTGTGATCACTGGTGTAAATGCTCCTGGAGTCTGTGTGATCCCTGGTGTAAATGTCCCTGGAGTCTGTGTGATCCCTGGTGTAAATGTCCCTGGTGTCAATGTGATCTCTGGTGTATATGTGCCGAGTCTGTGTGATCTCTGGTGTAAATGCCCCGAGTCTGTGTGATCCCTGGTGTAAATGCCCCGAGTCTGTGGGATCTCTGGTGTAAATGTCCCTGGGTTCTGTGTGATCACTGGTGTAAATGCCCCTGGAGTCTGTGTGATCTCTGGTGTAAATGCCCCTGGAGTCTGTGAGATCTCTGGTGTAAATGCCCCTGGAGTCTGTGTGATCCCTGGTGTAAATGCCCCTGGAGTCTGTGTGATCTCTGGTGTAAATGCCCCTGGAGTCTGTGTGATCCCTGGTGTAAATGTCCCTGGAGTCTGTGTGATCCCTGGTGTAAATGCCCCTGGAGTCTGTGTGATTTCTGGTGTAAATGTCTCGGGTCTGTGTGATCTCTGGTGTAAATACCCCTGGAGTCTGTGTGATCCCTGGTGTAAATGTCCCTGGGGTCTGTGTGATCTCTGGTGTAAATGCTCCTGGAGTCTGTGTGATCCCTGGTGTAAATGTCCCTGGTGTCAGTGTGATCTCTGGTGTATATGTGCCGAGTCTGTGTGATCTCTGGTGTAAATGCCCCTGGAGTCTGTGTGATCCCTGGTGTAAATGTCCCTGGGGTCTGTGTGATCCCTGGTGTAAATGCCCCTGGAGTCTGTGTGATTTCTGGTGTAAATGTCCCGGGTCTGTGTGATCCCTGGTGTAAATGCTCCTGGAGTCTGTGTGATCCCTGGTGTAAATGTCCCTGGAGTCTGTGTGATCCCTGGTGTAAATGTCCCTGGTGTCAGTGTGATCTCTGGTGTATATGTGCCGAGTCTGTGTGATCTCTGGTGTAAATGCCCCTAGTCTGTGTGATCCCTGGTGTAAATGCCCCGAGTCTGTGTGATCTCTGGTGTAAATGCCCCGAGTCTGTGTGATCTCTGGTGTAAATGCCCTGGAGTCTGTGTGATCTCTGGTGTAAATGCCCCTGGAGTCTGTGTGATCCCTGGTGTAAATGTCCCTGGGGTCTGTGTGATCTCTGGTGTAAATGCCCCTGGAGTATGTGTGATCTCTGGTGTAAATGCCCCTGGAGTCTGTGTGATCTCTGGTGTAAATGTCCCGAGTCTGTGTGATCCCTGGTGTAAATGTCCCTGGAGTCTGTGTGATCTCTGGTGTAAATGTCCCGAGTCTGTGTGATCTCTGGTGTAAATGTCCCTGGGGTCTGTGTGATCTCTGGTGTAAATGCCCCTGGAGTCTGTGTGATCCTTCGTGTAAATGCCCCGAGTCTGTGTGATCCCTGGTGTAAATGTCCCTGGAGTCTGTGTGATCCTTGGTGTAAATGCCCCTGTAGTCGATATGATCCCTGGTGTAAATGCCCCTGGGGTCTGTGTGATCTGTGGTGTAAATGCCCCTGTAGTCTTTGTGATCCTTGGTGTAAATGCCCCTGTAGTCGATGTGATCCCTGGTGTAAATGCCCCTGGGGTCTGTGTGATCTCTGGTGTAAATGCCCCTGTAGTCGATGTGATCCCTGGTGTAAATGCCCCTGGAGTCTGTGTGATCTCTGGTGTAAATGCCCCTGGAGTCTGTGTGATCTCTGGTGTAAATGCCCCTGGAGTCTGTGTGATCTCTGGTGTAAATGCCCCTGGAGTCTGTGTGATCTCTGGTGTAAATGCCCCTGTAGTCGATGTGATCCCTGGTGTAAATGCCCCTGGAGTCTGTGTGATCTCTGGTGTAAATGCCCCTGGAGTCTGTGTGATCTCTGGTGTAAATGCCCCTGGAGTCTGTGTGATCTCTGCTGTAAATACCCTGAGTCTGTGTGAATCCTGGTGTAAATGCCCCTGGAGTCTGTGTGATCTCTGGTGTAAATGCCCCTGGAGTCTGTGTGATCTCTGGTGTAAATACCCCTGGGGTCTGTGTGATCTCTGGTGTAAATACCCCGAGTCTGTGTGATCCCTAGTGTAAATGCCCAGTGTCTGTGTGATCCTTGGTGTAAATGCCCCTGGAGTCTGTGTGATCTCTGGTGTAAATGCCCCTGGAGTCTGTGTGATCTCTGGTGTAAATGCCCCTGGAGTCTGTGTGATCTCTGGTGTAAATGCCCCTGGAGTCTTTGTGATCCTTGGTGTAAATGCCCCTGGAGTCTGTGTGATCTCTGGTGTAAATGTCCCTGGAGTCTGTGTGATCTCTGGTGTAAATGCCCCTGGAGTCTGTGTGATCTCTGGTGTAAATGTCCCGGGTCTGTGTGATCTCTGGTGTAAATGTCCCTGGGTTCTGTGTGATCACTGGTGTAAATGCCCCTGGAGTCTGTGTGATCTCTGGTGTAAATGCCCCTGGAGTCTGTGAGATCTCTGGTGTAAATGCCCCTGGAGTCTGTGTGATCCCTGGTGTAAATGCCCCTGGAGTCTGTGTGATCTCTGGTGTAAATGCCCCTGGAGTCTGTGTGATCCCTGGTGTAAATGTCCCTGGAGTCTGTGTGATCCCTGGTGTAAATGCCCCTGGAGTCTGTGTGATTTCTGGTGTAAATGTCTCGGGTCTGTGTGATCTCTGGTGTAAATACCCCTGGAGTCTGTGTGATCCCTGGTGTAAATGTCCCTGGGGTCTGTGTGATCTCTGGTGTAAATGCTCCTGGAGTCTGTGTGATCCCTGGTGTAAATGTCCCTGGTGTCAGTGTGATCTCTGGTGTATATGTGCCGAGTTTGTGTGATCTCTGGTGTAAATGCCCCGAGTCTGTGTGATCCCTGGTGTAAATGTCCCTGGGGTCTGTGTGATCCCTGGTGTAAATGCCCCTGGAGTCTGTGTGATTTCTGGTGTAAATGTCCCGGGTCTGTGTGATCCCTGGTGTAAATGCTCCTGGAGTCTGTGTGATCCCTGGTGTAAATGTCCCTGGAGTCTGTGTGATCCCTGGTGTAAATGTCCCTGGTGTCAGTGTGATCTCTGGTGTATATGTGCCGAGTCTGTGTGATCTCTGGTGTAAATGCCCCGAGTCTGTGTGATCCCTGGTGTAAATGCCCCGAGTCTGTGTGATCTCTGGTGTAAATGCCCCTGGAGTCTGTGTGATCCCTGGTGTAAATGTCCCTGGGGTCTGTGTGATCTCTGGTGTAAATGCCCCTGGAGTATGTGTGATCTCTGGTGTAAATGTCCCTGGAGTCTGTGTGATCTCTGGTGTAAATGTCCCGAGTCTGTGTGATCCCTGGTGTAAATGCCCCTGGAGTATGTGTGATCTCTGGTGTAAATGTCCCTGGAGTCTGTGTGATCTCTGGTGTAAATGTCCCGAGTCTGTGTGATCCCTGGTGTAAATGCCCCTGGAGTATGTGTGATCTCTGGTGTAAATGCCCCTGGAGTCTGTGTGATCTCTGGTGTAAATACCCCGAGTCTGTGTGATCCCTAGTGTAAATGCCCAGTGTCTGTGTGATCCTTGGTGTAAATGCCCCTGGAGTCTGTGTGATCTCTGGTGTAAATGCCCCTGGAGTCTGTGTGATCTCTGGTGTAAATGCCCCTGGAGTCTGTGTGATCTCTGGTGTAAATGCCCCTGGAGTCTTTGTGATCCTTGGTGTAAATGCCCCTGGAGTCTGTGTGATCTCTGGTGTAAATGTCCCTGGAGTCTGTGTGATCTCTGGTGTAAATGCCCCTGGAGTCTGTGTGATCTCTGGTGTAAATGTCCCTGGGTTCTGTGTGATCACTGGTGTAAATGCCCCTGGAGTCTGTGTGATCTTTGGTGTAAATGCCCCTGGAGTCTGTGAGATCTCTGGTGTAAATGCCCCTGGAGTCTGTGTGATCCCTGGTGTAAATGCCCCTGGAGTCTGTGTGATCTCTGGTGTAAATGCCCCTGGAGTCTGTGTGATCCCTGGTGTAAATGTCCCTGGAGTCTGTGTGATCCCTGGTGTAAATGCCCCTGGAGTCTGTGTGATTTCTGGTGTAAATGTCTCGGGTCTGTGTGATCTCTGGTGTAAATACCCCTGGAGTCTGTGTGATCCCTGGTGTAAATGTCCCTGGGGTCTGTGTGATCTCTGGTGTAAATGCTCCTGGAGTCTGTGTGATCCCTGGTGTAAATGTCCCTGGTGTCAGTGTGATCTCTGGTGTATATGTGCCGAGTCTGTGTGATCTCTGGTGTAAATGCCCCTGGAGTCTGTGTGATCCCTGGTGTAAATGTCCCTGGGGTCTGTGTGATCCCTGGTGTAAATGCCCCTGGAGTCTGTGTGATTTCTGGTGTAAATGTCCCGGGTCTGTGTGATCTCTGGTGTAAATGCCCCTGGAGTCTGTGTGATCTCTGGTGTAAATACCCCTGGGGTCTGTGTGATCTCTGGTGTAAATACCCCGAGTCTGTGTGATCCCTAGTGTAAATGCCCAGTGTCTGTGTGATCCTTGGTGTAAATGCCCCTGGAGTCTGTGTGATCTCTGGTGTAAATGCCCCTGGAGTCTGTGTGATCTCTGGTGTAAATGCCCCTGGAGTCTGTGTGATCTCTGGTGTAAATGCCCCTGGAGTCTTTGTGATCCTTGGTGTAAATGCCCCTGGAGTCTGTGTGATCTCTGGTGTAAATGTCCCTGGAGTCTGTGTGATCTCTGGTGTAAATGCCCCTGGAGTCTGTGTGATCTCTGGTGTAAATGTCCCGGGTCTGTGTGATCTCTGGTGTAAATGTCCCTGGGTTCTGTGTGATCACTGGTGTAAATGCCCCTGGAGTCTGTGTGATCTCTGGTGTAAATGCCCCTGGAGTCTGTGAGATCTCTGGTGTAAATGCCCCTGGAGTCTGTGTGATCCCTGGTGTAAATGCCCCTGGAGTCTGTGTGATCTCTGGTGTAAATGCCCCTGGAGTCTGTGTGATCCCTGGTGTAAATGTCCCTGGAGTCTGTGTGATCCCTGGTGTAAATGCCCCTGGAGTCTGTGTGATTTCTGGTGTAAATGTCTCGGGTCTGTGTGATCTCTGGTGTAAATACCCCTGGAGTCTGTGTGATCCCTGGTGTAAATGTCCCTGGGGTCTGTGTGATCTCTGGTGTAAATGCTCCTGGAGTCTGTGTGATCCCTGGTGTAAATGTCCCTGGTGTCAGTGTGATCTCTGGTGTATATGTGCCGAGTCTGTGTGATCTCTGGTGTAAATGCCCCGAGTCTGTGTGATCCCTGGTGTAAATGTCCCTGGGGTCTGTGTGATCCCTGGTGTAAATGCCCCTGGACTCTGTGTGATTTCTGGTGTAAATGTCCCGGGTCTGTGTGATCCCTGGTGTAAATGCTCCTGGAGTCTGTGTGATCCCTGGTGTAAATGTCCCTGGAGTCTGTGTGATCCCTGGTGTAAATGTCCCTGGTGTCAGTGTGATCTCTGGTGTATATGTGCCGAGTCTGTGTGATCTCTGGTGTAAATGCCCCGAGTCTGTGTGATCCCTGGTGTAAATGCCCCGAGTCTGTGTGATCTCTGGTGTAAATGCCCCTGGAGTCTGTGTGATCCCTGGTGTAAATGTCCCTGGGGTCTGTGTGATCTCTGGTGTAAATGCCCCTGGAGTATGTGTGATCTCTGGTGTAAATGTCCCTGGAGTCTGTGTGATCTCTGGTGTAAATGTCCCGAGTCTGTGTGATCCCTGGTGTAAATGCCCCTGGAGTATGTGTGATCTCTGGTGTAAATGTCCCTGGAGTCTGTGTGATCTCTGGTGTAAATGTCCCGAGTCTGTGTGATCCCTGGTGTAAATGCCCCTGGAGTATGTGTGATCTCTGGTGTAAATGCCCCTGGAGTCTGTGTGATCTCTGCTGTAAATACCCTGAGTCTGTGTGAATCCTGGTGTAAATGCCCCTGGAGTCTGTGTGATCTCTGGTGTAAATGCCCCTGGAGTCTGTGTGATCTCTGGTGTAAATACCCCTGGGGTCTGTGTGATCTCTGGTGTAAATACCCCGAGTCTGTGTGATCCCTAGTGTAAATGCCCAGTGTCTGTGTGATCCTTGGTGTAAATGCCCCTGGAGTCTGTGTGATCTCTGGTGTAAATGCCCCTGGAGTCTGTGTGATCTCTGGTGTAAATGCCCCTGGAGTCTGTGTGATCTCTGGTGTAAATGCCCCTGGAGTCTTTGTGATCCTTGGTGTAAATGCCCCTGGAGTCTGTGTGATCTCTGGTGTAAATGTCCCTGGAGTCTGTGTGATCTCTGGTGTAAATGCCCCTGGAGTCTGTGTGATCTCTGGTGTAAATGTCCCTGGGTTCTGTGTGATCACTGGTGTAAATGCCCCTGGAGTCTGTGTGATCTTTGGTGTAAATGCCCCTGGAGTCTGTGAGATCTCTGGTGTAAATGCCCCTGGAGTCTGTGTGATCCCTGGTGTAAATGCCCCTGGAGTCTGTGTGATCTCTGGTGTAAATGCCCCTGGAGTCTGTGTGATCCCTGGTGTAAATGTCCCTGGAGTCTGTGTGATCCCTGGTGTAAATGCCCCTGGAGTCTGTGTGATTTCTGGTGTAAATGTCTCGGGTCTGTGTGATCTCTGGTGTAAATACCCCTGGAGTCTGTGTGATCCCTGGTGTAAATGTCCCTGGGGTCTGTGTGATCTCTGGTGTAAATGCTCCTGGAGTCTGTGTGATCCCTGGTGTAAATGTCCCTTGTGTCAGTGTAATCTCTGGTGTATATGTGCCGAGTCTGTGTGATCTCTGGTGTAAATGCCCCTGGAGTCTGTGTGATCCCTGGTGTAAATGTCCCTGGGGTCTGTGTGATCCCTGGTGTAAATGCCCCTGGAGTCTGTGTGATTTCTGGTGTAAATGTCCCGGGTCTGTGTGATCCCTGGTGTAAATGCTCCTGGAGTCTGTGTGATCCCTGGTGTAAATGTCCCTGGAGTCTGTGTGATCCCTGGTGTAAATGTCCCTGGTGTCAGTGTGATCTCTGGTGTATATGTGCCGAGTCTGTGTGATCTCTGGTGTAAATGCCCCGAGTCTGTGTGATCCCTGGTGTAAATGCCCCGAGTCTGTGGGATCTCTGGTGTAAATGTCCCTGGGTTCTGTGTGATCACTGGTGTAAATGCCCCTGGAGTCTGTGTGATCTCTGGTGTAAATGCCCCTGGAGTCTGTGAGATCTCTGGTGTAAATGCCCCTGGAGTCTGTGTGATCCCTGGTGTAAGTGCCCCTGGAGTCTGTGTGATCTCTGGTGTAAATGCCCCTGGAGTCTGTGTGATCCCTGGTGTAAATGTCCCTGGAGTCTGTGTGATCCCTGGTGTAAATGCCCCTGGAGTATGTGTGATCTCTGGTGTAAATGCCCCTGGAGTCTGTGTGATCTCTGGTGTAAATGTCCCGAGTCTGTGTGATCCCTGGTGTAAATGTCCCTGGAGTCTGTGTGATCTCTGGTGTAAATGTCCCGAGTCTGTGTGATCTCTGGTGTAAATGTCCCTGGGGTCTGTGTGATCTCTGGTGTAAATGCCCCTGGAGTCTGTGTGATCCTTGGTGTAAATGCCCCGAGTCTGTGTGATCCCTGGTGTAAATGTCCCTGGAGTCTGTGTGATCCTTGGTGTAAATGCCCCTGTAGTCGATATGATCCCTGGTGTAAATGCCCCTGGGGTCTGTGTGATCTGTGGTGTAAATGCCCCTGTAGTCTGTGTGATCCTTGGTGTAAATGCCCCTGTAGTCGATGTGATCCCTGGTGTAAATGCCCCTGGGGTCTGTGTGATCTCTGGTGTAAATGCCCCTGTAGTCGATGTGATCCCTGGTGTAAATGCCCCTGGAGTCTGTGTGATCCTTGGTGTAAATGCCCCGAGTCTGTGTGATCCCTGGTGTAAATGTCCCTGGAGTCTGTGTGATCCTTGGTGTAAATGCCCCTGTAGTCGATATGATCCCTGGTGTAAATGCCCCTGGGGTCTGTGTGATCTCTGGTGTAAATGCCCCTGGAGTCTGTGTGATCCCTGGTGTAAATGTCCCTGGGGTCTGTGTGATCCCTGGTGTAAATGCCCCTAGAGTCTGTGTGATTTCTGGTGTAAATGTCCCGGGTCTGTGTGATCCCTGGTGTAAATGCTCCTGGAGTCTGTGTGATCCCTGGTGTAAATGTCCCTGGAGTCTGTGTGATCCCTGGTGTAAATGTCCCTGGTGTCAGTGTGATCTCTGGTGTATATGTGCCGAGTCTGTGTGATCTCTGGTGTAAATGCCCCGAGTCTGTGTGATCCCTGGTGTAAATGCCCCGAGTCTGTGGGATCTCTGGTGTAAATGTCCCTGGGTTCTGTGTGATCACTGGTGTAAATGCCCCTGGAGTCTGTGTGATCTCTGGTGTAAATGCCCCTGGAGTCTGTGAGATCTCTGGTGTAAATGTCCCTGGAGTCTGTGTGATCCCTGGTGTAAATGCCCCTGGAGTCTGTGTGATTTCTGGTGTAAATGTCTCGGGTCTGTGTGATCTCTGGTGTAAATACCCCTGGAGTCTGTGTGATCCCTGGTGTAAATGTCCCTGGGGTCTGTGTGATCTCTGGTGTAAATGCTCCTGGAGTCTGTGTGATCCCTGGTGTAAATGTCCCTGGTGTCAGTGTGATCTCTGGTGTATATGTGCCGAGTCTGTGTGATCTCTGGTGTAAATGCCCCTGGAGTCTGTGTGATCCCTGGTGTAAATGTCCCTGGGGTCTGTGTGATCCCTGGTGTAAATGCCCCTGGAGTCTGTGTGATTTCTGGTGTAAATGTCCCGGGTCTGTGTGATCACTGGTGTAAATGCTCCTGGAGTCTGTGTGATCCCTGGTGTAAATGTCCCTGGAGTCTGTGTGATCCCTGGTGTAAATGTCCCTGGTGTCAATGTGATCTCTGGTGTATATGTGCCGAGTCTGTGTGATCTCTGGTGTAAATGCCCCGAGTCTGTGTGATCCCTGGTGTAAATGCCCCGAGTCTGTGGGATCTCTGGTGTAAATGTCCCTGGGTTCTGTGTGATCACTGGTGTAAATGCCCCTGGAGTCTGTGTGATCTCTGGTGTAAATGCCCCTGGAGTCTGTGAGATCTCTGGTGTAAATGCCCCTGGAGTCTGTGTGATCCCTGGTGTAAATGCCCCTGGAGTCTGTGTGATCTCTGGTGTAAATGCCCCTGGAGTCTGTGTGATCCCTGGTGTAAATGTCCCTGGAGTCTGTGTGATCCCTGGTGTAAATGCCCCTGGAGTCTGTGTGATTTCTGGTGTAAATGTCTCGGGTCTGTGTGATCTCTGGTGTAAATACCCCTGGAGTCTGTGTGATCCCTGGTGTAAATGTCCCTGGGGTCTGTGTGATCTCTGGTGTAAATGCTCCTGGAGTCTGTGTGATCCCTGGTGTAAATGTCCCTGGTGTCAGTGTGATCTCTGGTGTATATGTGCCGAGTCTGTGTGATCTCTGGTGTAAATGCCCCTGGAGTCTGCGTGATCCCTGGTGTAAATGTCCCTGGGGTCTGTGTGATCCCTGGTGTAAATGCCCCTGGAGTCTGTGTGATTTCTGGTGTAAATGTCCCGGGTCTGTGTGATCCCTGGTGTAAATGCTCCTGGAGTCTGTGTGATCCCTGGTGTAAATGTCCCTGGAGTCTGTGTGATCCCTGGTGTAAATGTCCCTGGTGTCAGTGTGATCTCTGGTGTATATGTGCCGAGTCTGTGTGATCTCTGGTGTAAATGCCCCTAGTCTGTGTGATCCCTGGTGTAAATGCCCCGAGTCTGTGTGATCTCTGGTGTAAATGCCCCGAGTCTGTGTGATCTCTGGTGTAAATGCCCTGGAGTCTGTGTGATCTCTGGTGTAAATGCCCCTGGAGTCTGTGTGATCCCTGGTGTAAATGTCCCTGGGGTCTGTGTGATCTCTGGTGTAAATGCCCCTGGAGTATGTGTGATCTCTGGTGTAAATGCCCCTGGAGTCTGTGTGATCTCTGGTGTAAATGTCCCGAGTCTGTGTGATCTCTGGTGTAAATGTCCCTGGGGTCTGTGTGATCTCTGGTGTAAATGCCCCTGGAGTCTGTGTGATCCTTCGTGTAAATGCCCCGAGTCTGTGTGATCCCTGGTGTAAATGTCCCTGGAGTCTGTGTGATCCTTGGTGTAAATGCCCCTGTAGTCGATATGATCCCTGGTGTAAATGCCCCTGGGGTCTGTGTGATCTGTGGTGTAAATGCCCCTGTAGTCTTTGTGATCCTTGGTGTAAATGCCCCTGTAGTCGATGTGATCCCTGGTGTAAATGCCCCTGGGGTCTGTGTGATCTCTGGTGTAAATGCCCCTGTAGTCGATGTGATCCCTGGTGTAAATGCCCCTGGAGTCTGTGTGATCTCTGGTGTAAATGCCCCTGGAGTCTGTGTGATCTCTGGTGTAAATGCCCCTGGAGTCTGTGTGATCTCTGGTGTAAATGCCCCTGGAGTCTGTGTGATCTCTGGTGTAAATGCCCCTGTAGTCGATGTGATCCCTGGTGTAAATGCCCCTGGAGTCTGTGTGATCTCTGGTGTAAATGCCCCTGGAGTCTGTGTGATCTCTGGTGTAAATGCCCCTGGAGTCTGTGTGATCTCTGCTGTAAATACCCTGAGTCTGTGTGAATCCTGGTGTAAATGCCCCTGGAGTCTGTGTGATCTCTGGTGTAAATGCCCCTGGAGTCTGTGTGATCTCTGGTGTAAATACCCCTGGGGTCTGTGTGATCTCTGGTGTAAATACCCCGAGTCTGTGTGATCCCTAGTGTAAATGCCCAGTGTCTGTGTGATCCTTGGTGTAAATGCCCCTGGAGTCTGTGTGATCTCTGGTGTAAATGCCCCTGGAGTCTGTGTGATCTCTGGTGTAAATGCCCCTGGAGTCTGTGTGATCTCTGGTGTAAATGCCCCTGGAGTCTTTGTGATCCTTGGTGTAAATGCCCCTGGAGTCTGTGTGATCTCTGGTGTAAATGTCCCTGGAGTCTGTGTGATCTCTGGTGTAAATGCCCCTGGAGTCTGTGTGATCTCTGGTGTAAATGTCCCGGGTCTGTGTGATCTCTGGTGTAAATGTCCCTGGGTTCTGTGTGATCACTGGTGTAAATGCCCCTGGAGTCTGTGTGATCTCTGGTGTAAATGCCCCTGGAGTCTGTGAGATCTCTGGTGTAAATGCCCCTGGAGTCTGTGTGATCCCTGGTGTAAATGCCCCTGGAGTCTGTGTGATCTCTGGTGTAAATGCCCCTGGAGTCTGTGTGATCCCTGGTGTAAATGTCCCTGGAGTCTGTGTGATCCCTGGTGTAAATGCCCCTGGAGTCTGTGTGATTTCTGGTGTAAATGTCTCGGGTCTGTGTGATCTCTGGTGTAAATACCCCTGGAGTCTGTGTGATCCCTGGTGTAAATGTCCCTGGGGTCTGTGTGATCTCTGGTGTAAATGCTCCTGGAGTCTGTGTGATCCCTGGTGTAAATGTCCCTGGTGTCAGTGTGATCTCTGGTGTATATGTGCCGAGTCTGTGTGATCTCTGGTGTAAATGCCCCGAGTCTGTGTGATCCCTGGTGTAAATGTCCCTGGGGTCTGTGTGATCCCTGGTGTAAATGCCCCTGGAGTCTGTGTGATTTCTGGTGTAAATGTCCCGGGTCTGTGTGATCCCTGGTGTAAATGCTCCTGGAGTCTGTGTGATCCCTGGTGTAAATGTCCCTGGAGTCTGTGTGATCCCTGGTGTAAATGTCCCTGGTGTCAGTGTGATCTCTGGTGTATATGTGCCGAGTCTGTGTGATCTCTGGTGTAAATGCCCCGAGTCTGTGTGATCCCTGGTGTAAATGCCCCGAGTCTGTGTGATCTCTGGTGTAAATGCCCCTGGAGTCTGTGTGATCCCTGGTGTAAATGTCCCTGGGGTCTGTGTGATCTCTGGTGTAAATGCCCCTGGAGTATGTGTGATCTCTGGTGTAAATGTCCCTGGAGTCTGTGTGATCTCTGGTGTAAATGTCCCGAGTCTGTGTGATCCCTGGTGTAAATGCCCCTGGAGTATGTGTGATCTCTGGTGTAAATGTCCCTGGAGTCTGTGTGATCTCTGGTGTAAATGTCCCGAGTCTGTGTGATCCCTGGTGTAAATGCCCCTGGAGTATGTGTGATCTCTGGTGTAAATGCCCCTGGAGTCTGTGTGATCTCTGCTGTAAATACCCTGAGTCTGTGTGAATCCTGGTGTAAATGCCCCTGGAGTCTGTGTGATCTCTGGTGTAAATGCCCCTGGAGTCTGTGTGATCTCTGGTGTAAATACCCCTGGGGTCTGTGTGATCTCTGGTGTAAATACCCCGAGTCTGTGTGATCCCTAGTGTAAATGCCCAGTGTCTGTGTGATCCTTGGTGTAAATGCCCCTGGAGTCTGTGTGATCTCTGGTGTAAATGCCCCTGGAGTCTGTGTGATCTCTGGTGTAAATGCCCCTGGAGTCTGTGTGATCTCTGGTGTAAATGCCCCTGGAGTCTTTGTGATCCTTGGTGTAAATGCCCCTGGAGTCTGTGTGATCTCTGGTGTAAATGTCCCTGGAGTCTGTGTGATCTCTGGTGTAAATGCCCCTGGAGTCTGTGTGATCTCTGGTGTAAATGTCCCTGGGTTCTGTGTGATCACTGGTGTAAATGCCCCTGGAGTCTGTGTGATCTTTGGTGTAAATGCCCCTGGAGTCTGTGAGATCTCTGGTGTAAATGCCCCTGGAGTCTGTGTGATCCCTGGTGTAAATGCCCCTGGAGTCTGTGTGATCTCTGGTGTAAATGCCCCTGGAGTCTGTGTGATCCCTGGTGTAAATGTCCCTGGAGTCTGGGTGATCCCTGGTGTAAATGCCCCTGGAGTCTGTGTGATTTCTGGTGTAAATGTCTCGGGTCTGTGTGATCTCTGGTGTAAATACCCCTGGAGTCTGTGTGATCCCTGGTGTAAATGTCCCTGGGGTCTGTGTGATCTCTGGTGTAAATGCTCCTGGAGTCTGTGTGATCCCTGGTGTAAATGTCCCTGGTGTCAGTGTGATCTCTGGTGTATATGTGCCGAGTCTGTGTGATCTCTGGTGTAAATGCCCCTGGAGTCTGTGTGATCCCTGGTGTAAATGTCCCTGGGGTCTGTGTGATCCCTGGTGTAAATGCCCCTGGAGTCTGTGTGATTTCTGGTGTAAATGTCCCGGGTCTGTGTGATCTCTGGTGTAAATGCCCCTGGAGTCTGTGTGATCTCTGGTGTAAATACCCCTGGGGTCTGTGTGATCTCTGGTGTAAATACCCCGAGTCTGTGTGATCCCTAGTGTAAATGCCCAGTGTCTTTGTGATCCTTGGTGTAAATGCCCCTGGAGTCTGTGTGATCTCTGGTGTAAATGCCCCTGGAGTCTGTGTGATCTCTGGTGTAAATGCCCCTGGAGTCTGTGTGATCTCTGGTGTAAATGCCCCTGGAGTCTTTGTGATCCTTGGTGTAAATGCCCCTGGAGTCTGTGTGATCTCTGGTGTAAATGTCCCTGGAGTCTGTGTGATCTCTGGTGTAAATGCCCCTGGAGTCTGTGTGATCTCTGGTGTAAATGTCCCGGGTCTGTGTGATCTCTGGTGTAAATGTCCCTGGGTTCTGTGTGATCACTGGTGTAAATGCCCCTGGAGTCTGTGTGATCTCTGGTGTAAATGCCCCTGGAGTCTGTGAGATCTCTGGTGTAAATGCCCCTGGAGTCTGTGTGATCCCTGGTGTAAATGCCCCTGGAGTCTGTGTGATCTCTGGTGTAAATGCCCCTGGAGTCTGTGTGATCCCTGGTGTAAATGTCCCTGGAGTCTGTGTGATCCCTGGTGTAAATGCCCCTGGAGTCTGTGTGATTTCTGGTGTAAATGTCTCGGGTCTGTGTGATCTCTGGTGTAAATACCCCTGGAGTCTGTGTGATCCCTGGTGTAAATGTCCCTGGGGTCTGTGTGATCTCTGGTGTAAATGCTCCTGGAGTCTGTGTGATCCCTGGTGTAAATGTCCCTGGTGTCAGTGTGATCTCTGGTGTATATGTGCCGAGTCTGTGTGATCTCTGGTGTAAATGCCCCGAGTCTGTGTGATCCCTGGTGTAAATGTCCCTGGGGTCTGTGTGATCCCTGGTGTAAATGCCCCTGGAGTCTGTGTGATTTCTGGTGTAAATGTCCCGGGTCTGTGTGATCCCTGGTGTAAATGCTCCTGGAGTCTGTGTGATCCCTGGTGTAAATGTCCCTGGAGTCTGTGTGATCCCTGGTGTAAATGTCCCTGGTGTCAGTGTGATCTCTGGTGTATATGTGCCGAGTCTGTGTGATCTCTGGTGTAAATGCCCCGAGTCTGTGTGATCCCTGGTGTGAATGCCCCGAGTCTGTGTGATCTCTGGTGTAAATGCCCCTGGAGTCTGTGTGATCCCTGGTGTAAATGTCCCTGGGGTCTGTGTGATCTCTGGTGTAAATGCCCCTGGAGTATGTGTGATCTCTGGTGTAAATGTCCCTGGAGTCTGTGTGATCTCTGGTGTAAATGTCCCGAGTCTGTGTGATCCCTGGTGTAAATGCCCCTGGAGTATGTGTGATCTCTGGTGTAAATGTCCCTGGAGTCTGTGTGATCTCTGGTGTAAATGTCCCTGGTGTCAGTGTGATCTCTGGTGTATATGTGCCGAGTCTGTGTGATCTCTGGTGTAAATGCCCCGAGTCTGTGTGATCCCTGGTGTAAATGCCCCGAGTCTGTGGGATCTCTGGTGTAAATGTCCCTGGGTTCTGTGTGATCACTGGTGTAAATGCCCCTGGAGTCTGTGTGATCTCTGGTGTAAATGCCCCTGGAGTCTGTGAGATCTCTGGTGTAAATGCCCCTGGAGTCTGTGTGATCCCTGGTGTAAGTGCCCCTGGAGTCTGTGTGATCTCTGGTGTAAATGCCCCTGGAGTCTGTGTGATCCCTGGTGTAAATGTCCCTGGAGTCTGTGTGATCCCTGGTGTAAATGCCCCTGGAGTCTGTGTGATTTCTGGTGTAAATGTCTCGGGTCTGTGTGATCTCTGGTGTAAATACCCCTGGAGTCTGTGTGATCCCTGGTGTAAATGTCCCTGGGGTCTGTGTGATCTCTGGTGTAAATGCTCCTGGAGTCTGTGTGATCCCTGGTGTAAATGTCCCTGGTGTCAGTGTGATCTCTGGTGTATATGTGCCGAGTCTGTGTGATCTCTGGTGTAAATGCCCCTGGAGTCTGTGTGATCCCTGGTGTAAATGTCCCTGGGGTCTGTGTGATCCCTGGTGTAAATGCCCCTGGAGTCTGTGTGATTTCTGGTGTAAATGTCCCGGGTCTGTGTGATCCCTGGTGTAAATGCTCCTGGATTCTGTGTGATCCCTGGTGTAAATGTCCCTGGAGTCTGTGTGATCCCTGGTGTAAATGTCCCTGGTGTCAGTGTGATCTCTGGTGTATATGTGCCGAGTCTGTGTGATCTCTGGTGTAAATGCCCCGAGTCTGTGTGATCCCTGGTGTAAATGCCCCGAGTCTGTGTGATCTCTGGTGTAAATGCCCCGAGTCTGTGTGATCTCTGGTGTAAATGCCCTGGAGTCTGTGTGATCTCTGGTGTAAATGCCCCTGGAGTCTGTGTGATCCCTGGTGTAAATGTCCCTGGGGTCTGTGTGATCTCTGGTGTAAATGCCCCTGGAGTATGTGTGATCTCTGGTGTAAATGCCCCTGGAGTCTGTGTGATCTCTGGTGTAAATGTCCCGAGTCTGTGTGATCCCTGGTGTAAATGTCCCTGGAGTCTGTGTGATCTCTGGTGTAAATGTCCCGAGTCTGTGTGATCTCTGGTGTAAATGTCCCTGGGGTCTGTGTGATCTCTGGTGTAAATGCCCCTGGAGTCTGTGTGATCCTTGGTGTAAATGCCCCGAGTCTGTGTGATCCCTGGTGTAAATGTCCCTGGAGTCTGTGTGATCCTTGGTGTAAATGCCCCTGTAGTCGATATGATCCCTGGTGTAAATGCCCCTGGGGTCTGTGTGATCTGTGGTGTAAATGCCCCTGTAGTCTGTGTGATCCTTGGTGTAAATGCCCCTGTAGTCGATGTGATCCCTGGTGTAAATGCCCCTGGGGTCTGTGTGATCTCTGGTGTAAATGCCCCTGTAGTCGATGTGATCCCTGGTGTAAATGCCCCTGGAGTCTGTGTGATCCTTGGTGTAAATGCCCCGAGTCTGTGTGATCCCTGGTGTAAATGTCCCTGGAGTCTGTGTGATCCTTGGTGTAAATGCCCCTGTAGTCGATATGATCCCTGGTGTAAATGCCCCTGGGGTCTGTGTGATCTCTGGTGTAAATGCCCCTGGAGTCTGTGTGATCCCTGGTGTAAATGTCCCTGGGGTCTGTGTGATCCCTGGTGTAAATGCCCCTAGAGTCTGTGTGATTTCTGGTGTAAATGTCCCGGGTCTGTGTGATCCCTGGTGTAAATGCTCCTGGAGTCTGTGTGATCCCTGGTGTAAATGTCCCTGGAGTCTGTGTGATCCCTGGTGTAAATGTCCCTGGTGTCAGTGTGATCTCTGGTGTATATGTGCCGAGTCTGTGTGATCTCTGGTGTAAATGCCCCGAGTCTGTGTGATCCCTGGTGTAAATGCCCCGAGTCTGTGGGATCTCTGGTGTAAATGTCCCTGGGTTCTGTGTGATCACTGGTGTAAATGCCCCTGGAGTCTGTGTGATCTCTGGTGTAAATGCCCCTGGAGTCTGTGAGATCTCTGGTGTAAATGCCCCTGGAGTCTGTGTGATCCCTGGTGTAAATGCCCCTGGAGTCTGTGTGATCTCTGGTGTAAATGCCCCTGGAGTCTGTGTGATCCCTGGTGTAAATGTCCCTGGAGTCTGTGTGATCCCTGGTGTAAATGCCCCTGGAGTCTGTGTGATTTCTGGTGTAAATGTCTCGGGTCTGTGTGATCTCTGGTGTAAATACCCCTGGAGTCTGTGTGATCCCTGGTGTAAATGTCCCTGGGGTCTGTGTGATCTCTGGTGTAAATGCTCCTGGAGTCTGTGTGATCCCTGGTGTAAATGTCCCTGGTGTCAGTGTGATCTCTGGTGTATATGTGCCGAGTCTGTGTGATCTCTGGTGTAAATGCCCCTGGAGTCTGTGTGATCCCTGGTGTAAATGTCCCTGGGGTCTGTGTGATCCCTGGTGTAAATGCCCCTGGAGACTGTGTGATTTCTGGGGTAAATGTCCCGGGTCTGTGTGATCCCTGGTGTAAATGCTCCTGGAGTCTGTGTGATCCCTGGTGTAAATGTCCCTGGAGTCTGTGTGATCCCTGGTGTAAATGTCCCTGGTGTCAGTGTGATCTCTGGTGTATATGTGCCGAGTCTGTGTGATCTCTGGTGTAAATGCCCCGAGTCTGTGTGATCCCTGGTGTAAATGCCCCGAGTCTGTGTGATCTCTGGTGTAAATGCCCCGAGTCTGTGTGATCTCTGGTGTAAATGCCCTGGAGTCTGTGTGATCTCTGGTGTAAATGCCCCTGGAGTCTGTGTGATCCCTGGTGTAAATGTCCCTGGGGTCTGTGTGATCTCTGGTGTAAATGCCCCTGGAGTATGTGTGATCTCTGGTGTAAATGCCCCTGGAGTCTGTGTGATCTCTGGTGTAAATGTCCCGAGTCTGTGTGATCCCTGGTGTAAATGTCCCTGGAGTCTGTGTGATCTCTGGTGTAAATGTCCCGAGTCTGTGTGATCTCTGGTGTAAATGTCCCTGGGGTCTGTGTGATCTCTGGTGTAAATGCCCCTGGAGTCTGTGTGATCCTTGGTGTAAATGCCCCGAGTCTGTGTGATCCCTGGTGTAAATGTCCCTGGAGTCTGTGTGATCCTTGGTGTAAATGCCCCTGTAGTCGATATGATCCCTGGTGTAAATGCCCCTGGGGTCTGTGTGATCTGTGGTGTAAATGCCCCTGTAGTCTGTGTGATCCTTGGTGTAAATGCCCCTGTAGTCGATGTGATCCCTGGTGTAAATGCCCCTGGGGTCTGTGTGATCTCTGGTGTAAATGCCCCTGTAGTCGATGTGATCCCTGGTGTAAATGCCCCTGGAGTCTGTGTGATCCTTGGTGTAAATGCCCCGTGTCTGTGTGATCCCTGGTGTAAATGTCCCTGGAGTCTGTGTGATCCTTTGTGTAAATGCCCCTGTAGTCGATATGATCCCTGGTGTAAATGCCCCTGGGGTCTGTGTGATCTCTGGTGTAAATGCCCCTGTAGTCTGTGTGATCCTTGGTGTAAATGCCCCTGTAGTCGATGTGATCCCTGGTGTAAATGCCCCTGGGGTCTGTGTGATCTCTGGTGTAAATGCCCCTGTAGTCGATGTGATCCCTGGTATAAATGCCCCGAGTCTGTGTGATCTCCGGTGTAATTGCTCCTGGGGTCTGTGTGATCTCTAGTGTAAATGCTCCTGGGGTCTATCTCTGGTGTAAATGCCCCTGGAGTCTGTGTGATCTCTGCTGTAAATACCCTGAGTCTGTGTGAATCCTGGTGTAAATGCCCCTGGAGTCTGTGTGATCTCTGGTGTAAATGCCCCTGGAGTCTGTGTGATCTCTGGTGTAAATACCCCTGGGGTCTGTGTGATCTCTGGTGTAAATACCCCGAGTCTGTGTGATCCCTAGTGTAAATGCCCAGTGTCTGTGTGATCCTTGGTGTAAATGCCCCTGGAGTCTGTGTGATCTCTGGTGTAAATGCCCCTGGAGTCTGTGTGATCTCTGGTGTAAATGCCCCTGGAGTCTGTGTGATCTCTGGTGTAAATGCCCCTGGAGTCTTTGTGATCCTTGGTGTAAATGCCCCTGGAGTCTGTGTGATCTCTGGTGTAAATGTCCCTGGAGTCTGTGTGATCTCTGGTGTAAATGCCCCTGGAGTCTGTGTGATCTCTGGTGTAAATGTCCCGGGTCTGTGTGATCTCTGGTGTAAATGTCCCTGGGTTCTGTGTGATCACTGGTGTAAATGCCCCTGGAGTCTGTGTGATCTCTGGTGTAAATGCCCCTGGAGTCTGTGAGATCTCTGGTGTAAATGCCCCTGGAGTCTGTGTGATCCCTGGTGTAAATGCCCCTGGAGTCTGTGTGATCTCTGGTGTAAATGCCCCTGGAGTCTGTGTGATCCCTGGTGTAAATGCCCCTGGAGTCTGTGTGATTTCTGGTGTAAATGTCTCGGGTCTGTGTGATCTCTGGTGTAAATACCCCTGGAGTCTGTGTGATCCCTGGTGTAAATGTCCCTGGGGTCTGTGTGATCTCTGGTGTAAATGCTCCTGGAGTCTGTGTGATCCCTGGTGTAAATGTCCCTGGTGTCAGTGTGATCTCTGGTGTATATGTGCCGAGTCTGTGTGATCTCTGGTGTAAATGCCCCTGGAGTCTGTGTGATCCCTGGTGTAAATGTCCCTGGGGTCTGTGTGATCCCTGGTGTAAATGCCCCTGGAGTCTGTGTGATTTCTGGTGTAAATGTCCCGGGTCTGTGTGATCCCTGGTGTAAATGCTCCTGGAGTCTGTGTGATCCCTGGTGTAAATGTCCCTAGAGTCTGTGTGATCCCTGGTGTAAATGTCCCTGGTGTCAGTGTGATCTCTGGTGTATCCCGAGTCTGTGTGATCTCTGGTGTAAATGCCCTGGAGTCTGTGTGATCTCTGGTGTAAATGCCCCTGGAGTCTGTGTGATCCCTGGTGTAAATGTCCCTGGGGTCTGTGTGATCTCTGGTGTAAATGCCCCTGGAGTATGTGTGATCTCTGGTGTAAATGCCCCTGGAGTCTGTGTGATCTCTGGTGTAAATGTCCCGAGTCTGTGTGATCCCTGGTGTAAATGTCCCTGGAGTCTGTGTGATCTCTGGTGTAAATGTCCCGAGTCTGTGTGATCTCTGGTGTAAATGTCCCTGGGGTCTGTGTGATCTCTGGTGTAAATGCCC
Organism: Scyliorhinus torazame; assembly: GCF_047496885.1. Taxonomy (NCBI): domain Eukaryota; kingdom Metazoa; phylum Chordata; class Chondrichthyes; order Carcharhiniformes; family Scyliorhinidae; genus Scyliorhinus; species Scyliorhinus torazame. Next base: position 98,005,951 of record NC_092728.1, on the reverse strand, counting down.
CTGGAGTCTGTGTGATCCTTGGTGTAAATGCCCCGAGTCTGTGTGATCCCTGGTGTAAATGTCCCTGGAGTCTGTGTGATCCTTGGTGTAAATGCCCCTGTAGTCGATATGATCCCTGGTATAAATGCCCCTGGGGTCTGTGTGATCTGTGGTGTAAATGCCCCTGTAGTCTGTGTGATCCTTGGTGTAAATGCCCCTGTAGTCGATGTGATCCCTGGTGTAAATGCCCCTGGGGTCTGTGTGATCTCTGGTGTAAATGCCCCTGTAGTCGATGTGATCCCTGGTGTAAATGCTCCTGGAGTCTGTGTGATCTCTGGTGTAAATGCCCCTGGAGTCTGTGTGATCTCTGGTGTAAATGCCCCTGGAGTCTGTGTGATCTCTGGTGTAAATGCCCCTGGAGTCTGTGTGATCTCTGGTGTAAATGCCCCTGTAGTCGATGTGATCCCTGGTGTAAATGCCCCTGGAGTCTGTGTGATCTCTGGTGTAAATGCCCCTGGAGTCTGTGTGATCTCTGGTGTAAATGCCCCTGGAGTCTGTGTGATCTCTGCTGTAAATACCCTGAGTCTGTGTGAATCCTGGTGTAAATGCCCCTGGAGTCTGTGTGATCTCTGGTGTAAATGCCCCTGGAGTCTGTGTGATCTCTGGTGTAAATACCCCTGGGGTCTGTGTGATCTCTGGTGTAAATACCCCGAGTCTGTGTGATCCCTAGTGTAAATGCCCAGTGTCTGTGTGATCCTTGGTGTAAATGCCCCTGGAGTCTGTGTGATCTCTGGTGTAAATGCCCCTGGAGTCTGTGTGATCTCTGGTGTAAATGCCCCTGGAGTCTGTGTGATCTCTGGTGTAAATGCCCCTGGAGTCTTTGTGATCCTTGGTGTAAATGCCCCTGGAGTCTGTGTGATCTCTGGTGTAAATGTCCCTGGAGTCTGTGTGATCTCTGGTGTAAATGCCCCTGGAGTCTGTGTGATCTCTGGTGTAAATGTCCCGGGTCTGTGTGATCTCTGGTGTAAATGTCCCTGGGTTCTGTGTGATCACTGGTGTAAATGCCCCTGGAGTCTGTGTGATCTCTGGTGTAAATGCCCCTGGAGTCTGTGAGATCTCTGGTGTAAATGCCCCTGGAGTCTGTGTGATCCCTGGTGTAAATGCCCCTGGAGTCTGTGTGATCTCTGGTGTAAATGCCCCTGGAGTCTGTGTGATCCCTGGTGTAAATGTCCCTGGAGTCTGTGTGATCCCTGGTGTAAATGCCCCTGGAGTCTGTGTGATTTCTGGTGTAAATGTCTCGGGTCTGTGTGATCTCTGGTGTAAATACCCCTGGAGTCTGTGTGATCCCTGGTGTAAATGTCCCTGGGGTCTGTGTGATCTCTGGTGTAAATGCTCCTGGAGTCTGTGTGATCCCTGGTGTAAATGTCCCTGGTGTCAGTGTGATCTCTGGTGTATATGTGCCGAGTCTGTGTGATCTCTGGTGTAAATGCCCCGAGTCTGTGTGATCCCTGGTGTAAATGCCCCGAGTCTGTGTGATCTCTGGTGTAAATGCCCTGGAGTCTGTGTGATCTCTGGTGTAAATGCCCCGTGTCTGTGTGATCCTTGGTGTAAATGCCCCTGGAGTCTGTGTGATCAAGGTGTAAATGCCCCTGGAGTCTGTGTGATCTCTGGTGTAAATGCCCCTGGAGTCTGTGTGATCTCTGGTGTAAATGCCCCTGGAGTCTTTGTGATCCTTGGTGTAAATGCCCCTGGAGTCTGTGTGATCTCTGGTGTAAATGTCCCTGGAGTCTGTGTGATCTCTGGTGTAAATGCCCCTGGAGTCTGTGTGATCTCTGGTGTAAATGTCCCGGGTCTGTGTGATCTCTGGTGTAAATGTCCCTGGGTTCTGTGTGATCTCTGGTGTAAATGCCCCTGGAGTCTGTGTGATCTCTGGTGTAAATGCCCCTGGAGTCAGTGTGATCTCTTGTGTAAATGCCCCTGGAGTCTGTGTGATCTCTGGTGTAAATACCCCTGGAGTCTGTGTGATCCCTGGTGTAAATGCTCCTGGAGTCTGTGTGATCTCTGGTGTAAATGTCCCTGGGGTCTGTGTGATCTCTGGTGTAAATGCTCCTGGAGTCTGTGTGATCTCTGGTGTATATGTGCCGTGTCTGTGTGATCTCTGGTGTAAATGCCCCGAGTCTGTGTGATCCTTGGTGTAAATGTCCCTGGTGTCAGTGTGATCTCTGGTGTATATGTGCCGAGTCTGTGTGATCTCTGGTGTAAATGCCCCGAGTCTGTGTGATCCCTGGTGTAAATGCCCCGAGTCTTGTGATCTCTGGTGTAAATGCCCCGAGTCTGTGTGATCTCTGGTGTAAATGCCCCGAGTCTTGTGATCTCTGGTGTAAATGCCCCGAGTCTGTGTGATCCCTGGTGTAAATGCCCCTGGAGTCTGTGTGATCTCTGGTGTAAATGCCCCGAGTCTGTGTGATCTCTGGTGTAAATGCCCTGGAGTCTGTGTGATCTCTGGTGTAAACGCCCCCAGTATCTATAATAAGCCTTCTGCAGTGTCGATCAGCAGCGCCGCACCATTATCCTGAGCAGACCATCAAGAGGCGGTGGTTCCACATCGTCCAGTCGCCCGCAGACTCGCCACAGACACGGGCAGTTGGAGAGATTTCGACGCACAGCTCCCGGCTCCGGTTTGCCATCCGAGCGTTTCCTGTACCTGGGCATTCCCTCGGCGCATTGCTGACCATCAAGGCATAAACATGAAGGTCGGCGGCGAATTGAAGGCGAGCTGAACAGGAGGAATGTGCATCAAATTGGGTGTCCCAGCACCGACACTGCGGGGGTTAATGGCCCCGCCCCCGCCCCCTGGAAACGCAGCAATGTCCAGCAACGACACAAACACACATCAATCACCCCCACAGCAACCGGCACTCACCCCCTCTGCCCCCCTCAGAGGCTATTAACCTGCAGAAAAGCATCTCCAACCAGGGCATTAATTAAACTGCCCTCATTATCCCGGGAATGTCCTTCCAACCCTCTGCTCTGCTGTCGTCTTCTCAATGTCTCCACCTTATATTGCATCCTCTCCCCTGCCACATCCCATCCACTGTCTTGCTAATGATGGATCGTTACAGGCATCCGGATAGGGGGTGGAATGGATTCTGGAATATCGATGCAAAGAATGTGTAACTTCTTGGGAAGTTCTGTATGGATTCAGGAATATCAATGCAAAGAATGTCTAACTTGGGACACTGAATTCTGGAATATCGCTGCAAAGAATGCAACTTCTTGGGAACCTTTGTATGGATTCTGGAATATCGATGCAAAGAATATGTAACTTTTTGGGAACTTTTTGCATCCTCCCCGTGTGTGCGTGGGTTTCCTCCGGGTGCTCCGGTTTCCTCCCACAGTCCAAAGATGTGCAAGTTAGGTGGATTGGCCGTGCTAAATTGCCCTTCGTGTCCAAAATTGCCCTTGGTGTTGGGTGGGGGTTATGGGGATAGGGTGGAGGTGTTGACCTTGGGTAGGGTGCTCTTTCCAAGAGCCGGTGCAGACACGATGGGCCGAATGGGCTCCTTCTGCACTGTAAATTCTATGAACCCCCATATGGTTTCAGGAATACCGATGCAAAGAATGGGTAACTTTTTGGTAAGCTCCCTATGGATTCAGGATTATCACTTGAAAGAATTTAAAATTTTGGGAAGCGGTGTTGAGCAGTGGAATTCTTTTACCTTTTTACTGAAAATATGCAGCGCTTTAAAAAAAATAAATTTAGAGTATCCAATTTTTTTTTTCCAATTAAGGGGCAATTTAGCGTGGCCTATCCACCTCACCGCACATCTTTGGGTTGTGGGGGCGGAACCCACAGAGACATGGGAAGAACGTGCAAACTCCACATGGACAGTGACCCTGGGTGGGGATCGAACCTGGGACCTCGGCGCCGTGAGGCATCAATGATAACCACTGGGCCAGCATGCCACCCCTGGAGTTAACACTCCTGCCCTCTCTGAAATACCTCGCCCAAGTGCTCATTCCTCATGGGTGATCCTGGACGTTGGGGTACATGATCTCAAGCGGGTATCAAAGCTGGATATGATGCTGCCCACATCACCACCACACCTAAAATTGCCCTGTGCAGTTTAGAACCATTTTATAAATGAAACTATCAGCCCCAGGGACATTGGCAACATTTCTTTCTCCCAGCCTCCAAACAAGTGTCGTACCCTCATGAATATTAACTAAGTTAGCACAAAACCAGAGCTGAAATCTCAAACACCATGGAGCCAAATGGATAAATTGTTTGACATGTCAAACAATTTCTGATGGCAGAATCTCTTTGAGTTTGTACATATAAAAACTGGTCAAATTCACTTCTGATTCTCACCAGCAGATGGCAGCAGCTTCCTGTTTGCCCTTATTCTGCGACGCACGCTGTGAAACAATTTAAAAGGTTATTTGCTCCTTCAAAGCTGACTGTTCACTTTAATGCACAAGTGTGTAAACACGTCTCGTTTTCATCCCTACCTATGCCCAATAGGCCCCAGCCGGAATGGTGCTAGAGGAACAGTTAAAGTTAACCTCAGTGGGGGCAGGGGTATTCCCCCAGAGCTGGGGTAAGAAAAAGCTTTCCCCTGCAGACTGTCCAAAACAGCCTGAGTTACTGAAAGTCTCCCCAGTCCCAGAGGACCATAGGCTGAGTTCCCCTTTGAGGGGGGAGAGCTGACTGGCGGTGATTTAACCTGAGGGTCACCACACGTCAGGCGAGGGGCAAGGTCGAGAAGTTCATGGAGAACCTCAGCCGGCACAGGGATGAAGCCTCGCTGCTGGCCTCACCCCGCATCACGAACCAGCTGTTGGTGTAATCATAGAATTTACAGTGCAGAAGGAGGCCATTCAGCCCATCGGGTCTGCACCGGCCCTTGGAAAGGGCACCCTACCAAGCCCAATCCTCCACCCTATCCCCATAACCCAGTAATTCTATCTACCCTTTTTGGACACTAAGGGCAATTTATCATGGCCAATCCACCTATGATATGTATATATAGACAAGTAACACAACCACTAGAGGACAACACTAGATTCCACTGTATATATGAGAACTCAAAGGATCTTGGGTCTCCTCCAACCAGGAGTAACTAGACAGTAGAGTGTTAGGGAGATAGATCACACTGAGGGAGTGCTGCACAGTTAAAGGGTCAGTACTAAGAGGGAGCACTGTCAGAAGGTCAGTACTGAGGGAGCACTGCACTGTCAGAGGGTCAGTACTGAGAGGGAGCACTGTCAGAGGGTCAATACTGAGGGAGTCCCGCACTGTGCTCCAGGTTCACGCCGACCAGCGTGGATGTGAGTGACGGCCTGGGTGGTTGGCCGCTGGGCAGGCGATGGCGTGGCCGCAGTCTGAATGTGTGGGGAGAGGTGTGTCTCGGGTTGTGTGTGGCGGGGGGGGGGTGGTGGTTAGAGTGGGCTGGGCTCCGGGGGAGTGCCAGGAGGGGGGTCCGTGCCGGGGAGGAGGATGGGGGGTCCGTGCCGGGGAGGAGGATGGGGGGGTCCGTGCCGGGGAGGAGGATGGGGGGTCCATGCCGGGGAGGAGATTGGGGGGGTCCGTGCCGGAGAGGAGGATGGGGGGGGCCCGTGCCGGGGAGGGGGATTGGGGGGGGGTCCGTGCCGGGGAGGGGGATGGGGGGTCCGTGCCGGGGAGGAGATTGGGGGGGTCCGTGCCGGGGAGGAGGATGGGGGGGGCCCGTGCCGGGGAGGAGGATGGGGGTGTCCGTGCCGGGGAGGGGGATGGGGCAAGTGAGTTGGTCCACCTGGCCAGGTGCCAGTCTCCAACAGTTGGACCCATGCGGTCCATGCCACCTGGCTGGGGGGAAGGAGGGGATATGGGCAATGAAGACATGCCGTCGTCCCCCCCCCCCCCCCCCCCCCAACCAGGCCGTCATGTTTTCCGATCATCCAGCGATGTTGGCCGCCGTGGCGGCAGCCGCTAATGTCCATGTTGCCCTGGATGAGGAGGAGCGTGCCAGAGAGGCAGCGCAGGCTGCCACAGAGGGGCAGGCGGCAGCCGCCCAGGCTGGAGGGACACCTGACCGACAGGACGAGGAGGGGGAGGAGGACGTCGCGGCCCCACGGCAACGGAGGCACCCGAGGGCGCCCCGTGTGTACCAGCCCCGTCAGTCATACCAGGACCTCACAGACCGGGAATGCAGGTGGAGACTCCGGATGAGGCGGGAATCCGTGGCACACATCTGCCACCTGCTGGCACACTTGTCACCGCGTGGCACTGGCGGGAGACACTCTCTCCCCGTGTCCGTCAAGGTTACGGTTGCCCTGAACTTTTATGCAACGGGGTCATTCCAGGCACCTAGTGGGGACCTGTCCGGCATATCGCAGCCATCAGTGCATCGGTGCATCCGGGCAGTGACAGATGCCCTATATGCCATGGCGCACCGCTACATCCGCTTCCCTGTGGACCGGGCCAGCCAAGATGCCCGGGCCGTGGGCTTCTCTGCCGTTGCCGGGTTCCCCATGGTCCAGGGCGCGATCGATGGGATGCACATCGCCGTGCGGCCACCTGCAGATAACAGGGCCGTGTTCACTAATAGGAAGGGGACCTATTCGATGAACATACAGGTGGTCTGCGACCACCGCATGATGATCCTGCAAGTCTGCGCCCGTTACCCAGGCAGTGTACACGACACATACGTGTTGTCGCGGTCATCCATCCCCGGCATGTACGAGGGACGCCATCCCCGGCTGAGGGGCTGGTTGCTGGGTGACAGGGGCTACCCATTGCGATCGTGGCTGATGACGCCTGTACGGAGGCCACGCAATGAGGCGGAGAACCGCTACAATGATGCCTATGTAGCGACAAGGGCGTCCAGTACCGGTCAGATAGGGTCGGCGGCATCATTGTGGTGTGCTGCGTCCTGCACAACATAGCCCAGCAGAGGGGCGATGTGCCGCAGGCAGAGGAGGGCGGAGTGGAGGAGCAGCAGGAAGAGGCGCAGTCCTCCCCAGATGAGGGGGATGGGGGCAATGGTCAGGGCAGACGGGCTAGACACAGACGGGTGGCTGTCCACCATTACCGGTTGGCCCAGCGGGCACGGGACAGACTGATAGCCACCCGCTTCACTGACTAGATGGGCGTGGGAATCGGGTAGTATGGCCACAGACCTCACACCATGGCAACAGCCGACCACCCCCACCCATCCAGCACCCTCACCCCCTCCCCAACCACACCCACCCCACCCGCATGCACCCCCCCCCCCCCCATTGCCGATCCACCTGCGGCACAACGGCCGGGCTCACACAGTTGAGGGTGGACGCGTGTCTATTGCAGGCCATGGAGAATGATGACAACCCGCCCTGCGGTGAGCTCCTGGCTCCACATCGTTGGACTATGTCTGACCCATGGCCACAGTACCACCATCCACCCGGACCATCCCTGCATGCGGCTGTGACACTGCAGCGCACGGTCCCGTCCTCTGCCCGGGGCGATGTTGATGGCGGCCCAGGGGGAAGGGGGCAGACTCACCTGGGGCTGAGGTAAGACCACCCCTCACACACACACTTGCGCTCAACGTACATGACACCCCCGCACACTTTGGACAGAGCACAAAGGCAGCTTCTGTAGGTGTAACATTGACTTTAATAACCAAACGAGTTCATGCACGTGCCCTAGCCCCTAAAACTCATCTGTGCCCTGCATCCATGCCAACTTACTCAGTGTCTAATTGTTTGGCCTTACGGGCCCTTTGACTACGTCTACGTGGTTCCCCAGATGGTACAGCAGAACTGGAGGTGGACTCCTGTGATTCCTGCCCTCTGACACTGGATCCCTTTGGCGGCCGTTTCCTGGGGCGTCCTGGCCTAGATGGGCCAGGCTGTGGCCCGGGCGACTGGGATGGCGAGCTGCCAGCCTGTCCTGCCCGTTGCCCACCCGATGCACCTGGGACGGAAGGGGGGGAGTCCGAGGTGTCGCGGTCTACCGGGACCTCCCCTACAGAGGGAGCCGGGACGGACCACACCACCTCCTCCTCCCTCGGGGTGCCCGATGGCCCCCAGGCCTCTACATGGGTGGGGGAAGCGAACGGACTGGCCATCCGACGCCCCCCCCGACATCTGGCGCTGCCTGTCCTGGAGGCCCGTGCTGGTATCGACAGGGGTCTGCAGGTTTGCAGCCATGGAGCCCAGGGGGTTGGCAAACCCTGTCTGTAACAGTGCGACGCCGGCTCGCACATGGTCACTGGCGCCGATGCCCTCAGCGATGGCCTGCAGAGACTGGACCATGGCCTGCAGAGACTGGACCATGGCCTGCTGAGACTGGGCTATGGCCTGCTGAGACTGGGCTATGGTGTTGAGCGCCTCTGCCATCTGGCGCTGGCACTGGCTCATGGCCTCCTGTGGAGGGCAGCCATTTCCTGGGCCACAGACGCCGCCTGCACGGAAGGCCCCAGGCCTCGCAAACCGTTCCCCATGTCTGACACCGTCGCACCCATTGCCTCCACCGCGGACACCACCTGTGCGGTGTCGGCCTGGGTGGCACGCATGACCGGCACCACTTCCAGCTCCTGGACGCGGGTGGACTCCTCCACCTGCGACCGCAGCCGCTGCAAGCCGGCCGTCACCCTCTTCGCTCGTCTCCGGGTCGGTGGTTGCATCGGATCTATGGGTGGGTGTGGAAACTCCAGGAACCCGGGATCCATCTGGGCGGCAGATGTTCGCTTGGGCTGGGCTGCCCTCCGACCGCCCGGTCCCTCTGCTGCTCATACCTCCACCTGCTGTACCAGGACGGCTGTGTTGTGCGCACCAGTGAGTGTACCAGACGCCTCATCACTAAAGTGCCCAACCGAGGTGAGTGTTTCTGCGATGGTGGAGGGTGTTGGTGACAGCAGTGGCGTTGTGTCGTGCTCTTCGTCCCACTCTGACTCCATGGCACTTTGGGGTGGGGGTTCGTCTCCACCCATCCACTCTGAGTCACTGTCCGGTATTTCGTCTTCCTGGGTAGTGCTGTCCCGGTTAGGGGTGTCCTGGGTAGTGCTGTCCCGGGTAGGGGTGTCCTGGGTAGTGGTGTCCTGGGTAGTGGTGTCCTGGGTAGTGGTGTCCTGGGTAGTGGTGTCCTGGCTCGGATGTGACGGGGGCCTGTGGCTGCCCCCCTCGTCGCTGGGTGGTCGCTCCCGCACGTGACGGGGGTGTCGTCTCCCTGTTGCTCCAGGTCTCTCCGTCTCCCGTGGTGTGCGAGGGGCATCCTGCGGGCATCGCATGCCGGAGATTCCGGGTCTCTCCGTCCCTGTGGTGTGCGAGGGGCATCCTGCGGGCGTCGCATGCCGGAGATTCTGGGTCTCTCCATCTCCCGTGGTGTGCGAGGGGCATCCTGCGGGCGTCGCATGCCAGAGGGTCCGGGTCTCTCTGTCTCCCGTGGCCTCCGAGGGGCATCCTGCGGGCGTCGCATGCCGGAGGGTCCGGGTCTCTCCGTCTCCCGTGGCCTCCGAGGGGCATCCTGCGGGCGTCGCATGCCGGAGGGTCCGGGTCTCTCCGTCTCCTGTGGTGTGCGAGGGGCATCCTGCGGGCGTCGCATGCCGGAGAGTCCGGGTCTCTCCATCTCCCGTGGTGTGCGAGGGGCATCCTGCGGGCGTCGCATGCCGGAGGGTCCGGGTCTCTCTGTCTCCCGTGGCCTCCGAGGGGCATCCTGCGGGCGTCGCATGCCGGAGGGTCCGGGTCTCTCTGTCTCCCGTGGCCTCCGAGGGGCATCCTGCGGGCGTCGCATGCCGGAGGGTCCGGGTCTCTCCGTCTCCCGTGCCCTCCGAGGGGCATCCTGCGGGCGTCGCATGCTGGAGGGTTCGTGTCTCTCCGTCTCCCGTGGTCTCCGAGGGGCATCCTGCGGGCATCGCATGCTGGAGGGTTCGTGTCTCTCCGTCTCCCGTGGTCTCCGAGGGGCATCCTGCGGGCGGTCTGCATCTGCGGGGATGGGTGCCTCGACGTTTGCTCCTGCGATACACAATGAAGCATGCATGGTTAGACACGCAGGCAGTGATCAGGTGATATGGGGGAGGGGGATATGGGGAGGGGGGATATGGGGACGGGCTGTCGGTGGCTCACTTGCTAGTACACCCCTGACCTCTGCATCAGCAACCTCCCGGTCCTCAGGTCCGCCAGCCAGTTCCAGGGCCCTTTCCTCGTGTTCGGTCAGTGGCCTCTCATCAGCGGGGCCTCCTCCAGTCCTCACATGCTCCCTATTGTTGTGTGCGCGCTTCTCCTGTGGGGGGGGTGGTGGTGGCAGGGGTAAAAGGCAACAGTGTTAGGCAGGTATATGAATGCACGCCATCGGTTGCGCGTGCATTGCAGAGGTTAAGGTTAGGGCTGGATTCACTTGGGGTTTTGGGGGAGGGGGTTATGGGGGAGGGGGGATATGGGGGAGTGGGGGATATGGGGGAGGGGGGATATGGGGGAGGGGGGATATGGGGGAAGGGGGATATGGGGGAGGGGGGATATGGGGGAGGGGGGATATGGGGGATATGGGGAGGGGGGATATGGGGGAGGGGGGATATGGGGAGGGGGATATGGGAAGGGGGATATGGGGAGGGGGATATGGGAAGGGGGATATGAGGGATATGGGGGAGGGGGGATATGGGGTAGGGGGGATATGGGGGAGGGGGATATGGGGAGGGGGGATCTGGGGAGGGGGATCTGGGGGATATGGGGAGGGGGGATATGGGGGAGGGGGAAATGGGGGAGGGGGGATATGGGGGAGGGGGGATATGGGGGAGGCTCACCCTGCCTGCTCTGATGAGGTCGTTCACCTTCTTGTGGCACTGGGTGCCTGTCCGTGGTGTCAGGGCCGCAGCGGTGACGGCCTCTGCCACTTCCCTCCACAGACGCCGGCTGTGGCGTGGGGCAACTCTGCGGCTGTGCCCGGGATACAGGGCGTCCCTCCTCTGCTCCACCGCGTCCAGGAGCGCCTCCACATCGCGTGACTCGAACCTCGGGGCTGAGCGACGGCCAGCCATCCAGTCGGGTGTTCCGGTCGGGTGTTCCGGTCGGGTGGGGGGGAGCATCGCGGCCTTATGAGCCGTCACGCCGTGCAGCGTGTATGACGCTGCACGGCGTGAACCACGTGCGCAAGCGCGGATCCCGTTACGTCGCTGCTAGCCCATTTCGGGCCGGAGACTTTTGACCCATTTTTCCGACGTGACGCAAGTCGGATTTGCGCCGTTTTTTGCGCCGATCGGCGGACGTTGCGCCGATAACGGAGAGTTTCGCCCCGTGTGTGAGAGAGACCGTGTGTGTGAGACACCGTGTGTGTGAGACTGTGTGTGAGACACCGTGTGTGTGAGACTGTGTGTGAGTATGAGACCGTGTGTGTGAGACTGTGTGTGAGAGAGAGACCATGTGTGTGAGACTGTGTGTGAGAGAGACCGTGTGTGTGAGACACCGTGTGTGTGAGACTATGTGTGAGACACCGTGTGTGTGAGACTGTGTGTGAGTATGAGACCGTGTGTGTGAGACTGTGTGTGAGAGAGAGACCGTGTGTGTGAGACTGTGTGTGAGAGACACCGTGTGTGTGAGACTGTGTGAGAGAGACACCGTGTGTGTGAGACACCGTGTGTGTGAGACTATGTGTGAGACACCGTGTGTGTGAGACTGTGTGTGAGTATGAGACCGTGTGTGTGAGACTGTGTGTGAGAGAGAGACCGTGTGTGTGAGACTGTGTGTGAGAGAGACACCGTGTGTGTGAGACTGTGTGAGAGAGACACCGTGTGTGTGAGACACCGTGTGTGTGACACCATGTGTGTGAGACTGTGTGAGAGAGACACCGTGTGTGTGAGACTGTGTGAGAGAGACACCGTGTGTGTGACACCGTGTGTGTGACACCATGTGTGTGAGACTGTGTGTGAGAGAGAGACCGTGTGTGTGAGACTGTGTGAGAGAGAGACACCGTGTGTGTGAGACTGTGTGAGAGAGACACCGTGTGTGTGAGACACCGTGTGTGTGACACCATGTGTGTGAGACTGTGTGTGAGCATGAGACTGTGCGTGTGAGACTGTGTGAGAGAGAGACCGTGGGCGTCATTCTCTGACCCCCCGCCGGGTCGGAGAATGGCTGTTGGCCGCCGTGAATCCCGCCCCCGCCGAAGTCTCCGGTACCGGAGATTGGGCGGGGGCGGGAATCGGGCCGCGCCGGTTGGCGGGACCCCCCGCTCAATTCTCCGGCCCGGACGGGCCGAAGTCCCACCCAGAAATTGCCTGTCCCGCCGGCGTAAATCAAAGCTGGTATTTACCGGCGGGACCAGGCGGCGTGGGCGGGCACCGGGGTCCTGGGGGGGGGCGCGGGGCGATCTGACCCCGGGGGTGCCCCCACGGTGGCCTGGCCCGCGATCGGGGCCCACCGATCTGCGGGCGGGCCTGTGCCGTGGGGGCACTCTTTCCCTTCCGCCTCCGCCACGGCCTCCATCATGGCGGAGGCAGAAGAGACTCCCTCCACTGCGCATGCACGGGAAACTGTCGGCGGCCGCTGACGCTCCCGCGCATGCGCCGCATTTACGCGCCAGCTGGCGGGGCAACAAACGCCATTTCCGCCAGCTGGCGGGGCGGAAATCCCTCCGGCGCCGGCCTAGCCCCTCAATGTTGGGGCTCGGCCCCCACACATGCTCCGCAAAAGCATTCCGCACCTTTGGGCCGGCGCGATGCCCGTCTGATTGGCGCCGTGTTTGGTGCCAGTCGGCGGACATCGTGCCGTTGGGAGAGAATTTCGCCCCGTGTGTGTGAGACTGTGGGCGAAATTCTCCGGAAACGGCGCGATGTCCGCTGACTGGCACCCAAAACGGCGCCAATCAGACGGGCATCGCGCCGCCGCATCTTTGGGGGCCGAGCCCCAACATTAAGGGGCTAGGCCGACGTCGGAGGAATTTCCGCCCCGCCAGTTGGCGGAAACGGTCTTTGGTGCCTCGCCAGCTGGCGCGGAAATGACATCTCGGGGCGGCGCATGCGCGGGAGCGTCAGCGGCCGCTGACAGTTTCCCACGCATGCGCAGTGGAGGGAGTCCCTTCCGCCTCCGCCATGGTGGAGACCGTGGCGGAGACGGAAGGGAAAGAGTGCCCCCACGGCACAGGCCCGCCCGCGGATCGGTGGGCCCCGAGCGCGGGCCAGGCCACCGTGGGGGCACCCCCCCCCGGGGCCAGATCGCCCCGCGCCCCCCCCAGGACCCCAGAGCCCGCCCGCGCCGCCTGGTCCCGCTGGTAAGGTAGGTGATTTAATTTACGCCGGCGGGACAGGCAATTTATCGGCGGGACTTTGGCCCATCCGGGCCGGAGAAACGAGCGGGGGGGCCCGCCAACCGGCGCGGCGCGATTCCCGCCCCCGCCGAATCTCTGGTGCCGGAGACTTCGGCGGGGACAGGGGCAGGATTCACGCCGGCCAACAGCCATTCTCCGACCCGGCGGGCAGTCGGAGAATGACGCCCCGTGTGTGTGAGACTGTGTGAGAGAGACCGTGTGTGAGAGAGACACCGTGTGTGTGAGGCCGCGGGCGTCATTCTCCGACCCCCCGCCGGGTCGGAGAATGGCCGTTGGCCGCTGTGAATCCCGCCCCCGTCCCCGCCGAAGTCTCCGGTACCGGAGATTGGGCGGGGGCGGGAATCGGGCCATTTAAAACCTCAGGAATGCCCTCTGCATATATTTCCTTTTTTGGCCCCTAATCTTCCTCTTGTCACCCTTTTACTGTTTGTCTGTCTATAGAAGACTTTTAGATGATCTTTTATGTAGCTGCGGGTCTCTTCTCACGGCGCCTCTTACTTGATTTTTCAATTCTCCTCTGAACCTTCTGGCCTAGTTCCCAATTGTATTATTCACCTGACATCCGACATGGACACACATTTTCTACTGTATCTTAATCTCTCTTTCTTTCATCATCCAGGGAACTCTGGATTTGTTTGTCCCACTTTTCCTCTCGCTGGGAATATACCTCGACTGTACTTGAACTATAAGACCATAAGACATAGGAGCAGAATTAGGCCACTCGGCCCATCGAGTCTGCTCTGCCATTCAATCATGGCTGATATTTTCTGATCCCCATTCTCCTGCCTTCTCCCCATAACCCCTGGTCCCCTTATTAATCAAGAACCCATCTATCTCTGTCTTAAAGACACTCAGTGACTTGGCCTCCACAGCCTTCTGCGGCAAAGAGTTCCACAGATTCACCACCCTCTGGCTGAAGAAATTCCTCCTCCACTCTATTTAAAGGATCAGCCCTTTAATCTGAGATTGTGTCCTCTGGTTCGAGTTTTTCCTACAAGTGGAAACATCCTCTCCATGTCTACTCTATCCAGGCCTCGCAGTATCTTGTACGTTTCAATAAGATCCCCTCTCATCCTTCTAAACTCAAACGAGTACAGACCCAGAGTCCTCAAACGACAAGTTCTTCATTCCAGGGATCATTCTCCCCACCCTGCAACTGGATCCTCGATTTTCTGACCAACAGACCACAATCAGTAAGAATGAACAACAACACCTCCTCCACAATAGTCCTCAACACCGGCGCCCCGCAAGGCTGCGTACTTAGCGCCCTACTATACTCCCTGTACACACACGACTGCGTGGCAAAATTTGGTTCCAACTCCATCTACAAGTTTGCTGACGATACAACCATAGTGGGCTAGATCTCGAATAACGCCGAGTTAGAATACAGGAGGGAGATAGAGAACCTCGTGGAGTGGTGCAGCAACAACAATCTCTCCCTCAATGCCAGCAAAACTAAAGAGCTGGTCATTAACTTCAGGAAGCAAAGTACTGTACACACCCCTGTCAGCATCAACGGGGCCGAGGTGGAGATGGTTAGCAGTTCCAAATTCCTAGGGGTGCACATCTCCAAAAATCTGTCCTGGTCCACCCACGTCGATGCTACCACCAAGAAAGCACAACAGCACCTATACTTGCTCAGGAAACTAAGGCAATTCGGCATGTCCACATTAACCCTGACCAACTTTTACAGATGCACCATAGAAAGCATCCTATCTGGCTGCATCACAGCCTGGTATGGCAACTGCTCGGCCCAGGACCACAAGAAACTTCAGAGAGTCGTGAACACCGTCCAGTCCATCACACGAACCTGCCTCCCATCCATTGACTCCATCTACACCTTCCGCTGCCTGGGGAAAGCGGGCAGCATAATCAAAGACCCCTCCCACCCGGCTTACTCACTCTTCCAACTTCTTCCATCAGGCAGGAGATACAGAAGTCTGAGAACAGACTCAAAAACAGCTTCTTCCCCGCTGTTACCAGACTCCTAAATGACCCTCTTATGGACTGACCTCATTAACACTACACCCTGTATGCTTCATCCGATGCCGGTGTCTATGTAGTTACATTGTGTACCTTGTGTTGCCCTATTATGTATTTTCTTTTATTCCCTTTTCTTGCCATATACTTAATGATCTGTTGAGCTGCTCGCAGAAAATTACTTTTCACTGTACCTCGGTACACGTGACAATAAACAAATCCAATCCAATTCAATCCATTCTTGTGAACCTCCTCTCGTCCCTTTCCAAGGTCAGCACATCCTCCCTTAGATATGGGACCCAAAACTGCTCACAATACTGCAATTGGGGTCAGACCAGAGCCTTATACAGCCTCAGAAGTATATTCCTGGTCTTGTATTCTAGTCCTCTTGACATGAATGCTAACATTGTATTTGCCTTCTTAACTGCCGACTGAACCTGCACATTAACCTTAAGAAAATCGTGAACAAGGACTCCCAAGTCCCCATGTGCTTCTGCTTTCCGAAGCATTTCCCATTTAGAAAATAGTCTATGCCTCGATTCCTCCTTCCAAAGAGCATAATCTCACACTTTTCCACATTGTATTTCATTTGCCACTTCACTGCCCCCTCTCCTAGCTTGTCCCAGTCCTTCTGCAGCCCCCTTGCTTCCTCAATACTACCTGTCCCTCTACAGATCTTTGTATCATCTGCAATCCTAGCAACGGTGCCTTCAGTACCTTCTTCCAAATCAGTAATGTATATTGTAAAAAGTTGTGCAAGATTGGAAAATTAAGGCCAGTGCCCACACAATTTTCACTCCCACCTCCTTCAGTATCCTTGGATGCATCTCATCTGGTCCTGGTGCCTTATCAACTTCAAACAGCCCCGTCAGTATCTCCTCCTGATCAACTTTAACACTCTTCGAGTGGCTGAACTATCTCTTCCTTAAGCCCATTGTTCAGTTACCTTTTTACCTGATCTTTGATTTCAATCTAACTGGGCCCCATTATTTTTTCCCCCACTTAATTATTCTTACTCTGGATTGTACTTTCTCCATTTCCAGAGCCAGCATAAGCCTTCTGACACAGCAATCACACGGTCCTCTATTCCACTACTTAATGATCCACTTCATTCCCAGGAACCAGGCCTGACATTGCCTTCATTTCTCATTAGATTGGAAAGATTCTATCGCTAAAAGTTCTCCTGCAGATACGCTAGGAGGTCGTCCTTTACACTAACATCCCATCTATATTCAGATAATTATAATGCCACATTATTTCTGTATAACTCTTGCAAGTCTCGGTAATTTCCTTGAAAATTTATTCTCTACATTTTTCTCGACTAGTTGGTGGCCTGTAGACCACGCAGAGCAATGTAACCGCGCCATTTTTATTCCCAAACTCTAGGTAAATCAATCCTGCCTCTGACCTCCCTCTGGGACATCCTCTCTCTCTCTCCAGCACTACACTGTCCTTCTCAAATCAATATTGCCACCTCTTCTTCCAGGAATATTTAATACCCAGTGCTGCCCTTCTTTGAGCCCAGTCTGTTATCGCTATCATATTTTCCGCATCCGAATCTCACCAAATCTGATTTGCCCTCCCTACCTAGGGCTCCTGCATGGAATACTTTGAACACCTCGGGGGTACTGGAGGTCAGCTGAGTTCAGTGCTCTGCCAGGCCTCTGAATTAACCCACTTGGTTCTTTTGAAAGCAAAGCTGCAAAACTAATCACATTCCAACTCAGGGCTGATGTCCTTTCTTAATGACATACAGGAACTGGCATTTCCACTGTGCCCTTTGTGACATCCCAAAGCATTTCACTGCTCATTAAGTACATTTCAAGTGTAGTTGCTGCTTTTATGTGGGAAAATGCTGCAGCCAATTTCTACACAGCAAGCTCCCACAATCAGCAGATGGGACAATGGTCATTTATTTTTTCAGGTAAGGAGTAAATAATAATAATCTTTATTGTCACAAGTAGGCTTACATTAACACTGCAATGAAGTTACTGTGAAAATCCCCTGGGCACCTGTTCGGGTACACAGAGGGAGAATTCAGAATGTCCAAATTACCTAACAGCACAATTTTCGGGACTTGTGGGAGGAAACCGGAGCACCCGGAGGAAACCCACGCAAACACGGGGAGAACGTGCAGACTTTCCACAGACAGTGACCCAAGCCTGGGACCCTGGCGCTGTGAAGCAACAGTGCTACCCACTGTGCTACCATGCCGTCCATGGCCAGAGAACCCTCTACTACCTGAGCGGGCAGGTGCTGAGTTGACCTAGTCTCATCTGATAATGCAGCACTCCCTCAGTACTGCATTGGAACGTTTCTGTGCCTGAAGTGGGCATTATACATATAAGCTTTCTGACTCAGAGGTGGGAGCATCCAAAAGAGAAAATGCTCGAAAATCTCAGAAGGCCTGGCAGCATCTGTAAGGAGAAAAAGAGCTAACGTTTCGAGTCCAGGTGACCCTTTATCAAAGCTACCAAAGTGGGGCTACCACTGTGCTGAGCAAGCTGGCTCTCCTCGTTGTTAATGAAAGCACTGTCCTTCGAAAGCACTGGTTCTCACTGAAACACACAACACGTATCTCTCAACAACTGGGCGCAGCAGGTTTTGTGCAATAATGTGGAAATTAGTGTCTCTTTTGAGGATCGCTATGTATCCTTCTTGCAATTTGCTTTAATTGCCCGCTGGTCAAGAGTTTCCACTCGGTTGCACTGTCTCATTCAGCATAATTGGTGGCAGCTACATTCAATGCAAATCGAGTGATCTTTCGCAGTGGTTTAAAAACAAATCGCACTGTTAGCCTACGATGTTAGCCATGCTCCCAGATCACATTACTCGCTAGTGCGAGTTTTCGCTAGTTACACTCGTTAGCAAGCCTTTGAGGAGGCTCTTAAAATTAAGGGGCGAGATTCTCCGACCCCCCGGCGGGTCGGAGAATCGCCGGGGGCTGGCGTGAATCCCGCCCCCGCCGGTTGCCGAATTCTCCGGCACCGGATATTCGGCGGGGGTGGGAATCGCGCCGCGCCGGTTGGCGGGCCCCCCGGTGATTCTCCGGCCCGCGATGGGCCGAAGTCCCACTGCTGGAATGCCTGTCCTGCCGGCGAGAATCAAGCCACCTCTCTTACCGGCGGGACAAGGCGGCGCGGGCGGGCTCTGGGGTCCTGGGGGGCGATGCCGGACTGATTCGTGCCGTTTTTGGCGCCGGTCGGCGGACATCGCGCCGATTGCGGAGAATCCCGCCCAAGGTGCTTTTTCCTTTCGACGCAAGAACAGTTTAAAAACAATTTAAAAGCTTTTCATGTAACTAATTCAGAGTTCAGTAGTCTTTTTTTGTTAAAAAGCCACTTTTAGTTATTTCAAATCAGGATCCTGATGGGCGATGGTCGAGACTGACTGAGCGGTGTAGGTGGTAATGTTGTGGTAACTATACTGGAGCAGCGATCTGGCCCCGGGGGGTGCCCCCACGGTGGCCTGGCCCGCGATCGGGGCCCACCGATCCGCGGGCGGGCCTGTGCCGTGGGGGCACTCTTTTCCTTCCGCCTTCGCCATGGTCTCCACTATGGCGGAGGCGGAAGAGGCCCCCTCCACTGCTCATGCGCGTGGATGCCGTGAGCGGCCGCTGACGCTCCCTCGCATGCGCCGCCCGGCAAAGTCATTTCCGCGCCAGCTGGCGGGGCACCAAAGGCCTTTCCTGCCAGCTGGCGGGGCGGAAATCAGTCCGGCGCGGGCCTAGCCCCTCAAGGTGAGGGCTCGGCCCCTCAAGATGCGGAGAATTCCGCACCTTTGGGGCGGCGCGATGCCGGACTGATTCGTGCCGTTTTTGGCGCCGGTCGGCGGACATCGCGCCGATTGCGGAGAATCCCGCCCAAGGTGCTTTTTCCTTTCGACGCAAGAACAGTTTAAAAACAATTTAAAAGCTTTTCATGTAACTAATTCAGGGTTCAGTAGTCTTTTTTTGTTAAAAAGCCACTTTTAGTTATTTCAAATCAGGATCCTGATGGGCGATGGTCGAGACTGACTGAGCGGTGTAGGTGGTAATGTTGTGGTAACTATACTGGAGCAGCGATCCAGCGGCTAATGCTCAGGGCATGGGTTCAGATTTCATGGCTCTCAGTGAAATTTAAATTCAATGAATAAATATAGAATTATAAAGCTGGCCTTTGTATTGGTGATCATGAATCTATCATCAGTTGTCCTAAAAACGCACCTCATAGAATCATAGAATCCCCACGGTGCAGAAGGAGGCCATTCGGCCTATCGAGTCTGCATCGGCCCTTGCTCCGAGAGAGCACCCTACCTAGGCCCAATCCCCCACTCCTAGCCCCGTAACCCCACCTAACATTTTGGGCAATTTAGCCTGGCCAATTCACCTAACCTGCGCATCTTTGGACTGTGGGAGGAAACCGGAGCACCCGGAGGAAACCCACGCACACACAGGGAGAACGTGCAAACTCCACACAGGGAGAACGTGCAAACTCCACAGACAGTCACCCGAGGTCAGAATTGAACCTGGGGCCCTGGCGCTGTGAGGTAGCAGTGCGAACCACTGTGCCGACCTGGTTCACTAATGCCCTAATTACCAAGCCTGGCCTACACGTGACTCCAGACCCACAGCGGACTCTCAGCTGCCCCTCTGAAATGGCCCAGCAAAGCCACTCAGTTGCAACCCAGTTAGATTCATTGACCAGCGGCCACATATAAAACAACCGAAAGAAAATGACTCGTTTGAAACTGTTCGTTATCGTCCCTCTTTTTACAATGATACAAAAAAGTAACAAAGACAACACATTTCACCAGACAAGGAAAAAGACCCATTGAGCAAACAGCAAGGTAAATACAAGAATCAGTAACAAGTCAATATATTAAATAATATTCAACAGTAAGAAATTTACAATTCCACTCTTCAATATAATGTCTGTACAGTGAATAAATATTGTCCCAAAAAAGATTCAATTGTTTTTACAAAACAAAAACTTTTTTCTTTTAAAAAGTTGGGCTGGTTTAGCACACTGGGCTAAATCGCTGGCTTTTAAAGCAGACCCAGGCAGGCCAGCAGCACGGTTCAATTCCCGTACCAGCCTCCCCGAACAGGCGCCGGAATGTGGCGACTAGGAGCTTTTCACAGTAACTTCATTGAAGCCTACTTGTGACAATAAGCGATTTTCATTTTTCATTTCAAGCCAATGCAGTTCATTTGAAAATGAGTCTTATTCTTTGCAAATTAAAAAAAGGACAAATGTCTCCTGCCAAAGGTCAGCTCGGAATTTAACTGTACAATTCGGTCAGCTCCAACACCACCACCGCTCTCCTCCACCCCCCCAAAAAAAAACAATTTAATAAGAACCAACCACTTGTTTAATGTATTAATGAATCATTGAGGGTTGGCCATCATTTCTTGGTCACCTTGACCAACTGCAGTCGACAATCTTATAGCAGATGTCTTCCAGTCTATGGTCTGATTGGTGACATCAGGCCAGGAGAACATTAGTTTTGATTCCCAGGTTAAAATTCTCTGAGCTCCACGCGACATGCAGTTGGGTAAGCCTTCTGCTAGCCGTCGTGTTCTCTTTAGACATCAGATGACCCCTAAGACAGAGGGCTCTTCATAAGCAGGACCCGGAGACGGTTCAGAAGGATTCTCAGAACTGGTCAAAGTCAACATTCTTCTTTCTCTCTCCTCAAAGTTTCACGGTGATTCTTGGGTTACTGTACAACTGCAGGTATTAGGAGAGTCACCCCCAGAGAACTAAGTTCTGCAAATGAGGGACCCCAAAAGTTTCTATATTACAATGACAAGTTTAGCGTTCATTTCCACTTTAATAACCTCTGACGTCCTGGACAAAGTGTCTACTTTGCCAGTCATTGAGGGACAATGGTTCCTGTCTCCATGGAGAACCAGTGTTTCTTACCCCGCCACCAGGCAGATATTCTTACGTTCACACTGCCACTCAGTATGACTGATCTATTCAAAGTCGGGTCTCTGAATACATGACTTTTCTCTCACCATTGCCCGCTCTCCCCAAACTGTGTGACGGAGTGGCTAGGTTGTCCATTAGAGAGAGTCCCTTCTCAACTCCACAATCCATTCAGGTGTAACACCTTTCAGTACCTCCAAAAAGACAATAAGTGCCTGTAGTATGATGCCTCCAGCTGTCCCAGTCGCAGACAATATTGCACATTTATTCATAACACTGATTTTTTTTTCGTATAAAGTTTTGGTGAATCCAGCAAACACAGGAAGCCTGTCCAAATCTGAGGAGTTAGAAGATACTCTTGGTAATTTTCAGTCCCTTTTGCTTCATCCTGGGAAGAGTCGAGCTCGAAACATTCTTTGTTTTGCCTGCTTTTGAGTGGCCTCTTTTCTTTAGCATAAAGTCATAGTTGACGGATGAGTTCATGGCATAAAATACATTTGCGTTGTCAGGGATTTTCAGTTCTGTAATAGTAAGGAAAAGTTAATGTGTTAAATTCCCTTTAATCGCCGAATCCTCTCCCCTCAACAGTTGAAAGTGCGGTATCTAGCGGGGGGTACCATTCTACAAATGCCAATCTCTCACTCAGTGGCCTCGATGCGTGTGGCAACGAGGAGGGGTGAGTCTTGACTGCTGGTCAAGAGTATTCAGGCCGGACTTCCGGGTGCGGCGATGACCAGCTGAGTCGCACGTTTCGGCAGCTCCCTGTGAAACGGACTTTTGGGCTCTTGATAGGAGCCCCAACGGCAATTTTGACGGCTAAAAACACTGTGCGGTAAACCAGAAGGGAATCCCCCCTGGATACGGATGGAAAAAGGAGGAGAGAGTGGCCAGATTGCAGTGGATCCTTTAGAACAGCGGCAAGGAAGGCAAGCAAAAACCAAGATGGCGTCGGAAGGTGGCAGTTTAACATGGGGCCCTGAACAACAAGAGTTCTTGAAATGCTGTGTGGAAGAGATCAAAAACGAAATGAAGAAAGAGCTGTTGGCCCCGATACTACAGGCGATCGAAGGGCTAAAGGAGGAACAAAAGACCCAGGAGCGGGAGCTTCGGGTCGTGAAGGCAAAGGCAGCCGAGAATGAGGACAATATACAGGGCCTGGCGGTGAAGACGGAGACGCAGGAGGCACATCAGAAACGATGTGTGGAAAGGTTGGAGGCACTGGAAAACAACGCAAGGAGGAACAACCTGAGGATTCTTGGTCTTCCTGAAGGTGTGGAGGGAGCGGACGTCGGGGCATATGTGAGCACGATGCTGCACTCGTTAATGGGAGCGGAGGCCCCG
This sequence comes from Scyliorhinus torazame, assembly GCF_047496885.1. Lineage (NCBI taxonomy): Eukaryota > Metazoa > Chordata > Chondrichthyes > Carcharhiniformes > Scyliorhinidae > Scyliorhinus > Scyliorhinus torazame. The sequence goes on along the minus strand of NC_092728.1, from coordinate 97,983,460 downwards.
GCGGGTCCGTTGGAGGTGGAGGGAGCATACCGAGTGATGGCGCGAGGACCGAGAGCAGGAGAAATTCCCAGAGCCATAGTGGTGAGATTCCTCCGTTTTAAGGATAGAGAAATGGTCCTTAGATGGGCGAAGAAAACTCGGAGCAGTAAATGGGAGAACGCGGTGATCTGCGTTTATCAAGACTGGAGTGCGGAGGTGGCGAGAAGGAGGGCGAGCTTTAATCGGGCCAAGGCGGTGCTTCATAAAAAGAAGATAAAATTTGGAATGCTGCAACCGGCAAGACTGTGGGTCACATATCGAGGGAGGCACCACTACTTTGAGACGGCGGATGAAGCGTGGACTTTTATTGTGGAAGAAAAACTGGAATGAGCGGGTTATTAAAAAGAACGTTCGAACAAAGTGGTGGGGCGAATGTGGGGGGCAAAGAGGGGTTTTATGTACTAATCCTGCGATGTGGTAACTTTTCTCTCTCCCACAGGTGGTGATGGGGGGAGGAGGGGAGGTGGAGGAGATGGGGCGTTGGCCATTGGGGGCGGGGCCAAGGGAGAAGCGCGGGCTTGGTTCCCGCGCTATGATAATCATGGCGGGAATAGAGAAGCAGGAAGGAGGGGGCGTCGCACGGTGCGAGCCGAGGTCACATGGGGGAAGCCGAGGTCAGCCAGAGTTTGCTGACTTCTGGGAGCAACATGGGGGGAGTAATTACGCTAGCGGGGGATCTAGCGGGGGGGGTGGGAGGGGGGAATTACTGGGTTGCTGCTGCTAGGGAGAGGGGGGAGCTGGTATGGGAGAGGATGGGCGGGGGGGCAACGCCTGGGGGAGATACAGCTGCGTGGGAACCGGGTGAGGAGCTGGAAAAAGGTGATGGCTAATCGACAAGGGGGGGGGTAGGAAGCCCCCCAACTCGGCTGATCACGTGGAACGTGAGAGGGCTGAACGGGCCGATAAAGAGGGCACGGGTACTCGCACACCTTAAGAAACTTAAGGCAGATGTGGTTATGTTACAGGAAACGCACCTGAAACTGACAGACCAGGTTAGGCTACGCAAAGGATGGGTGGGGCAGGTGTTCCATTCGGGGCTAGATGCGAAAAACAGGGGGGTGGCTATATTAGTGGGGAAGCGGGTAATGTTCGAGGCAAAGACTATAGTGGCGGATAACGGGGGCAGATACGTGATGGTGAGTGGCAAACTACAGGGGGAGACGGTGGTTTTGGTAAACGTATATGCCCCGAACTGGGATGATGCCAATTTTATGAGGCGGATGCTAGGACGCATTCCGGACCTAGAGATGGGAAAGCTGATAATGGGGGGAGATTTTAATACGGTGTTGGAACCAGGGCTGGATAGGTCGAAGTCCAGGACTGGAAGGAGGCCGGCAGCAGCCAAGGTACTTAAAGATTTTATGGAGCAGATGGGAGGTGTAGACCCGTGGAGATTTAGCAGACCTAGGAGTAAGGAGTTCTCGTTTTTCTCCTATGTCCATAAAGTCTACTCGCGAATAGACTTTTTTGTGCTGGGTAGGGCATTGATCCCGAAGGTGAGGGGAACGGAGTATACGGCTATAGCCATTTCGGATCACGCTCCACACTGGGTGGACTTGGAGATAGGGGAGGAAAGAGGAGGGCGCCCACCCTGGAGAATGGACATGGGACTAATGGCAGATGAGGGGGTGTGTCTAAGGGTGAGGGGGTGCATTGAAAAGTACTTGGAACTCAATGATAATGGGGAGGTCCAGGTGGGAGTGGTCTGGGAGGCGTTGAAGGCGGTGGTGAGGGGGGAGCTGATATCAATAAGGGCACATAAAGGGAAGCAGGAGAGTAAGGAACGGGAGCGGTTGCTGCAAGAACTTTTGAGGGTGGACAGACAATATGCGGAAGCACCGGAGGAGGGACTGTACAGGGAAAGGCAAAGGCTACATGTAGAATTTGACTTGCTGACTACAGGCACTGCAGAGGCACAATGGAGGAAGGCACAGGGTGTACAGTACGAATATGGGGAGAAGGCGAGCAGGTTGCTGGCACACCAATTGAGGAAAAGGGGAGCAGCGAGGGAAATAGGGGGAGTGAGGGATGAGGAAGGAGAGATGGAGCGGGGAGCGGAGAGAGTGAATGGAGTGTTCAAGACATTTTATAAAAAATTATATGAAGCTCAACCCCCGGATGGGAGGGAGAGAATGATGGGCTTCTTGGATCGGCTGGAATTTCCCAAGGTGGAAGAGCAGGAAAGGGTGGGACTGGGAGCACAGATCGAGGTAGAAGAAGTGGTGAAAGGAATTAGGAGCATGCAGGCGGGAAAGGCCCCGGGACCGGATGGATTCCCAGTCAAATTCTATAGAAAATATGTGGACTTGCTCGCCCCGGTACTGACGAGGACCTTTAATGAGGCAAAGGAAAGGGGACAACTGCCCCCGACTATGTCTGAAGCAACGATATCGCTTCTCTTAAAGAAGGAAAAGGACCCGCTACAATGCGGGTCCTATAGACCTATTTCCCTCCTAAATGTAGATGCCAAGGTAATGGCAATGAGAATAGAGGAATGTGTCCCGGGGGTGGTCCACGAGGACCAAACTGGGTTTGTGAAGGGGAGACAGCTGAACACGAATATACGGAGGTTGTTAGGGGTAATGATGATGGCCCCACCAGAGGGAGAAACGGAGATAGCAGTGGCGATGGATGCCGAGAAAGCATTTGATAGAGTGGAGTGGGATTATTTGTGGGAGGTGTTGAGGAGATTTGGTTTTGGAGAGGGGTATGTTAGATGGGTGCAGCTGTTGTATAGGGCCCCAGTGGCGAGCGTGGTCACGAATGGACGGGGATCTGCATATTTTCGGCTCCATAGAGGGACAAGGCAGGGATGCCCTCTGTCCCCATTATTGTTTGCACTGGCGATTGAGCCCCTGGCGATAGCGTTGAGGGGTTCCAAGAAGTGGAGGGGAGTACTTAGGGGAGGAGAAGAGCACCGGGTATCTTTGTATGCGGACGATTTGCTACTATACGTGGCGGACCCGGTGGAGGGGATGCCAGAAATAATGCAGATACTTGGGGAGTTTGGGGATTTTTCAGGGTATAAATTGAACATGGGGAAAAGTGAGTTGTTTGTGGTGCATCCAGGGGAGCAGAGTAGAGAAATAGAGGACCTACCGTTGAGGAAGGTAACAAGGGACTTTCGTTACCTGGGGATCCAGATAGCTAAGAATTGGGGCACATTGCATAGGTTAAATTTAACGCGGTTGGTGGAACAGATGGAGGAGGATTTCAAGAGATGGGATATGGTATCCCTGTCAATGGCAGGGAGGGTGCAGGCGGTTAAGATGGTGGTCCTCCCGAGATTCCTCTTTGTGTTTCAGTGCCTCCCGGTGGTGATCACGAAGGCTTTTTTTAAAAGGATTGAAAAGAGCATCATGGGTTTTGTGTGGGCCGGGAAGACCCCGAGAGTGAGGAAGGGATTCTTACAGCGTAGCAGGGATAGGGGGGGGCTGGCACTACCGAGCCTAAGTGAGTATTATTGGGCCGCTAATATTTCAATGGTGAGTAAGTGGATGGGAGAGGAGGAGGGAGCGGCGTGGAAGAGATTAGAGAGGGCGTCCTGTAGGGGGACTAGCCTACAGGCTATGGTGACAGCCCCATTGCCGTTCTCACCGAGGAACTACACCACAAGCCCGGTGGTGGTGGCTACACTGAAGATTTGGGGACAGTGGAGACGGCATGGGGGAAAGACTGGAGCCTTGGGGGGGTCCCCGATAAGAAACAACCATAGGTTTGCCCCGGGGGGAATGGATGGGGGATATGGAATGTGGCAAAGAGCAGGAATAACGCAACTGAAAGATCTGTTTGTGGATGGGAAGTTCGCGAGTCTGGGAGCGCTGACCGAGAAATATGGGTTGCCCCAAGGGAATGCATTCAGGTATATGCAACTGAGGGCTTTTGCGAGGCAACAGGTGAGGGAATTCCCGCAGCTCCCGACACAAGAGGTGCAGGACAGAGTGATCTCAAAGACATGGGTGGGGGATGGTAAGGTGTCAGATATATATAGGGAAATGAGGGACGAAGGGGAGACTATGGTAGATGAACTAAAAGGGAAATGGGAAGAAGAGCTGGGGGAGGAGATCGAGGAGGGGCTGTGGGTAGATGCCCTAAGCAGGGTAAACTCGTCGTCCTCGTGTGCCAGGCTAAGCCTGATTCAGTTTAAGGTATTACACAGGGCACATATGACTGGAGCACGGCTCAGTAAATTTTTGGGGGTGGAGGATAGGTGTGCGAGGTGCTCGAGAAGCCCAGCGAATCATACCCATATGTTTTGGTCATGCCCGGCACTACAGGGGTTTTGGATGGGGGTGACAAAGGTGCTTTCAAAAGTAGTAGGAGTCCGGGTCGAACCAAGCTGGGGGTTGGCTATATTTGGGGTTGCACAAGAGCCGGGAGTGCAGGAGGCGAGAGAGGCCGATGTTTTGGCCTTTGCGTCCCTAGTAGCCCGGCGCAGGATATTGCTAATGTGGAAAGAAGCCAAGCCCCCGGGGGTGGAGACCTGGATAAATGACATGGCGGGGTTTATAAAGCTAGAGCGGATTAAGTTCGTCCTAAGGGGGTCGGCTCAAGGGTTCACCAGGCGGTGGCAACCGTTCGTCGAATACCTCGCAGAAAGATAGACGGAATGGGAAAAAGAAGGCAGCAGCAGCAGCCCAGGATCGGGGGGGGGGGGGGGGGGGGGGAGGAACCAGAAGGACTCTCAGGGTTGTTAATATATACTGTATAGTATGTATAGGTCGTTGCTACAGATAATTATATATTGGACTGTTAAATTATATTTTTGGAGAGTGTTACTTGTGACAAGGCAGTTGCCAATTAGGGCTAGTTTTCATTTTTGTTATTTATTATTTATTCATTTTTTGTTTATAAAATAGGTCATTGTTATTTGTGTTGTTATAATATTGTGTAAAGGATGCACAATGTACTGTGTTGGTTGACCAAAAATTTTCAATAAAATATTTAATTAAAAAAAAGAGTATTCAGGCCGCACTGTAGCACTTGCACCTACCTTCCAGCAGGGGTCAGTGAACGATGGTGGCAAGTGGAATCCAGGCTGATTTTAACCGTCCCTATGCCAGAGGCAGGAGATCGTGTGGCCGGCCCTGAGTCAGAAGGTCCAGGTTCGAGTCCCACTTCAGGACTTGATGGCCAGGGAAGGTGTGTTCATAACGCAGTCAAACATGGTGAATTGGAATCCGGAGAGGGGTGGGGCGGGGGCTGAAAGCCAATTGCAGGGACTCAGTTGCTGCCTTAGTTGTGGATCAGCTAATTTAATGCAGGCCGCGTGTTTAGCCTGGGCCCACAACATCTGTCTGGCTGGTGTCCTCACCCATAGTGTAGCAGCATTTTACACACCGCTTTGCTTACTATTTGTGCCTCTCAAGACAGGGTGGTTTGGGAACTTGGTCACCAGGAAAGAGGAAAATCGAACGTTCCCGTCTTGCTATGAGATATTATTTACAAGACCTGCCCACTGAGAATAGTGGACGTGGCCAGGTAAGGAGCTCCTGCAGGTCATCAAATACCCCTGCTAACCTCTCAGTACCAGAGGCAGTGAACTGAATTGGTGGATCACTCTGTGGGTTAATTACTCTACCCATGTTCGGGAGCACGGCTTTGATTCCTCAACATCAGGTTACAGCAGCCAGTAATCTCTGGGTGTTGTGCGGCTACCTCTGTCAATGCACCAAAATTAATTCCATGTTACTTGCACTGTAGAACAGCGATACTAACCCAAACTGGACTGCACAGTCCACCATGCCCCCATGTACTCATGCCACATACATACCCTTGTCTTCAGCGATGAGCTGCACCAGCTCATATTCCTCAGGCCTATCCCCGTCTAAATTGTGTTTGGCCATGGCCTTCCGAATGACAATGGGCGTCTTATCCTGGCTCGTCACCTGGAATAGAGAGTTTTAACCCTTTTAAGGGACCAGCTATAGAACGTGATGCACCAACAGCTACTGTACATTCCTGCTGAATATATAGTGCCCAGCCCCTTCATAAACATAGAAACACCAGGCGGGATTTTTCCGGCCTTTTCCACGGTGGGTTCCCGGCGACGGAGTGGGCGAGCCATGCAAAACCCGTGGGGCCCGGGATCGGAAAATTCCATCAGTGGCCAATGGCAAGATGCTGGTGACATGGAAACATAGAAAATAGGAGGAGAGGAGTGGGCCATTCAACCCCTCGAACCTGCTCTACCATTCAATGTTAGCATGGTTGATCCTCTGTCTCAACACCACACTCCCACTTTTCCCATACCCCTTGATGTCTTTCGTGTCTAGAAACCTATCAATCCTTAAATTTATTCCGTGATTTGGCCTCCACAACCGGGGCTGGGAGAGAATTCCACACGTTCTTCAGCCTCTGAGTGAAGAGTCATTGACTTCAGGAAGCAAAGTACTGTACACACCCCTGTCAGCATCAACGGGGCCGAGGTGGAGATGGTTAGCAATTTCAAATTCCTAGGGGGGCACATCTCCAAAAATCTGTCCTGGTCCACCCACGTCGACGCTACCACCAAGAAGGCACAACAGCGCCTATACCTCCTCAGGAAACTAAGGAAATTCATCATGTCCACATTGACTCTTCCCAAATCTTACAGGTGCACCATAGAAAGCATCCTATCTGTCTGCATCACAGCCTGGTATGGCAACTGCTCGGCCCAGGACCACAAGAAACTTCAGAGAGTCATGAACACCGCCCAGTCCATCACACGAACCTGCCTCCCATCCATTGACTCCATTTACACCTCCCGCTGCCTGGGGAAAGCGGGCAGCATAATCAAAGACCTCTCCCACCCGGCTTACTCACTCTTCCAACTTCTTCCATCGGGCAGGAGATACAGAAGTCTGAGAACAGACTCAAAAACAGTTTCTTCCCCGCTGTTACCAGACTCCTAAATGACCCTCTTATGGACTGACCTCATTAACACTACACCATGTATGCTTCATCCGATGCCGGTGCTTATGTAGGTACATTGTGTACCTTGTGTTGCCCTATTATGTATTTTCTTTTATTCCCTTTTCTACCCATGTATTTAATGATCAGTTGAGCTGCTCGCAGAAAATTACTTTTCACTGTACCTCGGTACACGTCGCAATAAACAAATTCAATCCAATCCAACAGGTTTATTTCCCTCGCAGTTCTATGGCTTACCCCATATCCCGAGATTGTGATCCCTTGTTCGAGACCTCCCAGCCAGTGGAAACAACATTCCTGCATCCAGTCTGTGCAGTCATGTCAGAATTTAATACGTTTCAATGAGATTCCCCCCCCCCTCATTCGTCTAAATTCCAGTGAATATAGGCCCAGTCGACCCGATCTCTCCTCATAGGACAATCCCGTCGCCCCAGGAATCAGTCTGGTCAACCTTTGCTGCACTCCCTCTACGACAAGGTTTCTCGCTGTCCTTTCCTCTTTTTGCCCCACACCCAACTCCCATCACACATTTCCTGGTCCTCCTCGCTGCAAGACATCCACTCTGGTTGCGGCTATAGTTTCATGAGGGCTGGCACCTCACCTCCATGGCCCTTCTTGATACTGGAGCCCAGGTGGGGGTGGGACGCCTGGTCGCAGGGAGAGATTCAGAAACAAGCTAATTTCTGTCCTTGTGCCAGGTTCACTGGTAAAGATGTGGAATACAGATTGATTTCCGTATCACTGCCCCAACTGAAGGTCAGCGACCCCTGCCCAGCTTGGCCAGGGGGTGTGAGACCATAGGAACAGGAGAAGGCCATTCGGCCCATTGAGTCTGCTCTGCCGTTCAATGAGATCATGACTGATCTGATGTGACAATCCTCAACTCCACTTTCCCACCTTATCCCCATAGCCCTTACTGATTAAAAATCTGTCTATCTCAGCGTTGAACAGACTTAACGACCCAATCTCTCCACGGCTCTCTGCGGTAAAGAATTCCACAGATTCGCTACCTTTTGAGAGGAGAAATTTCTCCTCATCTCTATCTTAAGTGGACGACCCCTTACTCTGAGATTATGCCCTCTTGAGGAAATACTCTCTCAAGCGCCTGTGAGATGTGAGCCCACCTTGTTCTGTAGGGTCCAGTAACACACTGGGTGGTACGACGAAAGCACCAGGGAAGGCTCACCCACCCCCACCCACACCCGGCCTTTTAGGTGGGTTTGTGGCCTGTGAAGAATCTGCACAGCAGATGGCAGAATTCAATAATAACCTGGAACTTAAAAGTCCAATGATGACCATGAAACCATGATCGATTGTCGTAAGACCCCACCCGGTTCACTAATGTCCTTTTCCCGAGGGAAATCTGCCATCCTTACCCGGCCTGGCCTGCGTGTGACTCCAGACCCACAGCAATGTGACCGACTCTTAAATGCCACCCAGTCAAGGGCAACTGGGGGTGGGGGGCCCACATCCCATGAACGAGTGAATGAAAAAATGATCTAAAAAAGTTGGCCACATGCGTTGAGACTGCTCCCGTTACACACCCATCTCCCCGCTCCCTTCTCTGCCGTTCCGCAATGAAAAGCAAGAGGGCGCTGAACTGGACACTCACCAAAATGCTCTTGTACATGTTTCCATTGTCAACGTCCAGGCTGACCCGAATGATACAGCAGTCGTCCACCTGCTGGTTATAAAGTGGCAGAGACAGTGTGGAGTAGCTGGATATTCCAGAGACAGAGCGCTTGTGCGTCCTGGTGGACGTTATGGGCGTGGAGGAGACTGAGGAAGAGGAGGCACTGCTTGACCCTGAGCCGATTCCAGAAGTGTCCAATGAGGACAGTGACGTTGATTCCCAGAACTAAAAGAAAAGTTAAAAAAAAAATAATAAGGTTTGCCATGGGGGACAAACTGGTATCGAGATCGCCCGCTCCGATCTGTCTTGGATGGTAATACCTGCCGGTTTGGAGCCAGCGCCGGTATTATCCAAAGATCAGTGCAAAGAAAAAAAAACAGGGAATGAAATAACTGCTAGGTCAGGATTGCAATGGGTTTACAGTGAACCTCTACCTGTGGCCCCTGCATTGCCCTCGGCTTGCCAATGTCTTACTTATACCAGTGCCAAACCACATTCGCATCAATTTACTTTACAGTCAACTAAAATATTGTGGGCAATTCCGAAGCATCATGCCATGATTCTTGTTTTGTGCACAGTAAGGAGTCTTAGAACACTAGATTAAAGTCCAACAGGTTTGTTTCGAATCACTAGCTTTCGGAGCGCAGCTCCTTCATCGGGTGAATGAAGAGGTGGGTTCTACAAACACATATATACAGTTTGTGGAACCCACCTTTTCATTCACCTGATGAAGGAGCAGCGCTCCGAAAGCTTGTTTTGAAACAAACCTGTTGGACTTTAACCTGGTGTTGTAAGACTTCTTACGGTGCCCACCCCACTCCAACGCCGGCATCTCCACATCCTGTTTTGTGGTGGACCCACGCCACCCGTGGGTGACCCAGTAATGTCAACAGAGTGGGAAACGGACTGAGCAAGCAGGCTGGGATTGCCCTTGGTAACAGCCGGGAGCAGACAGCTCTTAGCTCACTCTAATAGCCAGCCCTGCGCAAGTTTTCAATAGCGTGCCGTTTAAATTTAAAACTGCCATGCCTCTTCAGAGAGAGAACCGTTGTTGCCGCTTTACACTTGGGCCTTCCGAAGCAGGCTCTCTGCTCTGCGTGCCTGCTTGGCTTCGCTGTGTGGATGGGCAGAAGCTTGTCAGCCTGTCCCGCCAGGCCCCCGAATTGGTGGACGCCTTTTTACTGTTTTCATGCAAGGCAAGACCACCACCCTACCTTTTTCTCCTGGGAATCGGGCGACTCCGAGATGAAGCTGACGTTGATTTCTTCCACGTCGGAGTTGCTGGAGCCGGCGGAGGTGACACTAACCGAATCTGTCGTGTCTCCGCCGCCCAGGTAGGGTCCATACTTGAGTTGCTCACAGGATCGGGACTGGGCGCCTGTACCTGGAGTGTCTGCTGTTGGCGTCTGCCTGCTATAGATGTCAGCGGAAAGGAAGCAGAAAGGAGTTATAAAGAGCCGGCCTTTCCAACGAACCTAACCAGTAGCGAAATAACATTGCGGGTCAGTCTTGACTGTGTGGTATTGTAAAGTGGGTTGCAGTGAATCGGAAAATCTGTTTCATCTTTCTCAATTTCTGTTTCCATTGACTTTAACACGAATGTAAAACAGTCTGCTGACTCACTTTCCCCCCAATTTACACAATGCTACAATGATCTCCATTATACGGGTCCCCCACGGGAGACAAGCCTCTGGTTACTGAGAGTGGTTATGAAAACGGAAGAACACCCATCCGTCAGCAACTACACCCCCCCCCCCGCCCCAACCCTTTCCTCTCCTCAGGAGCTGGACCCAATTCCAACTTTGCATGGGTTCCTCCCAGCTCGGTGGGTGGGTGGGTGGGGAGGGGGCAGCATCCTAGCCTGACATGTGATTAGAAACAGAAACCCCAGTCCACTTTATCCTCTTCCTCCCCAGGGACAACTGCAGCAACCAGTAACCGTAACCAGTAACCGCCGGTAACCCAGGCTGGAATTAACTAGCTCTGAATGGTTAAGGGAACAAACGTGTGGCACACCCCTTGGTCTGCGTAACTCAGTGTCACACAAGGCAGTAAGTAGTATACTGACTAATTCAGCCACTGCGGGCAAGTTTAAGCAGCTTTTAAAATAAGGAGCGATAAAGCGCTCGGTAGTTTCGCAGTTCAGTGAGACTTTGGAGGAGAAGGTGGTTGGACAAGTTTGTTTAAAAAACAGCATGCGTGATCCACGGCCGTGTCACTGGAGGCCTCGGAGTACAAAAGCAAGGAAGTCATGCTAAACCTTTCTTAAAATAAACACTGATTAGGCCTCAGCCGGAATGGGGCCCTATCCCCCACCAACCCCCCCCCCGCCCGCGTGTTTCGCAGCAGCAGAGACGGCCACCATTGTCTGGTGGCGGAATCTTCTGGTAACACCGGACGTTGCCGCCGGCAGGAATGGCTGGGAAATTCCGGCCATTGTATCCAATTCTGGACACCACGTCTAGGGTGAACATCAAAGCCTTGAGGAAGGCGCAGGGGAAAGTTACTAGAATTGGAATGGGATAAGGGTCTTTAGTTTTCGGGAAGAAGCTGGGGTTGTTCTCCTTCGAGCAGAGACGCTGAAGAGGGGATTGGGTGGAGGTGTTCAAAACCGCGATAGAGTGAAACTGGAAAAACTGTTTCGGGTGGTAAAGGGCGGGGTCACCGTACCACAGGTTTTCGGTGTTTGTGAGTCAGAAATGAGGTAAGGGGTAATGTTGTTGAAGCAGCAAGGTGTGGTCCAGAATGCGCTGGAAGAAATTTCAAAGTTAACTATCAAAAAGGGGATCGGATAAATACTGGAAGGAGAAAGATTTCCAGGGATGTGGGGAAAGGTCAGGGGAATGGGTCGAATACAATGGCCCTTCCAAAAAGCTGTCACAGGCACGTTGGGCTGAATATCCTCCGACCTGTGCCAATCAGAGACTCCCGCGCAGTGAAGGCAATGCAGCAAATGACACTCACTCGCTCCACCGCTTAATGATGCCCGAGTTCTTCTTCGCCTTCAGAGTGTTGCTCGCCGACTCTGCCAGAGGCTCAATTTCACACGACAGATTGTAACTGCAACAATAATGACGACAACAGTATTACATTTCCTGATTAGAACAGCACCCAAACCATTAGGCACCATCCCCACCCCCCTCACAGATTTATCAGGAAGGTGCCAAAGGTCATTTTCAACCAACCACTGAGCGGGAAATTAGTTGGGCCGGGCACTGGTTACAGAAATATAGGAACAGGAGCAGGCCATTCAGCCCCTCGGGCCTGGTCCAGCAGTCAGTCCAATTCTGGATCATTCCCATGTGAACATCATTGGAGAGACCGCCTGATAATCCCTGCTGTTCAAATCAAGAGCAAAGGAAATTGGGCAGTTTCTCCAATGGGTGTCCAACCCGTAACACTGGTTTTATTGTTCTGGAGGCCAGACAGGAATGGCCTTTAATGGGGTTTGGTTCTATTGCAGGGACAGTAGACCTTTCAAGCACCCAAATGGTGATGACCATTATGTTATTCAATCTTGCTCAGAGTTCCGCTCCAGCACCTGATGCCAGTCGAAAGTGACGGATTTATTTTCCCCTCCATTGCCCAGGGCTTGTTGGCCAACCTCTCCTATCCGGATGAATCCATAATGGAGGCCATTGCCACGTCATTTGCCCCACCTTAGGCATATTCGCCAGCTGAACTATACTCAGTACTTTTCTCCTCAAAAGGTGTGAGCTGACAACAGTGCTAACGGCGGCAGTTGGCATCTCTTCCACGTTCACGCCAGAGGTCATCTACCTTTCAGCCTCAGTCAGCCTCTCCACACTTCGAAACCACTCCACAAACCGATGGTCCGGTGTAAACGAGTAATTATTGCAGGCGGACTGCAGCAACTTAATCTGGGCAATCACTTCAAACTCCTGGGAAAAAGACAGACATTCATTATCAGCATTTCAGGAGTACAGTATAGTGGGACAAAGAATAGCCAGTTCCAACTCTTCCAAAAGAATAATGTCTGTTGTGTAAAGTTTTCTTTCCTTTGTTCCACTGCCCTTTGCTGTCTTCTCGCTGCCTCCAGGCCTCTATACAGCTCTATACTCAGCCTTTAATCTCCTCTTTCAAACTCATGTTCTATGTTCTAAACTCAGGAGTTGTCCTGTAGTCTGAGAGACGGGTTGATCCTGATATTCCCATCCTGCAGCATTCCAGCAGGGCAGGGATGACTTTTCTTTTTTTTAATATAAATTTAGTGTACCCAATACAATATTTTCAATTAAGGGGCAATTTAGCGTGGCCCATTCAACTACCCTCCACATCTTTGGGTTGTGGGGGCGAAACCCATGCAAACACGGGGAGACAATGCAAACTCCACATGGACAGTGACCCAGAGCCGGGATCGTACCTGGGACCTCGGCGCCAAGATGCTGCAACGCTAACCCACTGCGCCACCGTGCTGCCCAGGGATGACTTTTCAAGTACCAGCAATATTACACGTTCACTCTTACTTAAAAGACGCAACTGTGAGTTTCAGCTTCTCACATGAGTTTTCTCCGATGTTAGATGGGATAATAGTCAGCGTTAGGCAGCAACGTAACTTGTAAAGTCCGGCTAAAGGCACCCAATCACAGAACGATTACAGCACAGAAGAGGCCATTTGGCCCATTGTGTCTGTGCTGGCCCTCTGAAGGAGCAATCCGTGTTGTTCTGCTCCCGTGCCTTTCCTTTCCTTTCCTTTCCCTTGTAGCTCAAAAGGTTTTGGTGAATAGTGGGTGGGATTTTGTAACCTCCTCACTCCCCCCGGCTTGCCGTTGGCCACTGACGGGATCTTTTGGCCTCGCCAATGTCTGCGGCTTTTCGCGTGACTCTCCCGTCAGCCGGGGTGGGGGTTAGGGTGGGTGGGAGGGGCTGCCTACGGCAGGACCGGAAGATCCCGTTGGCGGGAAAATGCTGCCCAGTATATTTTGCCGCGTACAATGCAACAATGAACCAGACCACATACCTTTCGCCTTTTTTCAAAGTTGATCAAGCCTCCCTGTGAATTAGAAATGAACAGATTAGTTGAGGTCAAACATAATCTGTTTTGTGTCTGTGTGTGTCTCTCTCTCTTTCCTGGAGTCTATAAATCCCAGACATTAGACACCCTACGCTGACACCCAACTCACCATCCTTCATGTGTCTGCCTGGAGTGTATGTGGTGGTCAGCTAACCACAGAAAAGTTACGGCACTGAGAGACGCCATTCAGCCCATCGTGTCTGTGTCAGCCGAACCGTCTATTTTAATCTCCAGCCCCCAGCCTGGCCGATTGCAGCACCCCCACTGCCTCTGAAATGAGTTGGTTTCAGCCTCAACCGTCAGTCCAAGCGGCAAATCCCAGACACCCATCGCCCTCTGGGTGATGACGTTTTTTTCTAATATCCCCTCTACTCTGTCTACCAATCACCTGGGCCAGAATTCTTCGGCTGCTGGAATTCTCTGCCAGCAGCACACCCCTGCCCACGTGTATGCTGGCGGTGTGGGGTGGTTTCAATGGGAAATCCCATTGACATGCGGCGGGAAGAGAGAATTCCGCCGCCAGCGAACTGCGCGCCGCCGAGAAACACGCAGCTGGGGGACCGGAGAATTCGGCCCCTTATATCTGCACCCCCCCCCCCCCCCTGGTAATTGACCTCTGAACTCGGGGAAGCAAGTCTTCCCTGTCTACTCTATCCAGGCCCCTCATAATTTTATACACCGCAATCAAGTCACCCCTCAGTTTCCTCTGATCTAAGGAAAACAACCCCAGCCGATCCAATCAGTCCTCATAGCTGCGATTCTCCAGCCCTGGCAATGTCCGGCGTGGGAAGGCACCACAGGCCAGCCAACATCCTGCAAGGTGAGCTCTCCAGCAGAGAGGAGGAGGTGGCTGGATCATGAGATTTAGAGTGGGGATTCTGGAGCTTGGGGGCCTAGGCATGGACACCAATGGTGGTGTTGAGGAAATCCAGGGTGGGGCCAAGTGATCTGTGAGGATGGTAGGGACTGGAGGACGTTTGAGGGTGCAATTGGACACGTAGGGTTTGAAACAAGGATGAAAGCCTGTGATTCTCCTAATCCTTAGTCCTACAGCAACTGAGCCTTTTGGGGAGTCAGTTTTTTTCTAAGTTGTACATGTCTAGAAATTAACATTTGTGACACATTCCAAATGATTTAACACAATTAAACTGAGCAATTGAACCAATTAATAGCCACAGTTAATTCCTCACTCACTCAATCAAGAGGAGAGAGAACACATTTGCAGTCAAACGTTACAAGCAGAGATTTCAAGGCTATGACTCCTTGGACAAATATACCAGACAGTTTTACACTTACATCCAAATGATCTTTCACTGCAGTGTCCAACATAACCAGGTCAGTGAGAAAGGTCCCCAGGTACGGGATCGTACCCTGCATGACACCCTAGAGAAACACAGCAGACAGTTAACATTATGAATTGGAGACAACTCTTCGAACAAATGGCTGATGGGCAGGAGGGAACACCGTGGGTGGGGCAGGGCAATGGAAAATGGCGGCAGATGGGTCTGTCGCCATAGCGATTTGCACTGGGCCTCCATGATAACCACACTCCAATCCCTACTTATCTAAGCAAGATTGGTTATCAGGAGTTAGAGCGAGCCCAGGTTTGTCAATCCATGCACAGCAAAGGGGTGGCAAATCACCAGGAGTAGACAGAACACCATGAAGGAGAACAGAGAAAGTGGGGCTGGTGACACGCCAGTAACGTCTTGGATTCTTCAAGGCTTGAAGATTGAGCTCCAGGACTGCCAGAAAAGCAGGGGAAAATCAGAGGACTAGAACAATAAATTGTTTGTTTCTTTTTTCTGTTTTCTTTGTAAACTTTGCTTTATTAGAAAAATAAGGATTTGGTGGGTGGGTGGGGAAAGGGGGGGGGGGGGGAAGGGGGAGGAGCCAGCTGATAGTCAAGAATCGCTCAATTGAGTCATAAAGTGTCAGTGCACTTTGCAATTGGCAGGTGAGGACAATGCTGGGCAGACCAATGACGGGAGCATGGGCATACAGCAGTGGGGGGGGGGGGGGGGGGGGGGTGCTGAATGTCACGCGGTGAAATCTCCGGGAATGCATCCATTTGGCAGCTCCACAGCATGGTGGGCGGACAAACCGAGAGTGAGACGCACTCGCTCTAGGGAGCAGCCTCCTGGCAGTAATGGTGGGGGCTTGTGAGGAGGCCTCCCTCTTCGCTAGGCCCAAAGCCCGGCCACAGGGCCTCAGGAAGAGGGGAAGAGGAGGAAATATACCCTCTGCCTCCAAAACAGAATTGAGGAAAGGTGCGAGATTAGCGGAATCTCGATTTACGGTGTACCCTTGGTATCCCCTCCTTGTCATTCAGATTTGCTTAGTTCCAATTCTGTTCCCTCAATAGCTACAGCACTGGATTCCCACTTTGTTTAGTTCAAATTGTTGAGACATTTTTAGTACAAGAAATACAATTTTGAGTGATCAGCTGGAGCAGAATCATTTGCCATTTTCTACCAGTTGTTGGGAGCTGCCTGGATCGGTACATACGAGCCATTTGCCTTGGAACCAACCCACAAACAGATCTCAGTATTAAACTTACCATTTCCTTCTGGTGCTGTTGTCGCTTCTGTGCCCTCTTTGGGTTGATGTCGAGCGTGGCGAACTTTGACGTTCCCTCCTAGAGTTTCAGAGGGTGAACAAAAAGGGGGAGACAAGTGCAGTGAGCATCGTGGACCAGGACAGGCGTTGTCGGATTGCAAGGAGATACTCTCCCACCCCAGTAAAGTAAGAAGTCTTACAACACCAGGTTAAAGTCCAACAGGTTTGTTTCGATGTCACTAGCTTTCGGAGCGCTGCTCCTTCCTCAGTTGAAGGAAGGAGCAGCGCTCCGAAAGCTAGTGTTTGAAACAAACCTGTTGGACTTTAACCTGGTGTTGTAAGACTTCGTACTGTGCTCAGCCCAGTCCAACGCCGGCATCTCCACATCATGGACCCCAGTAAAGGAGCAGCTGCTAAACCAGGCCATTCCTATAGGTGGCAGCACAATGCCTGACAATGGCATTTGCCTGGGATGTGAATAACGGAAATAAGTCATTCTATGGTATCCCTGGCAGCCGTGATAAGAAGATAAGCTTGCATTTATATGATGGCTTCCATGACCTCAGGACGTCCCAAGGCACTTTACTGGCTAATTTTCTGAAGTGTAGTCACTGCTGCCATATAGGAACTGCTGCAGCCAATTCTAGCCCAGCGAGCTCCCACAAACAGCACTGCGGGATGGCCAGATCATCTGTTATTGTGATGTTGGCTATGGGATAAATATTGGCCAGCATTTTGGGGAGATCTTCCCTCCTCGTCCTTAAAACAATCTCATGAAATCTTAAAACATTCAACCAAGGTGCCAAAACAAGGCCTCGGTTTAACTAATCCCAAAGGACGCACCTCCGGCAGTGAGTCACTCCGTCTGTGGGTGTACCTCAAGTCTCTGGAGTGGGTGACTTCCAGTTGTGGCTATGCCTAGGTAGGTCGCACGTTCGGCAGCTCCCGCCGGGAACGGACTTTTGGGCTCTTCAGAGGGGCCCCAACGGCAATTGTTCAACGGCTTCCAGTGTGGGAAGGTTCCCTCGACATTATATGGATTGGACCAGGAGTGGAGCGGTTAAAAAAGTGATCCTGGTGCAGCGAAAAGTGCGAGGGAGGAAAAGCAAGATGGCGGCAGGTGGAGACCAAGCAGCGTGGGCGCAGTGGTCGCAGGAGCAGCAGGAGTTTCTTAATCGCTGCTTTGAGGAGCTGAGGACAGAAATGCTGGCGCCAATGAAGGCGGCGATTGAGAAGCTTGTGGAGACCCAGAAGGCCCAAGGGGCGGAAATCCGGGAGGTGCGGCAAAAAGCCTCGGAGAACGAGGACTAGATCTTGGGCCTGGCGGTGAAGGAGGAGGCGCACGAGGTGCTGCTCCTGAGGTGGGCGGAAAAATTTGAGGACCTGGAGAATAGGTCGAGGAGGAAGAATCTTCGGATTCTGGGTCTCCCTGAAGGAGTGGAGGGGCCCGATGCCGGGGCATATATGAGCACGATGCTCAATTCGCTGATGGGCGCGGGAGCTTTCCCGAGGCCCCTGGAGCTGGATGGGACTCATCGGGTCCTGGCAAGGAGACCCAAAGCCAACGAGCCTCCAAGGGCTGTAGTGGTGAGGTTCCACCGCTTTATGGACAGAGAGTGTGTCCTGAGGTGGGCCAAAAAAGAGCGGAGCAGCAGGTGGGAGAACACGTAGATCCGAATTCACCAGGACTGGAGTGCGGAGGTGGCTAAGAAGAAGGCTGGTTTCAACCGGGCTAAGGCAGTGCTCCATCGGAAGGGGTGAAGTTCGGGCTGCTGCAGCCAGCGCGATTGTGGGTCATGTTCCAAGATCGGCACCACTATTTTGAAATGCCTGATGAGGCATGGAACTTTATACAGACTGAAAAGTTGGACTCAAATTTAGGGTTTGGCGTGGGGGGGATGTTTACTGTGTTTACTGCGTTTGGGGAATGTTCTTTTTGTTTGAGTGCTGGGAGGGGATGGGTGAATGGATTTGATGTGGGGACTGTGGGAGAGTGTGGGCGTCAGTGTTGGAGGGGCAGGGCCCCACGGAGGAAGAGGGGAGGTGGAGGCCTGGGGATGGGGAGTTGGGGTAAGGCCACAAAAGGAGCTGCGCCAGAGGGGGCGGGGTCGGCTCAGGAAAACGCAGGCTTTTTCCCGTGTTAGGGAAGGATGGGGGCGGGCCGGGGGGAAAGGGCGGTGCTGGAGAGGAGTGCACACTGACTGCCAAGGGGTGGGGGATTCTCATACTGGGGGGTCGATGGAATGGCGGGAGAGGCCGGGGTCAGCAGGAGTCAGCTGACTTATGGGAGTGTCATGGGGAGAGCAAAATGGCTGCACTTCAAGGGACTGAAGGCAGATGTGGTTATGCTGCAGGAGACACATCTGAAGGTGGCAGATCAGGTTAGGCTGAGAAAGGGATGGGTAGGGCAGGTCTTTCATTCAGGGCTGGATGCGAAGAACAGAGGGGTTGCAATACTGGTAGGGAAGCGGGTGTCGTTTGAGGCACTGAATATTGTAGTGGATAATGGAGGTCGATATGTGATGGTGAGTGGTAGGTTGCAGGGGGTGCGGGTGGTACTGGTGAACGTATATGCCCCGAATTGGGATGATGCCGGATTTGTGAAACGTATGCTGGGTCAGATTCCGGATCTGGATGTAGGAAGCTTGATAACGGGGGGGGACTTCAACACGGTGCTGGATCCAGCACTGGACCGTTCTAGGTCCAGGACGGGTAAGAGGCCGGCTGTGGCCAAGGAGCTCAGGGGGTTTATGGACCAGATGGGGGGAGTGGATCCATGGAGGTTTGCCAGGCCGCTGGCCAGGGAATTTTCCTGCTTTTCCCACGTCCGTAGAGCCTACTCCCAGATAGATTTTTTCCATTTTGAGTAGGGCGCTAATCCCGAAAGTGGAGGGAACGGAATATTCGGCCATAGCCATCTCGGACCACGCCCCGCATTGTGTGGAGCGGGAGTTGGGGGAGGAGAGGGACCAGCGCCCGCTGTGGCGCCTTGATGTGGGACTGTTGGCAGATGAGGGGGTGTGCGGGCGGGTGCAGGGGCGTATTGAAAGATATTTGGAGGCCAACGACAACGGGGAGGTGCAGGTGGGTAGTCTGGGAGGCGTTGAAGGTGGTGGTCAGGGGAGAGCTAATCTCCATTAGGGCCCACAGGGAGAAGAGAGAGGGGAGGGAGAGGTTGGTGGGGGAGATTTTAAGGGTGGACAGGAGGTATGCAGAGGCCCCGAGGAGGGGCTACTTAGGGAGCGACGGAATGTCCAGACGGAAGTCGACCTGTTCACCACGGGGAAAGCAGAGGCACAGTGGAGGAAAGCGCAGGGGGCGACGTATGAGTCTGGGAAGAAGGCGAGTCGGATGCTGGCACATCAGCTTCGTAAGAGGGAGGCAGCGAGGGAGATTGGTGGAGTCAAGGATAGAGGGGGGAATACGGTGCGGAGTGCGGTGAGAATAAACAAGGTATTTAGGGACTTCTATGGGGATCTGTACAAGTCTGAGCCCCCAGCGGGGGAGGAGGGGATATGATGATTTCTAGATCAGCTGAGGTTCCCGAGGGTGGAGGAGGAGGAGGTGGCTGGTTTGGGGGCGCCGACTGGGCTGGAGGAGCTGGTTAAAGGATTGGGGACCATGCAGGCGGGGAAGGCCCCGGGGCCGGAAGTGTTCCCGGTTGAATTCTACAGGAAATACGTGGACCTGCTTGGCCCGTTGCTAGTGAGGACTTTTAATAAGGCGAGGGAGGGGGGGACCTTGCCCCCGACAATGTCCAGGGCGCTGATTTCTTTGACCTTGAAGCGGGACAAGGATCCATTGCAATGTGGGTCATATAGACCGATCTCACTCCTCAATGTTGACGCTAAATTGCTGGCGAAGGTGCTGGCTACGAGAATTGAGGACTGTGTCCCGGGGGTGATTCATGAGGACCAGACGGGTTTTGTGAAGGGTAGGCAGCTAAATACAAATGTGCGGAGGCTTCTCAATGTGATTATGATGCCCTCAGTGGAGGGGGAAGCGGAGGTAGTGGCAGCTATGGACGCGGAGAAGGCCTTTGATCGGGTGGAGTGGAAGTATCTTTGGGAAGTGTTGCGGAGGTTTGGGTTCGGGGAGAGGTTCATCAGTTGGGTCAGGCTGCTATATAGAGCCCCAGTGGAGAGTGTGGCTACGAACCGGCGGAGATCGGAGTACTTTCGACTGTATCGGGGTACGAGGCAGGGGTGCCCCTTATCCCCCTTGTTGTTTGCACTGGCAATTGAGCCGCTGGCCATGGCACTGAGGGAGTCCAGGAAATGGAGGGGACTGGTCCGGGGGGGGGAGAGGAACATCGGGTGTCGTTGTATGCAGACAACCTGTTGTTGTATGTGGCAGATCCAGTGGAGGGGATGGCAGAGGTCATGCGGATTCTTTGGGAGTTTTGGGACTTTTCGGGGTATAAACTCAATGTCGGGAAGAGTGAGCTCTTTGTGGTGCATTCAGGGGACCAGGGAAGGGGGATAGACGAGCTACCGCTGAAGAGGGAGGAAAGGAACTTTCGGTACCTAGGGATCCAAGTAGCTAGGAGTTGGGGGGCCCTGCACAAGTTCAATTTGACGCGGTTGGTGGAGCAGATGGAGGAGGATTTTAAAAGATGGGATATGCTGCCACTCTCACCAGTGGGTAGGGTGCAGTCGGTCAAAATGACGGTCCTCCCGAGGTTTCTCTTTGTGTTCCAGTGCCTTCCCATTATGATCCCCAAGGCCTTTTTCAAACGGGTAAGCAGGAGCATCATGGGATATGTGTGGGCGATAAGACCCCGAGGGTGAAGAGAGTGTTTCTGGAGCGTAGCAGGGACAGGGGGGAGCTGGTGCCGCCGAATTTGTGTGGCTATTATTGGGCAGCCAATGTGGCGATGATCCGTAAGTGGGTAATGGAGGGAGAAGAGGCTAGAGATGGCGTGGAAGAGGCTAGAGATGGCGTCCTGTGTGAGCACGAGCCTGAGGGTGCTGGTGATGGCACCGCTGCCGCTCTTGCCGACAAGGTACACCACGGGTCCGGTGGTGGCGGCGACGCTGAAGATCTGGGGGCAGTGGAGGCGACACAGGGGCGAGGTGGGAGCCTCGGTTTGGTCACTGATTCGGGAGAATCATCGGTTTGTCCCGGGAAGGATGGATGGGGGGTTTCGGAGCTGGCATCGGGCAGGGATTAGAAGAATGGGGGACCTGTTCATCGATGGGACGTTTGCGAGCCTAGGGGCACTGGAGGAGAAGTTTGGGCTACCCCCGGGAAACGCTTTCAGGTACAAGCAAGTGAGGGCATTTGTGAGGCGGCAGGTGAGGGAATTCCCGCTGCTTCCTGCACGTGGGATTCAGGACAGGGTGATTTTGGGTGTATGGGTTGGAGGAGGCAAGGTTTCGGCGATTTACCAGGAGCTGAAGGAAGAGGAGGAGGCCTCGGTGGAGGACGTAAAAGGCAAGTGGGAGGAGGAGCTTGGGGAGGAGATAGATGAGGGTCTGTGGGCTGATGCCCTGAGTAGGGTTAATTCTTCCTCCTCTTGCGCCCACAACTTTTAGATTGAGAGGCAGGAATTCTACTCAGTGCTCCATGGCTCGTGGCACGGCGGCACAGCGGTTAGCACTGCTACCTCACAGTGCCAGGGACCCGGGTTCGATTCCGGCCTTGGGTCACTGTCTGTGCAGAGTCTGCACATTCTCCCCGTGTCTGCGTGGGTTTCCTCCGGGTGCTCTGGTTTCCTCCCACAGTCCGACGATGTGCAGGTTAGGTGGATTGGCCATGATAAATTGCCTCTAAGTGTCCAAAGGTTAGATGGGGTTACGAGGATGGGGCATAATCCTAGCCTGACATGTGCAAGACTAGAAAACTAGCAGAAGTTGACATTCCTCACACCCACCCTAAAAAGAACATGACTTTATATCAGATTGGCCTTAAATAGGCTTCTTTATATCCACTAATGAGCTCAGCCTGACACACCAGCCTTGGTCAACACCAGCCTTGGGAGTTGTTGACGCAGCTCAAATGGGGCAAATGGAGCACTAGTGCAATTCCTCAATGACCTCACCCATTCTGAACCCTCAGCAACCCTGCAGCCCTTTGAGACTGCAGTGCTCCTCCACTTCTGACCTCTTGCAGGTCCTCGATTTTAATCGTTTCATCAGTGCCGGCCAAGTCTTTGGGGATTGGAGGCAAAGCTTTTTCGCCCAGAGGGTGGTGGGAATCTGGAACTCGCTGCCTGAAAGGGTGGTAGAGGCGGGAACCCTCACAACATTTAAGAAGCATTCCGATGAGCATTCGAAACGCTGCAGCGTACAAGGTTACGGACTGAGTGCTGGAAGATGGGAGTAGAATGGATAGGTGCTTGATGGCCGGGCACAGGAACAATGGGCTGAAGGGCCTCTTTTATTACTGTCAAACCCTATGAGTCTATAATTACCTCTCTCAACACCTCCACCTGTCTCTCCTCCTTTAAGATATTCCTTTAAAGTTATATCTTTACGGTCATACATCCTAATATCGAGGGAGAAATCAACCAGGCCTCCCACTCCTGATCGTGTTGCATTGGCTCTGCAGGGAAGTGTGTTTGGGGATAAGCTCAGGAAATTCTAGCACACAAGGAGAAATTTGGGCCTACGTTTCCGCTCTCACCCACAGCGGGACGGATAATTTGTTGGGCCAGCAAAAGGTCCGTTGGCTGCGGGTGGGAATTTCTGGTCCCGCGACGGGGCGGAACGGGAAACTCCTGCCCGCACTCCCTCAGTGGGTGGTGAATGTTTGGAATTGTCTACCTGACAGGGCTGTGGATGAGCATCATTCGGACAGAGATTGATAGATTTTTGGGTGTTGTGGGAATGAAGGGATGTGGGGGGGGAAGTGCAGGAAGGTGGAAGGAGGGCAGCATGGTGGCGCAAGCGGCTAGCACAATTGCCTCACGGCGCTGAGGTCCCAGGTTCGATCCCGGTTCTGGGTCACTGTCCGTGTGGAGTTTGCACATTCTCCCCGTGTTTGTGTGGGTTTCACCCCCACAACCCAAAGATGTGCAGGGTAGGTAGATTGACCACGCTACATTGCCCTTTAATTGGATAAAATGAATTGGATACTCTAAATTTATTTTTTAAAAAGAAAGGTAAGCTCCGACTAGTTCATCTGGTCAATGTTGGCAGCATGTGACTAGCTGAATATAATGGCATGATTTAAAAAAATGTATTTTTGGCACTCAGGTTGAGAGGGTTGTTAAGAAGGCGTACGGTGTGTTAGCTTTTATTGGTAGAGGGATTGAGTTTCGGAGCTATGAGGTCATGTTGCAGCTGTACAAAACTCTGGTGCGGCCGCATTTGGAGTATTGCGTGCAATTCTGGTCGCCGCACTATAGGAAGGATGTGGAAGCATTGGAAAGGGTGCAGAGGAGATTTACCAGAATGTTGCCTGGTATGGAGGGAAGATCTTATGAGGAAAGGCTGAGGGACTTGAGGCTGTTTTCGTTAGAGAAGAAGGTTAAGAGGTGACTTAATTGAGGCATACAAGATGATCAGAGGATTGGATAGGGTGGACAGTGAGAGCCTTTTTCCTCGGATGGTGATGTCTAGCATGAGGGGACATAGCTTTAAATTGAGGGGAGATAGATATAGGACAGATGTCAGAGGTAGGTTCTTTACTCAAGAGAGTAGTAAGGGCGTGGAATGCCCTGCCTGCAACAGTAGTGGACTCGCCAACACTAAGGGCATTCAAATGGTCATTGGATAGACATATGGACAATAAGGGAATAGTGTAGATGGGCTTTAGAGTGGTTTCACAGGTCGGCGCAACATCGAGGGCCGAAGGGCCTGTACTGTGCTGTAATGTTCTATGTTCTAGGAGATGCGGGTGTCGCTGGTTAGGCCAGCATTTATTGCCCATCGCTAGTTGCCCTTCAGAAGGTGGTGGTGAGCTGCCTATTTGAACCGCTGCAGTCCTTCAGGGGTAGATACACCCACTGTGCTGTTAGGGAGGAAGTTCCTGAGTTTTGACCCAGCGACAGCGAAGGAACGGGCGATATATTTCCAAGTCAGGGTGGTGAGTGACTTGGAGGGGAACCAGGGGGTGGGGTTGCTCTTGTCCTTCCAGATGGTAGTGGTCGTGGGTTTGGAAGGTGCTGTCTTACTGAGCCTGATCCAGACTTTTTAGCCCACACACCCACCCACCACACGCAAACAGACACACGCAAACACACACGTTCACGACATGCCAGTATTGGGTGATAGGCAGGAGTGGGAGCCCATTCACTGGTCCTCAGGCAGCTTGAATGAAAGGAAAATATTTCCAAAACCTTTAATTGTGACCATTCTGATGTGAGTCGAAGGAAATGGGCTGATAAATATTCGGGCTTTACCTCACTGCATATCACACCCACGCAGATGTGGGCATTTCTGCATTAAGAGATAGAACACTGGGATCTCCCTCCCCCCACACACTTCTCCTCGGCATCTGCTTGGGGGATTTCTGCACACTGACCCCGCCCCTGTGGTTACCAGACAACATCCGAGATAGTCCCTCCCAAAGTAATTCCCCTCACATCTTCCCTCTCAACAACGTTTCTCTGCCAAATCTCTCCCCTTTCGCCTGCTCCAGGTTGCAGCGTCAGCCCCTGTCGGCTCCGGGTCAGGGGTCTTTGCTGAGTTGAACGTGCCATCTGTCTGAGCTTTGTCAGTGGGTGTCTCCGCTGGTTTCGGGGTGGGAGGGTGGTAGAAGATTGGAGCGGCGTGGTGCGATTCGCTAGGCGCCCCGACGGGGGGGGGGGGGGGGGGGGGGGGGGGGGGGGGTCCGCTCCTCGTTTTCTCTCTCATGGGAGAATCTAGAACCAGGGGGCACGGTTTCAAAGTAAGGGGTCTCCCATTGAAGATGAGATGAGGAGGAATTTCACAAACGCTGTGCCCGAGATCATAGAATCTGGAAGCACAGAGGAGGCTATTTGGCCCACCCTGCTTCCTCAATTCAATACCACACTCAGGTCTGTCCCCCAGAAACCAGTAAACTGAGCTTCCTCATGTAAATAGTCCTGAATCAATGATGACGGCGCAGAAGCAAACCATTCGACCCATCTGTTCCGTGCCAGCGCTCTGCAACAGCAACTCAGCCCCACTCTCCCGCCTGTTCCCTGCAGCTGTGCAAATCATTCCTTTCCCAAAGAACGCCTGCAGCGCAGAAGCAAGCCATTTGGCCTATCGAGTCTGCACCGACTCTATGAAAGAGCACTCTACCTAGACCTACTCCCTCCCGCCTTATCCCCGTAACCCCGCGAATTGATCATGGTCAGTCCACCTAACCTGCACATCTTTGGACTGTGGGAGGAAACCGGAGCACCCGGAGGAAACCCACGCACACACGGGGAAGAATCCAATCTATCCTCGTAACCAAAGTCCCTCATCCCTGGAAACAGTCACATATACCCCTTCTGTTAATTTGTGTTTTTATGTTAGATCGGTTAAGTTAACACAAACCAGGGTGTGTTCCCTTTCATTGATATGACTCCGTACCACCCTTGACTATGCCTTCACCCACTGACTCCCCTCCCTCCTTTTCAATTTCTCTCCCACCACTGACTTAAGATGCGACCCTCATCCTGGCTGGGGGGGGGGATGGTAGTTCCAAATGAGTGACTCTCCTTTTCATCACTATCTCAACGACCTGGTGAAAGCAGCCACACAAACCCAACCACTCCACCAACCTTGCAACCTCACCGTGAGCAAAGTTAACCGAGTGATGAGGCCCATGGGGGTGGCGGTTGGGGGGGGGGGGGGGGGGGGGGGGGGGGGGGGGGTCGAAACTGTGCTGCGGTGCAAACTTTCCCCTTGCAGGGAATCACTGGGGTTTTGCCAGGAACTGGGGTAAGGTTGTGAACTCCTCCGCTCGCTGCAAAGCCCATTTCAGGGTCTGCGTTTGAGGCTCAGGCTACCAGCTGGCCACCTTTAGGAGAGCAAACTCCGAGAGAGGTGCCTGCACAAGCACAAAAGCATGTCTAAAAATATAATTCGGCGTACGGCCACATCCTGTGATCTGATCTCCACTGTATCAACAGCAAGCATGAATATACTGCCCATACTGCTATTTCCAAGAAACTGAGCATTTGTAACCTTCATTTCTAACCACATTTCAGGTCTTGACCAATACCGTCAATTGGCCATCCAACACCATCAGGCTTTCTGCAAGATTGTTTTATCATTAAAAACACGACAGATGCCAGATGCTTTTAATTTTCTTTGGTAACGCTATTTGTGAGGTTGTTCAACTAACTTTGCACCAAAGGCCATTGTTACGGATTCACTTCTGCTCAGTGCCGGCCCATCGAGGTCAGCAACAACCTACATTTAGACAGCGTCTCTAACGTTCTAAAATGCCACACAGTGCTTCACTGGTGTGTCATCGAACAAGATTTAACGCCAAGCCCAGAGCTCAGTCTCTGTGTTCCTGGCCTGTGGGGCAGAGGGGTTCGGTCAAAATGATCACCCCTGACCCCGATCTCGTGGCCTAGCTTGTTGCAAGATGTGAGTATGTGTGCGGGCGTACACAATGATTGGTTATCCCTCTTCCATCTGGGCTTACACATGATGAGTGGTCACTTGGGTGAAGTGCTGACCAGCTAACGGAAAATTCTAGGTGGGGGGGGGGTTCCGTAAGACAAACGTCAAGCTCTTACTTTGATGAGGAGCTCACGGCTCAACGAGTGGTTGTTGTCATCGGAGAAGATTTCTGACAATTCCTGGAAAATCCGGATGTTCTCTCTGTGGAATTCCAATCAGAGGCACTAAGTATTAAAAACAACAGAATTTCACAAGAAAACCGGTACCAGTTTTCTCATTTCAGGCAACATAGGCTGGAGATTGTGGAACCACCCTACACCCATACTGAGCGCACAGAATAAGATGGGGCAGAACTATTTCCAACTTGTCCACTGCATCATTGAGTTTATATTCATGGGCAGCTGGACAGTGAACTATGTATTCTTTGGCTGGCCAGCTGGTTTGTGATGCAGAACAGCTTGGGTTGAATTCCTGTGCCGGCTGAGGTTATCCATGAGGTGTGGCGGCCCTCAGGTTAAATCATCACTGGTCAACTCTCCCCGTCAAAGGGGAAAGCAGCCTATGGTCATCTGGGACTATGGCGACTCTGTTTGTCTGTAGCACTGCATGTATCACATAATAAGCCACGGCAGGTTCCTGGCCAGTGGATGGAAACCATTTCAGCACCAACGCCTGTTCTCCATTGACAGATTTAAATTGCTGGCTGGTTGGCCAATTTGGAGACGGTGCTGAATTTGTACAAGACACTGGTTGGATCCCAGCTGGAGTCCTGTGTACAGCTCTGGGCATCACGCTGTAGGAAGGATGTGAACGCATTGGAGTGAGAGCAGAAGAGGTTTACAAGAATGGTTCCAGGGATGAGAGACTTCCGTTGTGAGGACAGATTGGAGAGGTTGGGCCCCCTCCCCCCACACCAGGCCGCCCCCGGATGCATGCACGCCGTGGTGCCGCCAGGTAAGAGCACACGTTGACGGCACCGACGGGACTCGGATTTTTGCGCGGCCGCTCGGCCCATCTCGGCCCCCCGACCGGTGCCGCGCCGAAGCTAATGGCGCCGATTCTGCGCTCTCTGGAGAATTGGCGGACTGGCGTCGGGGCGGCGGCGCGCGATTCGCCCCCGGCCCGGCGATTCTCCGGCCCGGCCTGGGCTGAGAGAATCCCGCCCCAGATCCTCGGCAATGTGGTTG
This sequence comes from Scyliorhinus torazame, assembly GCF_047496885.1. Taxonomy (NCBI): domain Eukaryota; kingdom Metazoa; phylum Chordata; class Chondrichthyes; order Carcharhiniformes; family Scyliorhinidae; genus Scyliorhinus; species Scyliorhinus torazame. The sequence continues at coordinate 97,955,560 of NC_092728.1, read as the reverse complement.
ACTTTTAATGGCCCTCTGAAATGGCTTGGCAAGCCATTCAGTTCAAGGGCAATTAGGGATGGGCAAGAAACGCTGGCTTTGCCAGTGAGGCCTGGAGTCACATGTAGGCCAGGCCGGGTAAGGACGGCAGATTTCCTTCCCGAAAGGACATCAGTAAACCAGATGGGATTTTGTAACAATCAATGGTCTCATGGTCACCATTATGAAGAGTAGCTTTATATCCCAGATTAACCATTCAAATTCCAGCTTCCGTGGTGGGGTTTGAACCTATGTCCCCGGACCATTATCCCGAATCGTTGGTTCAGTGACATGCCCACTACCCACCAATATTTCTCCTTCTGAATCGGGTTGAGAACCAGCGAAGGCAGGAATGATGAGGGACTGAACTGCACACAGATGAAACCACACCCCGAGTGTAACCCAGCAACTCGAGGACGGAGAGAGAAACCGAATGACGACAATGGATACTTTTATCTTGCGCCTACCTCGATACCTCGTCCCAACTTTTCTTGAGCCTGTGAACGGAGTTGCATTGTAAGGCGGAGAGAATGGCTCGTAACGAGGAGAAATTCTTGAAGATTCTGCACTCCTGTAGTAAAGAGAAACAAAGGCTGCTGATCGGGGGAAACTCGGAGTTTCTCGTGTTTCTGGCTTTCCAGCACTGCTCACCAAATACAGAACACTGAGCTCCTGCCAACCCTTCAGGATTGCTCTGAAGTCTCCAGCAATCAATGATTAACCTGCAGACATTCCTTTTCAGCAAAATCCAGGATAAAAATCAACAGGCATTAAAAAAATATGGCGCCATTTTCTCTTTTATCACTGTTGTTATTTGTTCACGGGATGTGGGCGTCGTTGGCGAGGTCAGCATTTGTTGCCCATCCCTATTTGCCCCTCGAGATGGTGGTGGTGAGCTGCCGTCTTTAACCACTGCAGTCCCTGACTCTTTGACCGAATGGGTGGAATTTTCTGCCCCCCCCCCCCCTCCCCCCTCCCCCCCCTCCCAATTTAGCGTGGCTAATCCAACTACCCTGCACATCTTTGCGTTGTGGGGGTGAGACCCACCCAGACACAGGGAGAATGTCAAAGTCCGCACAGACAGTGACCCAAGGCCGGGATCGAACCCAGATCCTCGGCACCGTGAGGCAGCAGTCACTACGCCTTAGGCTCCCACTGAACTGTTACACCGGCTGCACTCTGATTGAGCAGATCTAGCTTCTTACTCACCCTGGCCACCTCAATCCATCTCTCAATGACTTTAGCTCTCTGCTGGGGTTTCAGGGTCTTGTCGCTCAAACAGGTCGCAATGACGCAGTTCGTCACTCTGTTAAACTGCGTGACAGTCGCACGAATTGTGGGCGCCAAATGTTCTTTCCCTTTCTTGTCTCTCTGGGACCAGATGCTTCCCAGGCAGTGATATGGGACGACTTTCTTGAACAATTCCTGTGTAATAGAAATAGAATCTCATAAATGACACCGTCGCAAATAGATGAATGAAAGAAATTGGATTTTTCTTTTATGTGTTCTCGGGGGATGTGGGTAACGCTGGCTAGGCCAGTATTGTTACCATTCCTGATTGCTCTCGAGAAGGTTGGGCTGAGCCACTTTCTTCAACCACTGCAGTCCATGTGGTGTGACGTGGGATCACCCACAGTGCTGACAGGAAATAAGTTCCAGGATTTTGATACAGTGAAAGGATGGTAGATATGGTTCCAAGTCAGGGTGGTGTGCGACTTGGAGGGGAACTTGCAGTTGGCGGTATTTCCATGCACCTGCTACCCTTGTCCTTCTAGCGGATCCAGAAGGTGCTGTCGAAGGAACCTTGTAGGGCATCTTGCAGATGGTACACTGTGAAGCCACTGTGCGTTGGTGGTGGTGTTAGTGAACGTTTAAGGTGGTGGAAGGGATGCTGGTTAAGCAGGCTGCCTTGTCCAGGATGATGTCGAGCTTCTCGAGTGTTGTTGGAGTGACACTCATCCAGGCGAGTTTAGAATATTCCATCACATCCATTACGATGTTCCATAATTTGTTTGCTTAATATTAGTACTAAAAACCGTTTAAGAGCATTCAGATCGGGCGGCATGGTGACACAGCGGTTAGCACTGCTGCCTGACAGTGCCAGGGACCCGGGTTTGATTCCGACCTTGAGGAGTTTGCACTTTCTCCCCCTGTCTGTGGAGATTTCCTCCGGCCGCTCCGGTTTCCTCCCACGGTCCAAAGATGAGCAGGTTAGGTGGATTTGCCGTGCCAAATTGCTCCTTAGTGTCCAGGGATGTGCAGGTTAGGTTATGGGCTTTGGATGGGGAGTGGACCTGGGTAGAGCGCTCTTTCGGAGGGTCGGTGGAGACTCGATCGGCCAAATGGCCTCCTTCTGCACTGTCGGGATTCTAGGATCAGATGACAGGCTCATGGGCTGAAGGGCCTGCCCCATTTCCTGTGATCCAATGATCAGATCCAGGACCCAGTGTCGGGTCTGGTGCACACCAGATATGGAGATCCTCTAAAGTAAATGAAGTCGAAGACTAGCGGGGCTCTTTATCCACAAACCGCGTCCAGAGGGTGAGGCCCCAAACAGGGGAGTTCAAGGTTGTGAAACCTAACCTGTGTTAAGACTAAGCAGACGGAAGAGCCACAAGGGAACATGTTCGCTCAGGAGGAGGGGGCGGTTTTTCAAAGTCGTCGTTGTGGAGACCCAACTACTATTGCATCTAACCCATTGGGTGGAAAATTGGTGCCAAACGTCTGTCAGAGGATGAAGAGACAATGTGACTGGAATGAACCCAAGGCTGAGGGCAACAATCTTTCTGAGGGCCCAGGAAGGAAGTGTGGGCCGGTTATCACACCCCGATCATTCATGTGTTTTCGAAACAGAGTAAGTGACAAGCTTTTTGCATTACTCACCGCGTCCATTAACGTGAACTGCTCAGCCACAACATTAGCACAGAAGGAGAGGAAGTCAGGCTTCCGATCTTCAAATCCGTTCTCCTCCACCATGGCGAACGTGCAGCTGCTGTGATCGGCTGCTGTAACTGCACAAACAGATGGTTTTGGCTATCACTGAAACTAGCCGTTCCGCGCACAGGTCACTCATTCCCTGAACATTCCCCCCACTATTCTGGCCTCTTGTATATCCCCAATTTTCATCACGCCACCATTGGCAGCCGTGACTTCAGTTGCTCTAGCCCCAGAATTACCTCCCTGAATCAATGTCCGATCGCGGGCCAGGCCACTGTGGGCGCACCCCCCCCCCCCCCCCCCCCCCCTCCCGCCGCCGAGGGCTCTGCAAGCCACCCTCCAAGCCAGTTCCCGCTGGTATGGACCTTGTCTGATCAACGGCAGCAGGACCGGCCAAAAACCTGCGACCGCTCGGCCCATCGGGGCCCGGAGAATCGCCAGGGGGGCCGCTGCCAAGGCCCCCTGACCAGCACGGCGTGATCCCCGCCCCCGCCCAAAAACCGGCGTCGGAGAATTCAGCAGCCGGCGTCGGAGCGGGCTTCATGCCGCCCCCCCCCCACCGGCGATTCTCCGACCCGGCCGGGGGGGAGGGGGGGGTCGGAGAATCCCGCCCGGGATCCTTTTTACATCCACCCGAGTAGACAAGTGGGGTTTTGGTTTACCATCGCTGCTGAGGGGCAGCACCTACCATCCGGATCAGCCTCTGGTTCCTTGTGCCTTTGGAATGTGCCGAGGAGGATATGGGCGCGACGTTGCAGATCCGAACCCGGGAACATCTGATGGATGTAGGTGTACAGGTGCCTCAGGCAGGAGTAGTCCGGCGGTTTCCTGAAATCTTCCGAATACTGATCAAGCCAGGCGCCGAGGATCGATGAAATGGTGCTGGAAGAAGAGGAGGGAGGTTGGTCAACACTCTGCAATGGGGTAGGGATGCTCACCATACCTCCAATTGAGCATGGGCACCATGACTCCAATTTACAGGTGGCAAAGGAGAAGCTGTACAGGGGTCATGGAGGGAGGAAGGAATCCCATTTGATGTATCATTTTCTTCCCTTCCACAAAGTAACTACAGTACACTCAGTCTACCCTAATAGCTCTCCTGAGCAAGACCTTGAGGTCTTTATTTCCGTCCTAACGGTAAACAAAGCCCAATTTTCAGGACATCCATCTACCTTTAGGCCAACTCCTGCTCTTAATGCCTGTGCTCTTTATTTACTTCCAAAGGTCAATTCAACACAAATAGCTTCCAAAATTCTGCGAAGCATACTACAGGCGTTGAATCACCTTGGCAGGTTTCCTCCTGTCAAAGTGAAAACATGGAACGGAATGGAAGCTGTTGTCACAAGGCAAGATGCATCACACTTCCCAGACATGAAGATCAGGAATCTGGAGGCACTGTCCCTTTAGGAATACGCTCCGTCATAACACACTCGTTACCCAACATTCGGGGCATCAATGACTCACAATGACTTTGCAAGAATTGCCAGCAGAAGAAGCCCTTACCTTTTCAATTGCACCCTGTCTTCTGCCGTGAGCTTGGATACATCTCCATTCACCTGATGTGGGTTTCCATACCTGTAAGATACGAGAGAGGGATTATCACGGAGGAATCAGGATTGTTTGAAAAAGAGAAGGAGCTTTCTCGATCCTGTCAATCTGGTTTCTGAGTCGGTCTGTATGTTTTTTTGTGCTGGGTGGTTGTGGTTCTGAGCTACTCAGGTCCCAAAGATCTCAAAATCCAGCCCATGACCAAACTGGGTTGGTCTGTCCAGGACATGGAGGGGGGGGGTCATTGACATTTCCAGGGTATAGTCCCACCACATGACAACTCACCCAAATTGCCAAGTTTCATGCAAGAGCTGAGACAACCTAAAGGGGGACCCTGGCTAATGGTATTTTACTTCTCCCCCCACCCCCCCGACCTCAGGAATACTAAACTTTCTCCGTCTCCCCATGTCTCTCATCACCCTATTTACCAAATAAGTCACTTTGAGCAACTCAGTGTGACAAGCTGTTAACATAGGATGCGCACCACAGAAACAGGCCATTCGGCCCAGTTCTGGCCTTTATACGCCACACAAGCCTTCCAGCTTATCCCGCTCCCTCGAGTCTTTATCTAGCATATCTTTAATGCTTTTTGCCTCAATTACTCCTAGTGGTAGCAAGTTCCACATCCTAACCAATTACTGGGTAAAGAAGTTTGGATTTATTCGTGACAATCTTATTTTCATGGCCCCTAGTTCTGGTCTCCCCAGCAAGTGTGAACAATCTTTCTGGGTCCACCCTGTCAAACCTCTCCATAATCTTGAAGACTGCTGTCAAGTCTGCCCCTCAGCATTCACTTTTCTAGTGATTAGAACTCCTGTGTGTTCAGTGTTCCCTGGTAGGTTAAGTCTGTCAGTTCTGGTGTCTGCCCCTGTCCGCCTCTGTGTCTGTTACCTGTTGAGCAGCAGGTCTAACACTTGTTTGGTCGACGCGAAGGCCCGGTAAGTGCAGAGGAAGATGGTGACGTAGGTGGTGTCGTTGCCTTTGAAGGCAGACACCAGGTACTCCACGAGCTTCTCCAGGGTCCCTGCCTTGATGGTCCGCACCTTACACGTTTCGTACAAGTTCATCGCCGACTCACTGTCCACCTGGAAAAGGAGGAAAAGTGCACGTCGTGGTGAGCGCTGTGGTTGTCAGGTTTAGAGGCAGCTCAGCTGTGGGGAGGACATTCAGCTTCTGAATACACAGAGAGAACAATCTGTTCTCCTTGCTGTTCTGATAATCTGGTACAATGTGAGCTTCTTGTCCATTGTTGTACAGCACAAGCAACAACAAAATTATTAGTAGCTGAAAATAAGCTGTCTCGATGACTCAGGCGGGGTTTAACCAGGGAGTGGTTGAATAATAACAGCCAATAACGCTTCATATTCAACCGTTCTGAGGGAGCAAATCTCAAATGGGTCTGTGGTAATGACTGGACATCCTAAAGTGCTTTACAGCTAAAGAAGCAATTAATGAAGTGCGGCCTCTGTTGTAATACAGGAAATACGTCAACCAATTTGGGCAAAGCAAGCTCGCAAAGCCAGCCTGTGGATAATGACGGGGTGAACAGTTAACGGCCAGGTAAACTGTTTCAGGTGTGGGTTGGAGGATTAAAAGTTGGCCAAGACCAACTCTCCCACTCTTATCTGGAATTGTACCAGCAAATCGCCCTCATCCACCTGGGGAAACAGAAGGCCGCCTTGGTTTAACATCTTAACTGAAATTTGGCACCCCTGACACCGCAGCACTCCCTCGGGACCATTATTCTCTTGAAGCTATGCAGCAATTGGGAGGAATGTGTCGCCAGGGAACAGACAGCCCCCACACACACACACGCCTTGTGTGCTTTCCGATGCGCACGTTACCCTAACCAGGGGGCACAGGTTTAAGGTAAAGGGCAGGAGGTGTAGAGGGGGTTTGAAGAGAAACATTTTCACCCGGAAAGTGGTGGGAATCTGGAAGTCGCTGACTGAAAGGGTGGTAGAGACGGCAACCCTCACAACATTTAAGAAGCAGATGGGTGAGCAGCTGAAACACCTCGGCATACAAGGCTACAGACCAATTGCTGGGATAGGGGTTAGAACAGATAGGTGCTAGGGCAGCACGGTGGCACAGTGGTTAGCACTGCTGCCTCATGGCGCCGAGGACCCAGGTTCGATCGCGGCTCTGGGTCACTGTCCGTGTGGAGTTTGCACATTCTCCCCGTGTCTGCGTGGGTTTTGCCCCCACAACTCACAGATGTGCAGGGTAGGCGGATTGGCCACGCTAAATTGCCCCTTAATTGGAAAAAATGAATTGGTTACTCTAAATTTTTTTTAAAAGAACAGATAGGTGCTTGAGGGCTGGCCCAGACACGATGGACTGAAGGGCCTCTCTGTGTGCTGTAAAACTCTGCCACTCATGAAGGGAACCGCACACTGTGACAAGCTACAGGCAGAAATCAGAAGTTAGAGAATGAGTTAGGCTTCTTGAATCGAGAACCCTCTCACTGAAAGGCAAGAGTCTTTGGCTATTGAGCCAGCGCTGATATTGTGCGGTTCACTCTGCGTTGTAAATAAAGAAAACTAGCCGTCACTCCCGCCCCTGATGACTATCCAGTGATGTCCCGAGTGCAGCAGTGTTCATGCGAATGCAGACGGACTGAATGTGACTGTGAATCCTGAATGATCCAGTTCCCCACTGGCACTCATGGTCAATCCTCACTTGAAAGCTTTAGTAACATGGCAGAGGCGTAACCAGGGACTTTCCACATGTGTGTGTGGACCAGTTGCTCAGTAGGTAATACATTTACAGGCTGGACCTATGACATATGGATTGAGGCGCAGAATCCAGGCTGGCGCAGTGCAGTATCGCGGGAGTGCTGCATTGTTGGAGGTGCCGTCTGTCGGATCAGGTTAAACCGAGGCACCAGGTGGGCGCATTAGATTTTGTGGCATTATTCGGAGAAGGGAGGGGGTGTTTTCCCAGTTTCCAAGCCAATGTTTGTCCCTCAAACAGAGTTACAAATAGGCTATCTGGTCATTAATTTCATTGCTGCCTTTGGGGTCTTGCTGTGCATAAATTGGCTGCCACATTCCCCGCATTACACGAGTGCCAGAAAAGTGCTTGATTCGCTGTAAAGCACTTGGGGGGGGGGTCTCAAGGTTTTGCCCGGCAGTATAAAAACATTATTATTTCAAAGCTTTCAAATTTAATACAGACATTATATCAAAATATAAGACAATGCCAACTGCATTGAAAAGACAGTGACGGGAATCGGGGAATGGAAGAAAGAAAAGGAAAAGGTGTAGGAAGGTCACTGAAGGTAACCTGCAGGGCTCTGTGTGGTTTTTCATCTCTGACCGCTGCTTACCCCAAGCCTTCGCTGCCCTTTGCTGGCTGCCTGGTGCGACTGAATTTTCCTGAGCGTTATCGTGTAAATGGCGCCATCTTCGGTCTCCTCGCCAATCTCCTGCGCAGCGCTCTGAAAAGGAAACAAGGCAGTGAGTGTGATTTCCCCCCCGCAGCCGAATAGCACGCCGGGAAGCCTGGGCAACTCAGTTACGTTTGTGCTTCGCCTCTTCTTGTTTTCGCACAATTTGAATGTCATGGGTGCTGGAGGATTTGTAAAGAAAACACACCGCTTGTTCAGGGTGCTATTGGTGCCAACTGCTAAATCAGAACACTGTGACCTGCTGCTATTGTTAACTTGAGATACAGGTAAATTAATGGGAACATGGATTAAAGTCTTAGCCATTTGAGGTTCCAGTTCTTTGTACTCTTTCATGGGATACAGGCATTGCTGGGCAAATCTTGCCTGCATTTGTTACCCATCCCTATTTACCATTGAAAAGAGTGGCTTACTCGGCCATTTCAGAGTCAACCCTATTGCTGTGGGTCTGGAGTCACATGTAGGCCAGACCGGGTAAGCACAGCAGATTTCCTTCCCCAACAGTGAGCCAGATGGGTTTCTAACAACAATCGGGGACAACTGTCATAGTCACCATTACTGACATTAACGTTATTATTCCCAATTTATTAACTGAATTTACATTCTACCAGCTGCTGTGTGGGATTTGAATCTAGTGTCTCCAGAACATTAGCCTTCGGGTTACCAGGCTAGTCACATAACCACGACACTACCATCGCCCCTCGCACCTAATTAGCACACCACAACATCATTCCCAAGCAATGCTGGTACAACACTAAATCAGACTAGCAGGGTCTGATACTCCCCACTCGCCTGGATGAGTACGGCTCCAGAAACACTCATCCAGCTCAGAACAGTCCATGTGATTGGTACCCCATCCACCACCTTAAAAGTGGTAATTTCAGTGATATTACCACTATGCCACCGTCTCCCCTTTGGGGACACAGGTAGCTGCCTGATCCTATGCCTGGCATCTGTAGGGGTTTCGAGGAAGGGCGAGATGAGGCTTGGTTAGGATGTCTTCTGTCACTAGGTCACCAGCAATAAGCAAGGTCACTGATGAAGACTGGCCACGTGGATGCGGTACAGAGGACTGCGAACATCATAGGACCCGTGCCCCAGTTGGAGTAGGGTTGCTGACTGCGGTTGGACCAATACCTGGAGGCTTAGCCATCACATTTAATTCCCAGAAACTCCCGGGCAATTCTGGAGGGTTAGCAACCCGATAATTTTGAGCCAGCACTTTCGGGGGGGGGGGGGGGGGGGGGGGGGGGGGGGCAGAGCCCTCATCATCTCAATAACATCATTGCCAAACAGTAGGCACTCAGGTTGTAACAATACATGCAGGGTCAACCAATTCGTAATGAAACCTGTTCAAATAAACAATGATGAACTAGCCCTTCAGAAATGAAGTGCTGCTTGCTCCATACACAATAAAGACTTCCTTGCCTCTCCTCTCATCCACCTGGGAACATCACCACAATAAGAGACTGTCCGCAAATCACATTGCTTTTACAGTATGAGAAAGAGAGGGGAATCCTAGACATTTTGTGTTGTATCAATTGATCAAATTTCACCGTTAAACTTTTCAGGAGAAGTAGGCTAGGGGGGGGGGGGGGATGTAACTATGAACCTTTGTACACATGGATGAGATTTAGGGATGGTGCCTAGCACCACAATCTGAAACCCGGCCTTGCTGTGCACGCGTGAGCAGTGTGGGAACTTTCAGTCAAACATCAATGAGCTCTTGCTGTATGTCAGTATTTATTCCTCAATCGTCATGTCAACTCCTTTAAAAAAGTTCCTGGACCTGTACCTGAAAGGTTACGGACTAAGTGCTGGAAAGTGGGATTAACATGAGCAGCTGGGAGGGCGGCACGGTGATTAGCACTGCTGCCTCGCGGCGCCGAGGATGCTGGCTGGTCTCCATGTGGAGTTTGCACATTCTCCCCATGTCTGCGTGGGTCTCACCCCCCACAACTCAAAAAAAGATGTGCAGGGTAGGTGGATTGGCCACACTAAATTGTCCCTTAATTGGCAAAAAAAATAATTGGGTACTCTAAATTATTTTTATAATTTGCGGCTGGTTTCCTTTTTTTCCCCCACTTTTTGTGGCCAGTGCAAACTCAAGGGGCTGAATGGCCTCATTCTGCACCATAACTTTTCTCTGGTCCCACATGATGTTTGCTGTAAATGGATATTCAGCGGATGATTCAGCTTCTCGGGAACGTGCGATTACCTGGATACTGCAGGTCTGTTGTTACAAAATGTAAATACTCATGAGCTGCAGGGGGTGTGGCTATTATTCATGTTGTTGAATAAATACGGCCTTGCCAACTTCACTCACATCTCATCGAGTCCCAATTTGTACGTTTTATAGGTCCTGGGTGGATTCTTCCTGTTAAAAGGATGTTTTTAATCTTCCCTTCGGACCATTTAAAAAAGATTGTTCCTTACACGTTGCTCTGGTCCGAATATATATGTTTATATATTCATAACCATGAGGGGTTGGAACAGAGTGGATAGAGAGACGTTGTTCCCATTGGCAGAGGGGCCAAGAACAAGAGGGCGCCGATTTAGGGTGACTGGCAGAAGAGGCAGGGGTGGCATGAGGATGAACGGCCATTGTGCAGCGGGTGGCTGGGATATGGGCAGCTGGATGCTCCGTGGCTCCGCGCCGAAATCGTGTATGGCGTGGGGGCAGAGAATCGATATTTACGCATCAATTGTGCCCGCCGCCGCTCCCGCGATTGTCCGGTCCCAGAGAATCGCTCGCGCGCAGATTATGCGGGGCCATTGACAGACTGATTCTCCGGGCAAAACTGACCGAGTTCCCGACGGCGTGGTTCCAACCACGTATTGCCGGTCTGGAACCTGGGGTGACTCCGCAGACTCAGTCTGCGGCCGCCCTGGTGGGGGGCAGGGGGATCGAGCACCGGGGGGGGGGGGCCCTCATGGGCGGCCGGGCAGCGATCGGGCTGCTCGGATCCGCGGGCGCACGCCATCGCGGGGGTGCCTACGTTGTCGATGTCGGGCCGCGTTCTGAGTCTGCCACGGCACACCCGCTGCAGGCCACCACCATCCACATGCGCGGACTCCCGACCCGTATCCGCAGCCAGAGTTGCGAGAAGCACTCCGGGGCCCTGCCAGCCCCTACAGGTAAGTGAATCGCTCTTGACTTTTTTAAGGAAAGTCAAGAGTGAAACGCCAGCGTTTTTACGCCGATGTGGGGACATAGCCCCATTTTGGGAGAATCCAGCCCGGAGTGCGCTGCCTGAGGGTGCGGTGGAGGCGGATTCAATGAATACTTTCAAAAGCAAATCAGATAGGCAGCTGAAGGAGAGGAAATTGTAGGTCTACGGGAGAAAGGAGCGGCAGAGCTAAAGGCACTATGTAAATGCAAGTTGCAGTACGGACGGGTGCACCCAGAGAAGAGTGCATGACATCTGCATTCAGCGCTTGGCCCTACTTCTATTTAGAATGGGTGCTATTTGTGTGAAACCCGTCAACAGTTAAAGGAGCAGTCTCCTTTCTGAGAGGACTGTCGCTGCACAGTCCGGAGAGCAGTCTCTCTTCTATTCTGCATTTTCCTTCACACCCAAATTAAGAATTTGCTAAATCATGCACACAGTCTGTAATTAAAAAAAACAGGACTAGACTTCACTGGCAGGTGAACCTATCGAACTGAACATTTGCACATTGAATCACCGAAACATCTCCCACTGTTCGTCGTGTGCACAGTCCAGCGTCTGTTATCTTGGAAAAAACAGCAAGCACCCCCTGCGTCTGGTATTTCCCACTACTGTCACTGAGATAACCAGTTAATGTGGCTCTGGTGATATTAGTTGAGAGGTGAATCTAATCGAGGACGCTATGGGAAACTCCCAGCTCTTAATTGTACTGTTTTGTCTTACAGGAAGCCCTGTGTAGAGGTCCGGTTTAAAGCCTCTACACTTTACTAGACAATGATAATAAACACTGCCTTGCCACAAAGGTGCATAGATTTATTTATTGTTTTACACAGGAAATTATTTTAGTCTGGAAAGCACTACTACCTCAAAGGAAATGGGGAAGAAGATTCAATAGTAACTTCCAAGAGGGAATTGGATAAATACTTGAAGGATGGAAAGAATTGCAAGGTTAGGAGGAAAGAGCAAAGGAGTGAGAGCAATAGCCCGAAAGAAAAGAGGCAGGACGGGTCAAATGATCTCACTGCGTGCTGTATAATTCTAGACTTGCTATGGCATCAACTCCGCACACATAAAGGGTAGCATGTGGCACAGTGGTTAGTACTGGGACTGCGGCGCTGAGGACCCGGGTTCGAATCCCGGCCCTGGGTCACTGTCCGTGTGGAATTTGCACATTCTCCCCGTGCCTGCGTGGATTTCACCCCCACAACCCAAAGATGTGCAGGTTAGGTGGATTGGCCACGCTAAACTGCCCCTTAATTGGGAAAAAAATAATTGGGTACTCTTTTAAAAAAAAAACTCCGCACGCATAGATTGTGAAAAGGCCAGTTTGCATGAGGTACTGTAAAAATAATTGACAAAGCAATTAGCTGTTAGCAATGAGTAGGTGTGTTTTCCCTGAAACCCTCTTGTGGCCATTGAGTGGCTGAAGGTTTCAATGTGAGTGCAGGGGTTGAATCGCCACTCCAAGCCCTCTTTGATCTTTAACAACAAGCAGACATGGTGACAAATAACATCCTTTACAAAGATTGGTTACAGCATAGACGGAGCCCATTTGGCCCATTACGTCAGTGCCAGCTCTCTTCAAGAGGAATTTAGCTAGTCCCATTCCACTGCAACATTTTTCCCTCCAGCTGCTTATCCGGTTGCCCAGCTGAATCAGCCCCTGCCACCCTCTCAGGCAGTGCATTCCAGATCCTAAACACTCGTTGCATTAAAACGTTTTTGCCCAGGTTACTTTTGGCTCTTTCGCCAATCATCTTAGACCCGAGTCTTCTGATTCTCAACCCTTCCATCAATGGGACCCCTCTGATGTCTTTGCATCCATAACCCTTGTGATGAATGGAAGGATTTCAGATATATTGTACTGTATGTATTTGGTGCAGTCAGGCTAAAAAGTGTGTGTGTGAATGAGTGTGTGACCGCTGCCGTATCGCTTTTAAAGAATCCTGGTTTGAAAGGCTTTTGGGGCCAGAGGTGCAATTAAGGCATAGTAAAAGCTTGGGCCAATAGAGATTTTTTTGGGGATTAAGGGGATTCCCTGTGGAGGTAATTAGATGTGTTTCAGCTTGGTAAGATAATGTAATTAATTGGAGGAGTTATGTTTTTAGACATTTTGCAGAAAAGCAGTCAGTTGAGTTTTAGATTGAGATGTGAGCAGAAGTCCAGCATCCGCTCTCAGTGCAGTTCAGTTAAAGATATGTCTGTAGACAGACTAGCAGTTTCTTTCCAAGCTGCTCAGAATTGTGTGATTGTGTGAGCTGAAACAAGCTGAGAAGTAGCTTCTGAGAAAATCCAGCCTGAGTTTCTGTACGGTTCTGATAAGATTCAGGGGCGGGATTCTCCGATCCCCCGTCAGGTCGGAGAATCGCCGGGGGCTGGCGTGAATCCCGCCCCCGCCGTGTCCCAAAGTTTCCGCCACCAGATATTTGGCGGGGGCGGAAATCGTGCGGGCGGGCCTGTGCCGTGGGGGCACTCTTTTTCTTCCGCCTTCGCCATGGTCTTCACTATGGCGGAGGCGGAAGAGACCCCCTCCCCTGCGCATGCGCGGGGATGACGTCACCAGCCACTGACGCTCCCGCGCATGCACGGACCCACGTCGCCCGGTGAAGACCTTTCGGCCCCGGCTGGCGTGGCGCCAAAGGCCTTTCCCGCCAGCCGGTGGAACGGAAACCGCTCCGGCGCGGGCCTAGCCCCTCAAGGTGAGGGTTTGGCCCCTAAAGGTGCGGATTCCGCACCTTTGGGGCGGCCCAACGCCGGAGTGGTTCCCCCCGTTCCATTACGCCGGGACCACCCCGCCCCACCAGGTAGGGGAGAATCCCGCCCCAGGTCTTTTCTTTAAAGAAGTGTCAAAAGATCTCCCTTTCTTTAAATAGATTATCCAGACATCTCTGGAAAGCAGATATTCCTGAGTACTAACTGTATTTAAAAGTGGATTGAGAGCTGCGGTGGGTTATTTTTGTTGTTTGAGTGGTAATAAAGATAACAGGTAAGGGTTATTGTGTCACTGTATTGTTTAAGGGGTAAGTGTAAGTTATTTTCTTGTGTGATGTTAAAGATATTTAAATACTGTGTTAGTAATAAAGTTTGTTTTAATATACCATATCCCTATTTTGCATGAAATCACTCCTGGAGCGAAGTATCCTTTCCTCCATCATACAAAATTAAAATAAAATATTGAGGGTTTTGTCCAGTATCCCGGCCACTGTTGGGGTTTTGTACGGGATCGTAATACCCTTTGGATAAAAGAATTACAAACTTTCGCAACCCCCTCTGAGTGAGCTAAGTTGGTTTACCCTCTATTCTCAAGGGGCTACAAGCCAGGTTTATGACAACCGATATCATTCTGGTGAACCTGCACTATACTCCCTCCCACTGACTGGCCCAGGGACCCAATGTAAATAAAGGTTGGGTCCGATCGGCTCTCAAACCTCCTCCTCTGTGATCAACCATCTAGTGAACCAGCAAACATGACAACTTCCTTTTCCAGAAGAGTTGTGCCTCATAATTGAAAGCAGTATTCCAGGTGGGGTTCGAAAAAGGTCATGTACAACTGAAACATCACTGCCTTCCCTTCATAGTCCAACTCCCCAAGATAAAGGCCAACATTCCATTAATCTATCAAGTGGTTCTGGGAAGTGTCTGCACGGGACACAGGTTAGAATCGGATTCAGCAGTGACATGCCCACTCTATGATCAGAATACTTGAAACTGCCTGGGTTAGATTTATTACTCAACCAATACCACCAGAGACAAAGTGACTGACTGTTCATCTTACTGCTGCCAGATGTGTTAGCCAAGACAACAAGAACAAATTGCATTTCTAGGGCACCGTTACCATGGTGAAACATCCCGAGTTCTAAACAGGAGTGATTCGGGACGTTTTAATTGGATCAACTCTCGTTCTTCTCGACTCCAGGGAATATAGACTGGGGCTGGGATTTTCCGGCCATGCTGGGGCGGGTTTTCCCGTGGTGGATGCAGCGATGCCATTCAAATCTCCATCGACTTCGGCAGGACGGGAAGATCCCGCTGGAGGGAGAGGCTGGAAAATCCCACCCCTAATCTATTCAGCCTCTTTTTATAGAGCAATCCCCTCAGCCCAGGAACATGTTTAATGAACATGTGTTAACTCTCTGGAACAAGTGTATCCTTCCTTAGGTAAACAGACTAACTGCTCTCAGCTCTCCAGGTATAGGCATACCAATGCTCAGTTTGCTTGTAGTGAGGCTTCTTCACTCTGATATGGACGAACGCACTGCTGCCCCACAGCACCAGAGACCCAGGTTCAATTCTGGCCTCGGATGACATAGACATAGACATAGAATTCAGAGTGCAGAAGGAGGCCGTTCGGCCCATCGGGTCTGCACTAGCTCTTGGAAAGAGCACCCAACCCAAGGTCAACACCTCCACCCTATCCCCATAACCCAGTAACCCCACCCAACACTAAGGGCAATTTTGGACACTAAGGGCAATTTATCATGGCCAATCCACCTAACCTGCACATCTTTGGACTGTGGGAGGAAACCGGAGCACCCGGAGGAAACCCACGCAGACACGGGGAGGATGTGCAGACTCCGCACAGACAGAGACCCAAGCCGGGAATTGAATCTGGGACCCTGGAGCTGTGAAGCAATTGTGCTATCCACAATGCTACCGTGCTGTGTGGAGTTTGCGTGGGTTTTTTCCGGGTGTTCCGGTTGCCTGCCACAGTCCAAAGATGTGAGGGCAGGTGAATTGGCCATGCTAAATTGCCCCTTAGTGTCCAAGAATGTGTAGGTTAGGTAGGGTTATGGGGACGGGGGAAGAGGAGTGGGCCTTGATGGGGTGCTCTTTCAGAGGGTCGGTGCCGACTCAATGGGCCAAATGGCCTCCTTCAGTGCTGTAGGAATTCTATTCTATTCTAAACATCAATCTTTTTGTAACAGAAGCTAACAGACCATTTGCCTTCGTGTTTTGCGTTGAGTCCCTGCGGTCGCAAACACTCCCGTCTCCCACTGTTCACAAATAGAGATTGTCAGCCCACAGCATTGCCCCCATCACCCGAATTGATTGACCAATGTCCTCAGAAGGAAACGAAAACGAAGACAGCGTGGAAGCAATCTGTGAGCTGAGCAGTTTCAATATTTCTTTTGGTCCTTGGTTTTGCCGTAGTTTTGTTCTGCTGACCAGCACGAGTGGCATGACTGGGACTTTCACATTTCAGAAGTGCGTGCGGTTGCTAATTTTACGACTGTTTGGTCTCTGCAGCTCACTAAAGTCTGACACAATCGTGACTATAAAGAACTTCTACAAAATCAGCTTCACGGAGAGTTGATGAAATGTCAAAAATACTTCCCCTTATTCCGCCCCCCCCCGCGCAAGGGGCTGTTATTTCTGGGATGTCCTTTTCCACAGATACCACTTCTCCTTCCGCCACTGCGTTTATTTTTGCCCTCCATCCTCGTGCTTCATGTGACCGGCCGGGGTTTCCCCTCACTAAGATGTGTCACGGCTGCTGCCTCAGTTCTACAAATGATTGCACAGTGGCCAAGTGGAGGAATAACCAGCTTGCAGACTTCTCTGGACAAGAACTTGCACTGACACAGTGCCCATCGTGTAGTTAAACACCCCCCGAGCCATTTCACGTGAGCTCACGCCTCAATGTCAGTTGCTCCAAGGTAACCTGGAGATGAAGGGAGGGTGCAATTCTTGAACCAAGGGCGCGATTCTCCGACCCCCCGCCGGGTTGGAGAATCGCCGGGGGCTGGCGTGAATCCCGCCCCCGCCGTGTCCCGAATTCTCCGCCACCGGATATTCGGCGGGGGTGGGAATCGCGCCAGTTGGCGGGCCCCCCCTCGGCGATTCTCCGGATGGGCCGAAGTCCCGCTGCTAGAATGCCTGTCCCGCCGGCGTGGATTAAACCACCTCTCTTACCGGCGGGACAAGGTGGCGCGGGCGGGCTCCAGGGTCCTGGGGGGGGGGGGCGCGATCTGGCCCCGGGGGGTGCCCCCACGGTGGCCTGGCCCGCGATCGGGGCCCACCGATCCGCGGGCGGGCCTGTGCCGTGGGGGGCACTCTTTTCCTTCCGCCTTCGCCACGGTCTCCACCATGGCGGAGGCGGAAGAGACCCCCTCCACTGCGCATGCGCGGGGATGCCGTGAGCGGCCGCTAACGCTCCCGCGCATGCGCCGCCCGGCAATGTCATTTCTGCGCCAGCTGGCGGGGAAATGACGTCACCAAAGGCCTTTCCCACCAGCTGGCGGGGCGGAAATCAGTCCGGCGCAGGCCTAGCCCCTCAAAGTTAGGGCTCGGCCGCTCAAGGGGCGGAGGATTCCACACCTTTGGGGCGGCGCGATGCCAGACTGATTTGTGCCGTTTTTGGCGCCGGTCATTGCGCCGATTACAGAGAATTTCGCCCCATGTGCGCCTTTACATAGACTGGTGACACGTGATTCAGACTGACGCTCCCAGTGCGGTACCAAGGGTAAAGGTAAAGTCGCCATAGTCTCAGATGACCGAAGGCTGTTTTCCCTTTGAAGGGGTAGAGCTGACTGGTGGTGATTTAACCTGAGCGTCACTGCACCTCAGGCGAGGTTGAGAAGTCGGGACTTTCATAAATAACCTCAACCGGTACGGGAATTGAACCTGCGCTGCTGGCCTTCTTCTGCATCATGAACCACTGTCCAGTCAACTGAGCTAAACCAATTCACCTATCCTGCACATTTTTGGGTTGAGGGGTGAGATCCACACAGACACGGGGAGAATGTGCAAACTCCATTAAATACAAATCCCAGTGCTTCAGTGCAGTGCTGAGGGAGTGTCGCAGGTCCCCAACATCTTCCAATCTGATGTTAAACTAAGACTCCCCTACGGCTTTTTAAAAAAAAGATTCTAATGTCACCATTCGAAAGAAAAGAGCAGTTTGCCCAGTGACCTGGCGAGCATTATTCCCTCAAACAAGAATATCAGCTTGCTTTCCCGTGCGTGGGATCCTGCTGTGCACAAACTGGCAGCTGCGGTTACAGATTTCAGAGCGGCTACATTTCAAAGGTAGTTCATGTGAGGGCTTTGAGAAAATTGTCAAGGGCGTGACGAGGCGCTGTGTCAATGCAATCTGTCCGTGTCTCAGCATTTGGTGAACCAGAAGATTTCTGGAAAGCACATTACGCATGATGATATTTACTGGATTCCTTCCTGCTTTAGTTTATGGAAGGATTTAACTGTGGTTACAATTTCCATTCGTTCACTCGTTCAGCACTGTACAAACACAAACACAGAGACATACGCGCATAAACGCATGTACAGAAACACAGTCACAATATACACAGTCTCACACACAGGCACACACACATCACGTACTTGTGACAGATTAAATCCAACACCTTTAGCTCTTAGGAAAATATATTATAATAATCTTTATTAGTGTCACAAGTAGGCTCACATTAACACTCCAATGAAGTTACTGTGAGAATCCCCATTTGTTTTCTTTCCTTAATGAAAGGACCTCTACAAGTACTGTCACTGCTTCACACCTTCGTCCCTTGAGAACTTGCCAGATGAGACATCATGGCTACAATAAATATTTGTCACCCAAATCGATCTTTTCGACATAAAATTAAGCATCCATTTCCTGTCAATGAAAAACTTTCCTTTCCAGATTAATTCTATAGATTGGCTGGCAGGTATTAGGGTTCTGCCCTACTCTCCTTCTTTGTGGCCACTCTGGACTCTAGAGGTATCAATAGCCCTCCTTGCCACCACCAAACGGTCATTCAATGTGTGCAAGCTGAGAGAGGAAGCATTCCCAGTGAAGGGTTCAGAGGAGTAGGTGCCCCGGGGTCAACATTTCCCTTCCACTGTCCAAAGAAATAGTTAGCAATATCCTGAACTACCACCCACCCCTATGAGCATCAGGCAGCCAGCACCGTACAGGGGGTTTATCGCGGACCTTTCTGTATTGACCATTGTGGGAATCACAGAAATAAGGCCTGAAATTGACTCCATCTATAGAAGCAATAGGCAGCATTCACCCTGGGTGATCGGGTCACCTCTCCCTATCGCCGACAGACAGTGGAACGGAGGATCCGGCCAATGCTGTTGTCAATCATTGGAGACTGACCTTAAAATGAAGTAAGAGGCATGGAGAGAACTGAACCCTGCATACCTGCTCCCCACCAGCCCTGAGCTTGACGCGGGCATTATTAGCTAGCCCAAGGGGGAAAAGTAAATTACCTCCCAGCACTGACACCCCAGATCTTGGCAAGCACAGTGAATAAATAGGAACGGTAATCACATCTGTCGTCAGCCAGACGTGCCTTTGGCACCCGCGGTGGGGAACTTTCTGGAAGAGTCATTCCAAAGAATCCCCGAAACACCCTTCAATTAAGTTAAATTCCAATGTTTGCATAACCTGGAGGAAACACAGCCCAGTTCTGCTGTCTGTGTTTTCCAGGCCGAGAACAGATTATGCCACGGGGATGAGAGATGCAGACAGTTCTGCTGTCCAACATTCCTCAGGAACCCACAATAACAAGTTGTGAGGTTTGTGGAAATATTGAACATCAGAGCTGCTGCTTTACTTTGCATTAAATCACCTTCTCTTATAAACTCTCGGAGTCCCGGACTTTCAGTATAATTCATCTCTGGTACAATTGGGAAAATAAAATTCCATGGCCATTTTCTTTTGCTTTCTCAGTTCCTCCCCCTCGTCACGGTGCATTAAGGTTCAATACATGATTTAATACATAAATTGTAAGGTTTAATATGCAAGGTTTAATGCCGTAATAAGCGGCACTGTGGGACAGTCATTAGCACTGCTGCCTCACAGCGCCAAGGACGCGGGTTCAATTCCGGCCATGGGCCACTGTCTGTGTGGAGATTGCACGTTCTCCTCGTGTCTGCTTGGGTTCCCTCTTGGTGCTCAGGTTTCCTCCCACAATCCAAAGATGTATGGGGTAGGTGGATTGGCCATGATAAATTGCCGCCTAGTGTCAGGGATGTGCAGGTTAGATTACGGGGATGGACATGGCTCGAGTGCATGGTTGGTGCAGACTCGATGGGCCAAATGGCCTCCTTCTGCACTGTAGGGATTCTATGATGATGATCACCTGAGGTGGCCTCTTTCTGTTGGGGTTCTGCTCCACAGGTTGCACCCACTCCCCAGTACAGGTTAAGTCATTAGCCATAGATCACGAGGGACCATAAACATCGCTCCATGTTATAGAAAGAGACAAGTCATAGCGTTTTCAAGCACAAAAGGGAGGCCCTTTGGCCAAAGTGCTTGAGGAGCGCCACTCTACATCAAGTATGGGGAAGGCATGGGGCAATCCTCCGTGAGCTTCTACGGCCGACACAGGGCATGAAGCTTATTGTTGTCATTGTTCTATACTACAGTCTAGCCACCTAGCTAACCAAGCCCCATATCAACATAAAGGGGTCAGTCAGTCTTCACATGGGAGCCTTGACCTCAGCCCTGGGTCAGTCAGCAGCTCTCTCACCTCTGGTTCGAGTCCAGAGACTTCAGCACACAACCGTGAGCCATTGAAATCCATGTTCACCAGAACGGGACCAGAAAGAAAGGCTGGAATAATTTGGCCCCCGATGCAGCACCGGGGAGGGGTGGAGGGGGTCCCGGGGTGGGGCGGGGGGGAGGGGGGGGCACTGTTGAAAATGCCATTTTTATCCTGCCTGAAATGTAAAACCTGCACCGTATTTGCCCTTTTAGGCAGATCCCGTGGCAACTGTTTTGAAGAAGAGCAGGGCAGTTATCCATCGTGTCCTGGCCAATATTTATCCCTCAGTCCACATCGCTGAGACAGATGATCTGGTCATTACTGCATCGCTGTTTGTGGGAGCTTACTGTGCGCAAATTGGCTGCCATGTTTCCTACATCAGAACAATGATTACACTTCACTTCAAAATTACTCCGTTGGCTGTGTGGTAATACCAGGTATTGCAGTACCTGAGAGGTGGATGACCATTGGCTAGACCTAGGAGTCTACCATTGGCTAACGTACATAGCTCCGCCCTGAGAGGCGGGGTATAAGAACCAATGCTGTCCCAGCAGCGTTCACTTTCTGTATCGAAGCTGCTGGGTACAGTTCTAGCTGATTAAAGCCTATTAGTTATGACTCACCTTGTCTCGAGAGTAATTGATTGTGCATCAGGCTGTAAAACATTTTGGTACGGTCTATGGTTGTACAAGTCGCCATACAAATGCAAATTATTTCCTTTAGATGGCAAGCATCACGAGACAATCTGACTGTGAGCGATCCAAACTGAGCTCTTCACCCAATATTTGGATAAGGCACGTTCTGGCATGGGAACCTGGGCGGTTGGTCAAGCCCATTTGCTAACTCAGAAGCAGTTAAATCAATTGTGGCTGTTATATTGTTAGATTATGCCAATATGATTTAGGAAGCAAATGTGTAATGTGTATGTGTGCGCTACTCACTGCGCTAACATCGAGTGTGTCAATCTGCAGCACATGGTATGAGCTGAGGAATACATTCGCTGAAGCTCCAGCAACTGAGCATTTAGATGCGCGGCTACCTTGAACTTCTGGGAACCACAGGACATGACAGTGGCGCCATCTTCCTCTCCAGCTAACCCAGCGAAGATCAAGACTCGTCCTTTCTCGATCTCTGCAGCCCAGTCCCAACTGCGCAGCGCCCTTAATAACTAGACCATTCGGGGAGCGAGGACAATCTTTAGATTCCTGTTACGCCTTTCGTCCTCTCCTGCCCCCCCACCACCACCATCATCAGCCCCCCCTCCCCACCACCCATCCTTTGAATATTCAAAGTATCATCTTGCATCATTGAATTTGCCTATGTATGTGGTTGCGCTCCGAAAGATAGTGATTGAAAACAAACCTGTTGGACTTTAACCTGGTGCTGTAAGACTTCTTACTGTGCCCCCCCCAGTCCAACGGCGGCATCCCCACATCACCTTTAACCAACGTAAGAGACACATTTTCGTGCCGGTGCTCCTTATATATTTAAGGAGGAGACAAGGCAACCAGGCAAGAGAACACAAACTCTGTGGGCTGCTGCAATATCGCAGCCCAAAAACTCTAAAACATCAAGAGAAAAATAATCTCATCCCAGAGCTGATTTTCAGATGAATGCAGCTCGCTGATGTCCGAATGTATCCGCGGCACTGTTAAGAGTCATAGGTCTTCTCAATTACTGAATGCTAATGCTGACAAATCACAAATTCATATTCACAATTCCACTGTTAATGTACAGTTTGATGTCCCTCAATAATCCCTGTGCACTCTCCAAAACCCAGTTGAAGATCACATGACTAGTTGCATTCATAGGTTGCACCAATTGCCGCACACAATACCCGGTCTATGAGAGCAGATTTTCAAAAACACATTCACTCAATCATGTATTGTTATCTTGTTCAGCGCAGGCCTGACAAATAGGCCGAGGCTTTCAACCAAATACAGGGACACTGAAAGAAATGTAAGCACGCTGCAGTTTTTCTCCTCCTCTCTGTAGCAGAGGAGTACAGGCTGGTGTCAATGAGATACAGTGACTGAGTCACCCTGGAACAGGCACGAATATACTGAAAAAAAGAGGAGCTTTCTCAAAACACGGGCAGCCTGTTAATCAACGTGTAGCAGTGTGAAGGAAGGACAGACCCTCTTTTCTTTCCTCGACCATCGGCACTCACAAAGACAAGCACAAACCCCCTCTATTTTTCTCTCCCACCCCTCTCCCGCCGAGAGCGGAGATGGAGGCCGGCCTAACAGTGAATTTCTTTTCTTCTCTTCCAACCCCACTTTCTGCTCCGTTGTTGTGTCAGGAAACCCCAGTGCCATGGCCAAGTGTTCATTCTCTTTGGTGAGCTCAGACAACAACAACTTACATTTACACAGCGCCTTTGGCACAGCGAAACGCCCTTCATAGGAGCAGCTGTCAAAGGCAAATGGAGAAGCTTGATGAAAGCTTTAAGTGAGGGCGGCGCGTGGAGTAGTGGTTAGCAATGCTGCCTACGGCGCTGAGGACCCAGGTTCGAATCCTGGCTCTGGGCCACTGTCCGTGTGGAGTTTGCACATTCTCCCCATGTCTGCGTGGGTTTCGCCCCCACAACCCAAAAATGTGCAGGGTAGGTGGATTGGCCACACTAAATCACCCCTTCATTGGAAAAAAAGAATTGAGTACTCTAAATTTTTTTTTTAAAGCTTTAAGAGGAGTGGGAGGTGATGAGGTTTAGGGAGGAAATTTCAGAGCCGATAGGGCACAGACACCTGGAAACATGGCCCCCAGTGGGGTTGGGGGGTGGGGAGCAAAGACAATCAGTGAAAGGCAAGAGGGAAGAATTAGAGGAGCTCAGAGATCTCAAACTGGTAGTTCATGGAGACCAGTTTCCTCATCGTATCCCACGGTTGATGTTAAGTGGTGGGTCTCAAGCTATATAACTTTCCAATGAAGAGAGACTAGGGGAGGGGGAGTGTGGCTGTAGGGCTGCAGGGGAAGCAGTGAATATTGTGAGGGGCTGGTTTAGCGCAGGGCTAAATCACTGGCTTTGTAAAGCAGACCAAGCAGAAACACGGTTCAATTCCTGTACCAGCCTCCCTGAACAGGTGCCGAAATGTGCCGACTAGGGGCTTTTCACAGTAACTTAATTTGAAGCCTACTTGTGACAATAAGTCATTTTCATTTCATATTGACGTGATTGAGGTGTGTGTGTGTTGTGCATGTGTGAGTTGTGTCATGTGTGTCACATGTATGTGTGTGTGTGTAGGAAGGGTATGAGCGCTGAGCTCCATCTAGATCTCACAATGTTCACCTGTACATTGCCTGTACTCTCTACATTATGCCGCTCTCCTCCACAGACTACTGATGCTGCTCCTTTAAGAGCTCCTTTAATGTCGAGACAGGCTGCGGCCAGTTTTTGACACACTCAAGAGATAGCAAGGGCAGAACCAATGCTCACAAGGGCGGCATTCATTTTCCCATTCCCCACACACTCGACATTGTGGATCATTTATTTTCTGAATTACAAGCCAGCACAGCGGTGGATCTGTAGCACCGGGCTTTTAGGTTAAACAGTTCATTTGTTCAAGCCCATTATCTCTGCGCACATTCCAGTTATTTCTTTCTGGTTGAACAGCAACAGAATGCTTGTTAACTGCAGGCCGAATCTAGCTTGTTGTCGATGTTTCGCTGATTAAAGGGACAGGAAGAGCAGGGTAAGTTCTCTTTGGTTGGGAAGGTCAAGGTTCATATTGGCGAGCACATACACACACACATCGCATTGTTTAGAAGGCTCTGAGGATTCTAGAAATATCTTTTAAAGGGGGGGGGGCTGTCACTTTTGGTAAAAGCCTTGTACACCAAATTTACCAGGTGTCCACGGGTCCTCATGAAAATGACTTTGACAAACCCATTTCCCTTTTTTTGCTGACATGCAGCAGTGATTCTTTGGATAGACCAAATTAACAGTCAATTAAGCGTTTTGGAAGTGTCGTACTGTCTGTGCACAGCAAGATCCCACAAACAGCACTGCAACCTTGGCCAGATGACTTGTTTTAATGATGCAGGTTGGGGATCAATATTGTTCTGGACCCGTGGGAAGAACGCCCCTTACCTTCTTTAAACCAGAGTGATGGGATATTTTATGTCCATCTGGGAGGGCAGATCTGGTTGATGCAGAACGAGGCCAGCAGCGCACGTTCAATTCCCGCACCCGCTGAGGTCATTCATGAAGGCCCCGTCTTCTAAACCTTGCCCCTTGCCCGAGGTGTGGTGATCCTCAGGTTAAATCACCACCAGTCAGCTCTCCCCCTCAAAGGGGAAAGCAGCCTATGGTCGTCTGGATTTGAAACGTCAACTCCTGTTTCTCCATAGATGCTGCCAGACCTGCTGGGTTTATCCACCACTTTCTGATTTTGTTCCACCTCACCGCCAATCTCATTGGTGAGGAATCCACAGGATCCCGACAGTGAAGGGGAAGGCCACTCGGCCCATCGAGTCTGCATCAACCCTCCGGAGCAGCACCCCAACTAGATGAACCCCCCATCCCGTCCCCGCAAGTTGGCAACCCCACCTAATCTGCATGTCCTTAGACACTGAGGGGCAATCTAGCACGACCAATCCACCTAACCTTGCACATCTTTGGACTGTGGGAGGAAACCAGAGCACCCGGAGGAAACCCACGCAAACACAGGGAGAACATGCAAACTGCACATAGTCACCTAAGGCCGGAATTGAACCCGGGTCCCTGGCGCTGTGAGACCTATAGGAAAACCCACTGTATTTACATATACTGCCTCGCAACCAGATATGATAGCAAATAGGAATTCAGCATAGGTATGGCTGCGATCTGTTCAAACGCATTTATGCCCAAAATGGCTGCCCCGACAAAGTAACTTGTCACTCAAACCGATTTGTTTTCTTTTCAGTGGCTGCGTTTAATTAAGTTTCCTTCTGTTTCAAAGTAACTGTGAGGCATTGCGAGACACGGAGCCCCATGATCTTTGACAGATCTCAAATCAATTCAACAGTTCACAAGATAATAACAGACTTCAATCCTGAAAGTGCATTCGCTCCTCACTACAGCATTCCGTTGTTTCTTAACTGATTCCACCTCCACTGTCCATCCCTCAAGTCTCTGCTGGGGCAAAACACTTAAACCAAGCTGACACTCCAGTGCGGTGTTGAGGGAGTGCTGCGATCCCAGAAGTGCCGTCTTCTGGGTGGAATGTTGAACCGAGTCCCCATTTGCTCGCTCAACGGCATGGTTTGGAAGAGAGCTCTTCCTGGCGCCCTGGACAATATTTACCCCTCGAACTAATGTCGCTAAAAACAATTGATTCAAATGATGGCAGGGTGGAGCTTGACAGCAATCCATCCCATCCCCTCCGCCCCATGGCCGATTGCTGTCAATACCCATTGGCCGAGTGCCACACACGAAGAAGGGCAACTTGGGTGAGAAACGGTGACCGCACCAGACTTCAGAGGAAGAGGAAAAAGAAAGAATGGATGCTTTTGAGTGGCAAGTCAGCCATCACGGACTAATTTATGCAGCAGGCAATCTCAGAGGAGACTTCCCTCCTCGCAGCAACACGAGGAAGATCATTTAAAAGGGGAAAACCTTCCTCCTGTGTTGTCGGTATTAGTTTTGCTGAAGGCTCCTGGAGCCAGTTTCCCCAGTATTGTCGTTTCCTTTCAGTCATTTTATTTTAAACACGAACGTCCTTGAGCAAAGCCAAAAAAATACCCACCGCAATAAAACATCTGCACAGATGACATTTCCGTAAATTCCCACTGCCAACGTTGCGAAAAAAAGTAGGCTGGTTTTTCCACTTGCGAAATTCCCTGAACCTTAAGCCGCCACTCCAGGACTTGAGCACAAAAGTCGAGGGCAGGACTGAGGGAGTGCTGCAGTGTCGGAGGTGCTGCCTTGTGGCCGAGATGTTAAGATTTGAGGTGGGCGTGAAAGATCCCAAGGCACTACTTCGGAGAAGAGCAGAGGGACAGTCGGAGTGGTGGAAGAGCACAGATTTACTCTGAGCACTAGGGGGCCTCAGCCACACCCCACTCCCCCTGAACTAAGGAGGGGGGGGGGGAAGAAGTAGGATTAGCAAGGTTCTGTGGCTGCTAATTATCAACTAGTGACTTATAAGTGACTTATGCAGTATGCAGATATGCAGTGAGGACAGGAGCAAACTTTACTGTGATGCCCTACATGGCCAAATAGCCAGCTGCCACTCACGCCTCTGGTCCAGCATTGGGGTAAAGTACTGATGGGCAGTTGATGCTAGTGGACGAGCACCTTTAAGTGAAGTGGAGTGGGAAGGGGAAGTGGCAAGAGGAAAAATATCAACTGCATTCAAAATGTTGTTTTGAAGTGCGGGCAATGAGGATATCCTACTGGGCACTGCGTCATCTGTGCCCTGACATGATGGCACGCAGTTGGTACAATGATGGGCACCAGCCACCACCCTTGCCCGTCTCCGGTCCCACAAAAGCGTGGTAAACTCTTGAACGCTTCCTGAGGTGAACCAGCAAGCCACTTGGGTTGTGCCAACCTAGATGGCGCCCCCTCCCCCCACTGCTGCCATCTTGCTGAGGGCAGGCATCAAATGCTCAAGAACCCGTCAGCGGCGCCCACATTCCGAGAATGACCAGTTAAAAAAATTGGCCTCTACTTCAATGCATTGGCTGCTTGCCAAAGACCAGCCAATAATTCGTCCTCTGAAGACAGTCGTGTTTTATGCGAAGAAACAAAAACAGAATCGGCGGGCAATGTTATGGGTGGGTAACCGTGCCTGTGCGCCAGTCAACCAAATCTATAAACAGGAAGGTAAAGCCCATTATAAATAGCGAGGCTGAGTAGATGCTTGCCGAGCCAGGCCCGCTAAAACGTTGGCTGCCACATGCTAATCCTTTAACGAGCAGTGAGATACTGTCTGAGAGGTTGGTGCAAGTAGCTTAACTTATGAAGGGGAAAATATGCAGGACTACGGGAAGAGTGTGCAGCTAATTGGGTTGCTCTTTCAAAGAACAAGCACAAGCCAAAGGGCCAAATGGCCCGCTTCTGTGCAGTATCATTCTATAATTATTCCTCTCCACATTTAACAACAACAAGGATTTTCAATTATATAACCTGTGTAAAACACCCCAAGGCACTCAACAGGAATCTAATCGGATCAAAAATAACTCACACCATGGGCAGGTGACGGAAGCTTTACCGGAGGTAGGTTTTAAGCAGCATCGTAGGAGGAAGAGAGAGGTGGAGAAGTTTGGGAAGGGAATTTCAGAGCTTAGTGTCTAAGCAACCGAAGGCACGGCCGCCAATGGTGGAGCGATGGAAACCGGGGATGCACAAGAGGCCAGAATTGGAGGGGTGGAGAGTTCACGGGTGGGGTGAGGCGGGATGGAAAAGGTTACACAGTTGCAGAGGCAGGGGGCACTGGGGTTATCTAAACAATGTCGGTTTATCTAATGATTCCACAGGACGTTTCGCTGTGTCAAAGGTGCTACATAAATGTAAGTTGTTGTCTGAGCTCATTAAAAAAGAATGAACACTTGGCTCTGGCACTAGTGAGAGATGCTGACATTAAGCAGGAGGGATGGTGGGGAAGGTGACGAAAGGCATGGCACGTACATATTGTGTTGTACAGTGCTTGAACGGTTGTATATTTGTTCGCTTAGGAGTTGTTCTTAATTCAGTTTTGAATTTATTTTGGCTGGTAGAAATTTGGCAATTAAATCACTGATCACACCTGACTGCATCTCATGGAACATTTAAATCAAACTGGCAATGCTCTTTCCAAGAATGTAATGCGGTTAAGAAGCTGATGTTCCTTCAACCTCATCAGTAAAGACTGCAAAAACTGTTATAAGATGTTGTGTGTAGTTTGATAGGTCTCACACAGAGGTCCTGAATCTTGCTTAGTTCGTAATAAGTCTTTATTAACAACTCATATCTATATATGTACATATATAATATAGGTCTCAGCTGGAGCTGTCTCCATGCTTGCATCTATACACGTCTCGGTCCAGTACAAGACTGCCCTCTAGACTCAGGTCATGTTTTCTTTTACATTACAGTGTGGGCATTACTGTATGCAGTCCCACATTAACACTTTGTATGTCAGACCCTTAAATTACAGAAATCCTTACCACTGCCATCTAGAAGGACAAGGGAAGCAGATATATGGGAACACCACCACCTAGATGCTCCCTTCCCAAGTCACTCACCATCCTGACGACTTGGAAATATATCAGCCGTTCCTTCACTGTCGCTGGGTCAAAGTCTTGGAGCTCCCTCCCTAAAAGCACAGCGGGTGTACCTTAACCACATGGACTGCAGCGGTTCAAGAAGATAGCTCACCACCACCTTCTAGAGGGCAATTAAGGATGGGCAACAAATGCTGGCCTGGCCAACATCCCGTAATTACATAGAACATAGAATTTACAGTGCAGAAGAAGGCCATTCGGCCCATCGAGTCTGCACCGACCCTTGGAAAGAGCACCCCACTTAAGCCCCACACCTCCACCCTATACCCGTAACCCCACTTAACCTTATTGGACACGGAAGGCAATTTACCATGGCCAATCCATCTAAACTGCACATCCTTGGACTGTGGCAGGAAACCGGAGCACCCGGAGGAAACCCACACAGACACAGGGAGAACGTGCAAACTCCGCACAAACAATGACCCAAGCTGGGAATCGAACCTGGAACCCTGGCGCTGTGAAGCAACCATGCTAACCACTGTGCTACCATGCTGCCCTAAAAGCACAGCATGGATACACACATATATATTCATGTGTGCTTCTCATATCTCCAGGGCTGCCAGTTCTCTTTCTGAATAAACAAGAAATTTCTAAATAATTTTCCATTCTCATGTCAACATGGAAGTTCATGGGTATCAACCATCCACACTTCTAGCAAAGCATAATAATTCGGTACCACACTTGTTCATGTTTTTATTGTCCAGTTCTCTGTCCATCTCTCCTGATGATGCCAACTCCTGCTGGGGCCCAAAGGCTCTGGGACCTCACCCACGTGGCCAATGTCAGGGGTTGAGCTCTGATCGTGGGAGACGTCAGCACGTCCTCAGGGTGTCCCAACCTGCTCCACAGGTCAATGAAGACCAATCACTGGGGTGATGAAGGCAAATTTGTGGACACCCACTGTTAGGCCAGTGAGAGACACAGGGAACAGTCCCCATCCTTGAAGAGTGAGGCCCTAGGTGTACCCGGGACACCTGTCAGGTGACAGCTCACTGGAGAAGATCAGGTCACTGTGCCAGCAAAATGTTTAGATGGGACGGGAAAGGGGGAGGACCCATAGACTTGGTTTCCCTTAGTACTGATGATCCGAAAACAGGCAGTAGTCCCCGCCCCCCCCCCTGCCCCCCCCCCCCCCCCCCCCACGTATTTGCGTATGTCAAGGTCTTAACATTAGTTTCATGCTTAGGCACTGCACAATCTCCATCAGACATAGGAGCAGAATTAGGCCATTCGGCCCATCGAGTCTGCTCAATTCAATCATGGCTGATATGTTTCTCATCCCCATTCACCTGCCTTCCCCCTCAACCTGCTGGGTCCGAGCCCGGAGTCAAACTGGCGCCCTCACAACACTCCTGTGATGCGCATGTGGACATGGTTATCAAATTGCCCTGACTGAGCTGAGGCAGCAAACATAAATCTCTCGGCAAGCTTGGAAGATCATTGACAAAAATAAGATGAAAGACACAAGGTTGCAGGAGGGACAGCGCGGAGACAATCCAATCCTCTCTTTCTCTCTCTCTCCCCAATGTTAACCCCCAAACAGACTCCAGGCAGAATCTGTTCAGGGAGTTCACATTTCCAAGCATTTTTTTGTTGTTGTCCCCACAAGGTTTCAAACGCAAGGGGCAGAGAATCAGGGTGGGGGTGCCCCTCCAGTAAAGAGGAGCCCAAGGGCAGTTTGATCTTGGGGGCTGTGAGTTATGAAGGGAGGTGGGATTTAACCAGCCCGTTGGCCGGCCTCCCGGAGGTTCTGATCCCTCAGCCCCAGAGAGTTGGGTCTCAATGTCTCCTCATCCCAGATGTCACGGGGGGGGGGGGCGGGGGGGACTCCTCTTATTGTGGAACACACCACAGTCCCCGCGCTCCCATAGTAATTGTCCTGTGATGTGAGGGAATTCAACAACACAACAATAACACAGGATCGTCCAAATGTCTTTGCATCGTCTATCTGATCCTGTCTCCTCATCCTGCTGAGGATTTGACAAGCGCACTTTTGACTGTTTTTGGGCGGGGGGGGTGGGGGGTTTGCCCCCCGCGATTGTGAACAGTCCCCCATACCTCCTCCCCATTCCCCCACACAAACCAGCACATCAACAAACAGGGTTCACTCACTCACTCCTCCATAGCAACAGCAGTGATTGCCCCTCGCAGCACAGAGGGAGGGAGGAGAGAGAGAGGGGGGGGGGGTTGTCTTACCTCAGTGAGGGGCAGGTCGGGGTCCAGCTGGGTGAAGCTGTGAAGGATCACAGGGCTGGGCTGCCCGCTCACCTCCAGCATCACGCCGTCCCAGATGTTCCTGGCGCGTCGGGAGCCGTCAAACATCTTCTTCTGCCCGCCGCCCGCCTCGCAGTCATTCTGCAAGTCCGGCCACATCAGGCGAACCATGTGTGAAAGGCTGTGTGTGTGTGCGTGTCAGAACGGGAGGGGGGGCTCAGATCATCATCCTGCCCCTGCTCTGTTAGAGATACACCCGGTACCGTGCGCGCCCTCCTCCCCCGCTCGCTCTCTGCAGCCAGCGCGCTGGGGCTCACTCAGCTTTAAATGGGATGTGGCAGCAATCGCCGGCCAGCCCTCCCTGGCAGGCATGATGTCAGCCGCATTGTTCAGCTGAGTGAGTGCAGCCTCCCAGCAAAGGACTGGATTCTCAATACACTGGACTGGAGTGACTTAAAACCAAAATAATAAACAAGTCCATTGCAATCCACCCATTCGTGGCACAGTGGTTACTGGTGCCTCACAGCGCCAGGGACACGGGTTCAATTCCTGCCTCGGGTGACTGTGTGGAGTTTGCACTTTCTCACCCCCACACACCCCGTGTCTGCGTGGGGTTTCCTCCGGGTGCCCCGGTTTCCTCCCACAGTCCGAACATGCCTTGGGCGGATTGCCCGCGCTAAATTGCCCCTTGGTGTCCAGGGATGTGCAGATTAGGTCGGGTCACGGGGATAGGGTAGGGTACTGGGCACCGAGGTGAAGTGCTCTTTTGGAGGTTAGGTGCTGATCCGATGGGCCAACTGGCCTCCTTCTGCACTCCAGGGATTCTGCACAGACTTTTGAAAATAATTAATTCAGAGGATTCAATTCTTTTTTCCAATGAAGGGGTGATTTAGCGTGGCCAATTCACCTACTACCCGGCACATCTTTGGGTTGTGAGGGTCAGATCCATGCACACACGGGGTGAATGTGCAAACTCCACAGTGATCCAGGGCTGGGATCGAACCCGGGTCCTTGGCACCGTGAGGCAGTAGTGCTAACCACTGCTCCACCAGGCCACCCTCTCGATTCTATTCAGACTTAATAGGTGGGGGGGTGAGGGGGGGGGGGGGGTGTTCTTTATCAAAGAAGAGCTGCAGGTGTACCTACACCGCAAGGATTTGCAGTGGTTCAAGAACGCCTTTTGGGGTGGCGCGGCAACACAGTTACCTCACAGTGCCAGGGACCCGGGGTCAATTCCAACCTCAGGTCACTGTCTGTGTGGAGTCTGCACGTTCTCCCAATATCTGTGTGGGTTTCCTCCGAGTGCTCCTGTTTCCTCCCAGCAGCCAAAGATGTGCGGGTTAGGTGGATTGGCGATTCTAAATTGCCCCTTATTGTCCAAAGGTTAGGTGGAGTTACGGGGATTGGGCCTATTTAGGGTGTTCTTTCAGAGAGCCAGTGCAGGCTCGATGGGCCGAATGGTCTCCTTCTGCACTGTACGGATTCTATGATTCACCACCAGCTGCTCAAGAGCAATTATCATAGAATTTACAGTGCAGAAGGAGGCCATTCAGCCCATCGAGTCTGCACCGGCCCCTGGAAAGAGCACCCTACCCAAGGTCAACACCTCCACCCTATCCCCATAACCCAGTAACCCCACCCAACACTAAGGGCAATTTTGGACACTAAGGGCAATTTAGCATGGCCAATCCACCTAACCTGCACATCTTTGGACTGTGGGAGGAAACCGGAGCACCTGGAGGAAACCCACGCAGACACGGGGAGGACGTGCAGTCTCCGCACAGACAGTGACCCAAGCCGGAATCAAACCTGGGAGCTGTGAAGCAATTGTGCTATCCACAATGCTACCGTGCTGCCCAGAAGGGGTATAGGCAATAAGCCCACACCCAATGTAAATATCATAGTCTGCTGAGCTGACTGGTGATGACTTGACCTGAGGGTCACCACACTTCAGGCAAGGGTGAGAGGGCGAGGCCTTCATGAATAACCTCGCTAGTACGGGAATTGAACCCATGCCGCTCCACATCAAAAAACAGCCGTCCAGCCAACTGATCTAACCAACCCCCTTCACAGCCAATAAACAAATAAAAAATAAAATCAAACAAACTGAGAAGTTATTAAGGTTGTGTGCTGTTTTAGAAATTGATGATTCAGTACAATGTCAGCCGTGGCTCAGTGGGTAGCACTCTTGCCTCTCAATCACAAGGTGCTGGGTTCAAGTCCACCAGTCCCCCCCAGGTCACAAACACAGAAATCAAGGCTAATACTCTGGTGCTGCACTGAGGGAGTGGAGTACAGCACTGTTGGAGGGACGTTCAATTGAAGCTCTAGCTGCCCACGTAGCTGTTACAGATCCCGTGGCACTATTTTGGAGAAACACAGATGAGTTGTCCCCAGTGTCCTAACCAATATTCATCCCTTCAATCAACATCACAAAGACCAGATTTCCTGATCATTATCACTCTGTTGTTTTCAGGAGTTTACTGTGTGGAAATTGGCTGCTTTATTTCCTGCATTGAAACAGCGACTACACTTCAAAAGGTATTTCATTGGCTGTAAAGCGTTTTGAGACATCCAGTGGTGGTTAAAAAGTACTATATAAACAAACATCTTTCTTTTATTTTGAATATGTCAAATGCTGTTGCTCCAACTACCCTGGAATCCAGTCTGTGTCCCCCCCCCTCCCCCCGGCCGATCCTGTATGGCGAGATTGCGGACATATTCCGTCGGATCCCCTCAATGCCAAGAACCCACCCGCTGAATTACCTGTCCGTGGTACAGTCCATCTGTCCTGTGGAATCCAACCCAGTGTCAACCACCAGAAAGAGGGACATAGGCTTCAATATGGCAAGAAAACTAACACACTAAAAAAAACGACAGCTCCAGAAGCCAGATGGCCCCTGGTGGTCAGCTCCGGAACAACATTGCCTTCAACATTCAGAACATGAAAAATAGGATCAGGCCATTCGGGCCATCGAGCTTGCTCTGTTATTCAATTAGATTATGGCTAATCTTCACCCTCAACTTCACCTTCCTACAATGTCCCCCATCCCTTAATTCTCTCAGTATTCAAAAGTCTATTGACCTTTCACTTGAATATAAGACCATAAAATACAGAAGCAGAATTAGGCCATTCAGCCCATAGAGTCTGCTCCGCCATTCAATCATGGCTGATATTTTTCTCACCCCCATTCTCCTGCCTTTTCCCCATAACCCCTTATTAATCATGAACCTATCTATCTCTGTCTTAAACAGACTCAGTGATTGGCCTCCACAGCCTTCTGCGGCAATGAGTTCCACAGATTCGCCACCCTCTGGTTGGAGAAATTCCTCATCATCTCTATTTTAAAGGACTGTCACTTTAGTTTGAGATTGTGCCCTCTGGTTCTAGTTTTTCCTACTAGTGGAAACATCTTTTCCACGTCCACTCTATCCAGGCCTCGCAGTATCCTGTAAGTTTCAATAAGGTCCCCCCTTCATCCTTCTAAACTCCAACGAGTCTAGATCCAGAGTCCACAACCGTTCCTCATACTATTCATTCCAGGAATCATTCTTGTGAACCTCCTCTGGATCCTTTCCAAGGCCAGCACAACCTCCTTAGATACTTAACAACTGAGCTATAAAATTTAACCTTTATCTTAATAATAAAGAACTGAATAAAGAACTTTTTTCATGACCTCAGGACATCCTAAAGTGCCTTCCAGCCAATGAAGTACTTTGAAAATATGGGAAACACGACAGCCAAGTTGTACACAGCAAGATCCCACAAACAACTATGCGGTAATACTTGACAATCTATTTTTAGCAGGGTTGGTGAAGAGGTAAGTATTGGGCAGGATGCAATGGAGGGCTCTTCGAAATAGTACCGTGGGGTCAGCTGGCGACACTCCAGTGGGAGCACGCACTATCGGAGGTGCCGTGTTTCAGGGAGGAGATATTAAACCAAGACCCCCGTCTGTCCTCTCAGGTGAATGTGCAGGATCCCACGCCGTTATTTCGGAGAAGAGCAAGGCAGCCCTCCCCTGTGTCAATATCTCGGCTGCTCGTGGGATCTTGCTGTGCGTAGATTGGCTGCTGCATTCCCTGCAGTATGACAGTGACCACACTTCAAAAAAAAGACAGCTATGAACTCTGGGGTATCTTGGGGGCTCTCGCTTGTTGTTCCTCTCTTTCTCCTCTGTGATCACCGCCTGGAGGAATCAATCCTACTGGCGGGAGGCTGGTGTCCTTCGTACACCATTCACTGCTGGAACACCGAGACAGGGAACTCACCACGCAGTGACGTTCGGACAGTTTAAGCCATACGAACACACAACGCCCTTGAGCTTACTCTGTTGTTCAATAAGGCCATTGCTGTATCTGTTTGCGATCCAAATTCCGCATTCCCATCTACTCCTGATAATCTTTGATTTTCTTGCCTAACAAGAATCAATCTCCCCCAATTTGCCTTAAAAATATTCAATCAGGGCAGCAGGGCGGTGCAGTGGGTGGATAGTGCTGCTGCCTCACGGCGCCGAGTTCCCGGGTTCGATCCCGGCTCTGGGCCACTGGCCAAGTGGGTTTGCACATTCTCCCTGTGTTTGCTTGGGTTTCGCCCCCACACCCCAAAAGATGTGCAGGGTAAGTAGATTGGCCACGCTAAATTGCCCCTTATTTGGAAAAAATGAATCGGGCACTCTAAGTTTAATTTTTTTTTTTAAATATTCAACCGCCCTGCCTCCACCAACTTCTGAGGCAGAGTTCCACACTCGCACAGCCCTCTGGGGGAAAACATTTCTCCTGTCCTAAAAGGGCGACACATAATTCTGAAACAATTCTACACCATTACCTTCCAGATAGTAAAAACACAGCAGGGAATCTCCCCTGGATGTTAGGGCTGCCAATCCCCCTGTACTGCCCAGGAGAGCCCAGGATTAATCTCAGAGCACTGCTCCTAGAAGCCTGGGAGAACTATCACAGGGAGTTCTCTTAATGAACACTGAATGCGAAATCTTTGATGTGTTGGGTGTTCTGGATCACAAACAGGTCACCAACACTGGAAGTGGTGCAACTTTATTTTATTATAAGGTTAACTATATTAACATACTTGAACTGTGGGTAAATGCAATACCAGCTTTAACTGTTGACCCTTGCCTAGTCCTAACCAGGTGATGCACTCAGCACATGGTGAATGTCTGTGTTGCAGGCTGTGAGCTCTGTGCTCCGAGCTGGCTGCTACTAGAATGAGCGGGAACTGTCCTGCTCCCTGTCTTTATAGTGCATGTGCTCGCACTGGTGATTGGTTGCGGTGTTGTGTATGCTGATTGGTCCCACTGCATGTCCATCAGTGTGTGTGTGTGTGTGTCTGTCTGCACCATGATATACTGGTGTATATTATGACAATCTTGTCCTCTTGTTCTGATATAGTGAAGCAGCCTCAGTGTACTGAGCAGCGTGAGCAATGGCTATGTGATGTTATCATTAGACATTACAACGCTGTGTAAATTCAGAGCTCTCTTGCTTTTGCTAGCTCATTCCAGCATGTGACCCGACCTGGAATATGTCCAACACAGATTTGCAAACCCCTTTGCAATGTTGTTCCTTTCGCTGCTTTTTACGGTCAATGGTCTGCTCTCTGATAGAGGCGCAGCAGTGACCGTCTTGAATTAGATTCAGCCATCAGTCCAGCAGGTTTTTAATGATTAACGCTGTCCTCTGTCGCGGTTGGCAGCAGCCAGCCACACTGCAGGGAGAGAACTGCAGCAGGGAGGCAAAGAAAGCAGGAACGGCCTGTTAGTCAGCACATTGCTCTCATCTCCGTCCAACTGTACACACCTCCTACAGGACTTCTGCTCGAGTGGAGTGGGGGGGCGGGGGGGGGGGGGGGGGGGGGCGGGGAGACGATCTTTACTGACAGGGGGCTGGCCAACCAGAGAATGCTGATTGAAGATAATTAGGAAAAACAAAAAGCCAGGGAGAGGTGAGGAGAATATGCGTTGAAAATGCCTTACGCAGCGAGTTGTTATGGTATGGGAAGCACTGTCTTGAAAGCAACTTCAGATCCTTTTTTAAATGGGATGTGGGAGTCGCTGGCTAGTCCAACATTTATTGTGAATCCCTAGTTGCCCCTGAGAAGGTGGTGGTGAGTTGCCCTCTTCAGCCACTGCAGGCCCTGCGGTGTAGGTACACCCACCATGCTGTTAGGGAGGGAGCAGGATTTTGCTCCAGTGGTAGTGAAGGAACGGCGATTTCAAAGTCAGGATGGTGAGTGACTTGGAAGGGAACCTCCAGGTGGTGGGGTTCCCAGTTATCTGCTGCTCGTGGCCTTCGAGATGGTAATTACCTTGGATTTGGAAGGTGTTGGCGAAGGAACCTTGATGAGTTGCGGCAGTGCATCTTGCAGATGGCACACAGGTCGCTACTGTTCGTTGGTTGTGGTGCAAGGATTGAACCTTCCAATAAATAACTTGCTATACGCTCGAAAAAGAAACATTTGAAGCAACAGTGGGGACATTGGGCCAGTTCGATAGGCGGTACAGGCATGATGGGCCGAATGGGCCCCTGTGCAATATGATTTTATAATTCCTAGCAGAACGACTGGGAGGTCAGCACAGTAACATTACCTGACACATGCCAGCGCCCATACCTTTTTTGAAACATTCCATTTGTCATGTGTGGCCATACTGTCATAGTGAACAGACTATGAAGGGCAACAGCCATTCTTGGTGCTTGTTGTTACCCCCCCCCCCCCCCCACACACACACACACACTGAGTCTGCTCCTTTTCCCTTGGGGATATTGAAGCCAATTATTGCGCCCTCAGTGCCCCCAAAACTGGGATCGGCAGACACCACAAACTGGGGAATGAACCCATGGCTCGCTTGGCCCAGTCCATGAGGCAGTGCACCTACCATAGGCACTCAGTCATTCGCCCCAGTGCATGAGACTGACCGATGATTATTAGTGGACACAACAAGTGCCACTTCTCACCCCCGCCTGACCTCCATACTCCTTCAGGCCTCTCAGGTCACAGACCATTCATGAAGAGTGGTAAAGCGAGGGCGGATGGCCCCTGGCAGGAAGGGAGGGAAACCCAGGGCTGTGGTTCGATGTCTTTCCATTCCACAATGCACAAGATTCTTCCAGATGGGGCATACTGGAAACATCTGTTTGGCATATACCAATACTCCGATCAGGTATGGCAGCCAGAGGACATAGGACCATGAACTGCTGTACAATTTCTCTTAACATTCCTACAGACCTATTATCTGTCGAGTGTCATTACAAGTCTTCTTTAGTGAACTGACGCCAAACCAAAAATTACAATTGAACGAATTTGGTTTCCTGTCGTCAGCAACCACTCCAACAGCTTTCAATTCTTTCACGCTCAACGCATGTCGCTAAGGTGTGTACAGTATGGCAAAACCATTCAACAAGAGGGAAATGGTAAACCACAGCCAGTTGTGAGGAACTTCCTGGAAGCAGAGGAGGTAGATGAGAGGTAGAAGGAATTCATAGGCTGGTTCCAGAGGACACAATAGCCGGGCGAATGCCTCCTGATGCATGTTGGTTAGTCTAGCTTTGGAATGGTTACCGGGACGTCGGTACGTTAAAGCAACAAACTGGTGTATATTAGACAAACAAACTATGTCCAGGTGCCCATGATGAGCTGTTACACTGCTGAAGCGATGAACGTTCAACCTTCCTCTCCCGGTCATGGGTTCTCTTACCTCATCATTGTGGCAGTATTTAGCACTGCTGCCTCACTGCACCAGGAACACGAGTCCAATTCCGGCCTCGGGTCACTGTCTGTGTGGAGTTTGAACTTTCTCCCTCTATCTGCGTGGGTTTCCTCCGGGTGCTCCGGTTTCCTCCCGCAGTCCAAACATGTGCAGGTTAGGTGGATTGGCCGCGCTAAATTGTCCCTTAGTGTTTGGAGATGTGCAAGCTAAGTGGGGTTACGGGTTATGGGGGTAGGGCAGGGGAGTGGGCCTAGGCAGGGTGCTCTTTCAGACGGTCGGCGCACAGTCGATGGGCCAAATGGCCTCCTTCTGCACTGCAGGGATTCTATGGGAAGTGCTATGTACACAGTCCCATGCTTCAACTGACCCAGCCGGCCACTCAGTTCAAGGGCAATTAGGGATTGGCAATAAATGGTGGCCCCCGTCCCATGAATGAATAAATAAATAAAAAATAAGTGTTTGCGGCAGTGGAGACTGACAGCACAGTTGTAATTTCGATTGATACTGTCTACTTGCGACCGGGGCTAAAGTTCGATTGGAGATATTCAAACAAGCGAGATGGGAGTAATTCTGAAGTAAAGCCCACACCTTGAACGTACTCGCCATCAGTAACATTCATGTCATCAATGGTACCTCACGATGCTCACATAATCTATCCAATACAAGGCAAGCTGAAAGGGTCAAATCTATCGTCCGGCAGGAGCTTTTCTGATCTACAATTCCAATCTCCCACCATATAGCCCAATGACAACACTGCTGTCACAGACGTGAGGCTGAACTGTTTTAATTTCAGTGGCTATACTGAGAAGTTCTTTATCAATGTGCCTATAAATATCACTTTCCAGTCTGGTGAGTTCTTCAGAAGAAATGAGGAGAATGTGACAGAGATGCTCAGGAAACACCCAGTGGAAATATTCGTGATATTCCGATGATGTGGTTCAGTGACATCTGTCAAGCCGGGTTTAACTCGAGGGACATTTTTAGCACTGCACATTGTTTGAAAATGCACTCTGATCGATATTGTACAATAACAGTGATAAGATGTTATTCCCTGCAACATTCAGTCGAGGGAAGACTGCACTTCCAGTCAGCTGATAGTCGTTTATATTTGTGAGTGCATTACATCTATTTTATTTAAATTGGGAACATCCTGCGTTCCCGTCATACTTTGTGGCCATTTGTGAGTCTAGACACTGAATGGGTAGCAAGCTGCTCAATCACAGGGTGCTTCAGGAGGCAGACAGTTAAACTCCGTACACACTCACTCCCAACAAGGGTAAACTGGACAGGTCTTGGGCACAGCAATCAAGACTGACATGCCAGTACTGAGGGAGTGCTGCACTGTCAGAGATACTGAGCACGATTTACCTGAATGGAGACAGAGTCCCGAAGTGCCTGATTAGCCGGGTGTTGCCCGGCACTTAGAGGTGACAGTGCCAGGGTGCCGAGGTGGCACCAGCAGTGCTGGGGTGCCACTCAGCCCAGAGGGCATGTACCTGGGCTGCTCCAATCCCCTGGGAGATCCCGACGAGTTTTTTTTTCCAAAAATATACTTTATTCATAAAAATCTCGAATAAACATTACAGAACATTTCGAATTGTTAAGACTGTGCATTTCCATCAAAGTTACATATTCACTTGACTTTCTTGCATTCAGTTGGGATGACATTCCACACATTTCCCTCTTTACTTTACAATTCTTTCTTAAGACATAGACATAGAATTTACAGAATTTACGGCCCATCGAGTCTGCTCTTGGAAAGAGCACCCTACCCAAGGTCCACACCTCCACCCTATCCCCATAACCCAGTAACCCCACCTAATCCCCATAACCCAGTGACTCCACCCAACACTAAGGGCAATTTTGGACACTATGGGCAATTTAGGACACTATGGGCAATTTAGCATGGCCAATCCACCTAACCCGCACATCTTTGGACTGTGGGAGGAAACCGGAGCACCCAGAGGAAACCCACGCACACACGGGGAGAATGTGCAGACTCCGCACAGACAGTGACCCAAGCCGGGAATCGAACCTGGGACCCTGGAGCTGTGAAGCAATTGTGCTATCCACAATGCTACCGTGCTGTTCTAAGGCTGCCTTAAGGCTGTCCTTACATCATCATGTTTCTTTCAATGCTTTTGTACATTGGAGTGTTAATGACCCAGACCAAGGGGTTTTACACGGTTACCAGCCCCGTTGCTGGAAGACCTTACACAGTGGCCTTTCCCCATTGCGCCTTGGCGGCAGCTGCCCCAAGTTTGAGTGCGTCCCTCAGCACGTAGTCCTGGACCTTGGAGTGTGCCAGTCTGAAACATTCGGTCGAGGACTGTTCTTTGCACTGGAAGATCAGCAAGTTTCGGGCAGACCAAAGAGCGTCTTTCACCGAGTTGATGACCTTCCAGCAGTGGTTGATGTTTGTCTCAGTGTGTGTCCCTGGAAACAGTCTGTAGAGCACAAAGTCCTGTGTCACAGAGCTGCTCGGGATGAATATTGACAAATACCACTGCATCTCTGTCCAGACCTTCTTTGCAAAGGCACATTCCACAAGGAGGTGGGTGACCATCTCATCTCTCCCCCCGATGACCATCTCGTCCCATTTGTGTAGGTCTCCAAGGCAAGGGTCTTAGATGCATCCCTTGTTTAGACCTCAGGAACGCACATGAGAGTGAGACTAGCTGTCTCACTCTAATATGCAAATTTGCCAGAAAGCGATCATAGAATCACAGAATCCCTCCATTCGGCCCATCGAGTCTGCACCGCCCTTCGAAAGGCCACCACTATTTAGGCCCAATCCCCCGTCCTATTCCAGCAACCCCACCCAAAGGGGCAATTTAGCATGGCCAAACCACCTAACCTACACACCTTTGGAGGAAACCGGAGCACCCGGAGGAAACGCAAGCAGACACGGGGAGTATTTGGAAACTCCACATAGGCATTCACCCAAGGCCGGAATTGAACCCGGGTCACTGGCGCTGTGGTCACGAGGCAGCTGTGCTAACCACTGTGCCACCGTGACGCCGTAGTTTTATATGAACCTGTTTTATATGAACCAGTTGTTCAGGTTGTGTAGCCCAGTGCAACGTGCAATCCATCAGCATGAACAGGGCTGGCTAATCTTTACGGAATCGTGCTGCTTGACTGATTTCACTCGGACTTTCTATGACCCTCTCCCCATGCTGTTTAAAACCTAATTCTGTCTGCCTTCTTATTTTCGATCTCCCAGCCCTGGGGTCCATCCCCACGCCCACATTCCCACAGGAGGCTGTTCCCGGTTAATCCAGCACCATAATAGAACATACAGTACAGAAGGAGGCCATTCGGCCCATCGAGTCTGCACCGACCCACTTAAGCCCTCACTTTCACCCTATCCCTGTAACCCAATAACACCATCTAACCTTTTTGGACACTAACTAAGGGCAATTTAGCGTGGCCAATCCACCTAACCTGCACGTCTTTGGACTGTGGGAGGAAACCGGAGCACCTGGAGGAAACCCACGCAGACACGGGGAGAACGTGCAGACTCCGCACAGGCAGTGACCCAGCGGGGAATCGAACCTGGGGCCCTGGATCTGTGGAAGCCACCGTGTGCTACATGGAGAGCTGCTGGAGAGTAGATTTCGAGGGGACAGCGGGATGTTGGGTGGTGGCTCACCAGTCGCCTTCCTTCCTTGTCCACAGGGACTAAGGAAATGTGTCCCGCCCCTCTCGCGCGCCCCCCCCCCCCCCAAAGAAAAAGCAGTACTTCTGACAGTGTGGCACTTGGAAAACCTCGATCAATAATTATGCTGTAACAGTGGCTTCCACATCTAGCTGGCCACATGAACAGAAACCGCTGGACATAGCAGGTTGAGGCATCTGACAGAGACGAAAGGCTTTGCGCTGCCTTAGCTGGAGAATTTCCATTCAGCTCGAACACAGGGGCCGTTTCCCCCCCCCCCCCATCCACCCTTGCTCCGTGCTGTATGGTCGGTTTTTCTTTAATCTCGATTGTTGGATTGAAAGTCAATGATTGGCTTGAGTCAGCCATGGCCCAGTGGTCAGCACATTCACCTCGCAGTCATCTGTGTTCAACTCCCACTGCAGGGCCTGAGCATATAAACCTACACTGGCAGTCCTGTGCACTACTGCACGTTGTGCCACACTGTCAGAAGTACTGCTTATTGGACGTGACCATTAAACTGAGGCCCCATCGGCCTTTTCAGCTGGATGTAAAAGATCCCATGGACACTGATTTGAAGAAGAGCAGGGGAGGTATTCCCCAGGAGTTTGCTTTTATCTTCAAGTTATCCCCAGTGCCTTGGCCAGTATTTATCCCTCAATCAACATCACGATAAGCGATCACATCGCTGTTTGTGGGATCTTGCTGTGTAAAAATTAGCTGCTGCTTTTCCTACATTACAATAGGGCGGCACGGTAGCACAGTGGTTAGCACTGTTGCTTCACAGCTCCAGGGTCCCAGGTTCGATTCCGGCTCGGGTCACTGTCTGTGCGGTGTCTGCACGTTCTCCCCGTGTGTGTGTGGGTTTCCTCTGGTTGCTCCGGTTTCCTCCCACAGTCCAAAGATGTGCAGATTAGGTGGATTGGCCATGCTAACTTGCCCTTAGTGTCCAAAATTGCCCTTAGTGTTGGGTGGGGTTACTGGGTTATGGGGATAGTGTGGAGGTGTAGGCTTGGGTCGGGTGCTCTTTCAAAAGAGCCGGTGAAGACTCGATGGGCCGAATGGCTTCCTTCTGCACTGTAAATTCTATGACTGATTAAACAATAGTGACTACACTTCAAAGACAGATTGCTGTATTATCTGGAACACAGTTTGAGATGATCGGTGTCATGAAAAGCGCAATATAAATGCAACTCTTCCTTTCGTTTGTTAGTGTGAGCTGGCAATTAAGGAGGACTATCACACATTATTTATCTTGGAACTGGTGAGACTCGTTAATTACCAGGCGTTTGTTATTGACATTTCAGGAGGTAGTTCCCAGAACTGAGTTTAGGGATGTTTTCATTGGTGGTGGGGGAGGGAAATCCCCTCGACAGAAGCCAGGATTCCCCCAGCAAGGGGAAACACTGGTTAAGAAGTGCCGCCTCTCAGGTGAACCAAGTCTGGCCACTCATTAAGCAGATAGAAAAGATCTCCAGGAGCAGGGGTGCTCTCCGCGGTATCCTGGCCTGACCACCTCTCCGTGATGAATGGCGGAGCAGGCTCGAAAGGCAAAAAGGCCTCCTCCTGCTCCTATCTTCCATGTATGTATC
The DNA here is from genome assembly GCF_047496885.1 of Scyliorhinus torazame. NCBI lineage: Eukaryota > Metazoa > Chordata > Chondrichthyes > Carcharhiniformes > Scyliorhinidae > Scyliorhinus > Scyliorhinus torazame. Next base: position 97,911,552 of record NC_092728.1, on the reverse strand, counting down.
TATGTATTTACACAGGCTTAACAGTACTAGTTAAAATCAGCGTGAGTCCACACCCATGTTAGAATTTCAAAAATGTTTCAATTTCAAAACCTGAAGTTTCCTTTTTAAACCCCCCTTATTACAGTCTGAATGACGCGGAGGTTTTAGATCAATGCTGTACCTTTAAAACAATTCATCTGATATTGCAATGAAGGTCCCCATTCAGTCATTGACATTTGTTAATAATCACCAGAGAAATGGGTTGTGACATTTCAATCCTGACCAATTCCCACTGAACAGGCACAGCAATCAGCAAACTGCTAATTTGACAGCCTTGTGCCTCCAGAGAGTGGGACGGAGAGCAAGGGAATCAAATGCATCTTCCCATTTCCCTCTGTGCCTCACTTTTAAAAGGAGAAAGGTTAAATGCATCACTAAATCAGTAATAAGAGGTACCGGGCATCATTATACATAGGACCACGTACACAGGGCCGGGGTGGGGGGCCGGTGGGGTGGGGCGGGGGGTGCATGGCATACGCAGGAATAGACCTAGGTGGGACAACATATATGTGGGAGCATGTTACAGGACAATACAATAGTTGTAACATGGTTGCAAACATAAAGGGCACAGTAATAAGTCATACAACACCAGGTTAAAGTCCAACAGGTTTGCTTCGAATCAGTAGTTTTTGAGCACTGCTCCTTCCTCAGGTGAATGAAGAGGTAGGTTCCATAAGCATATAGAACATACAGTGCAGAAGGAGGCCATTAGGCCCATCGAATCGGCACCGACCCGCTTAAGCCCTCACTTCCACCCTATGCCAGTACCCAATAACCCCTCCTAACCTTTTTTTTTGGGTCACTAAGGGCAATTTATCATGGCCAATCCACCTAACCTGCACGTCTTTGGACTGTGGGAGGAAACCAGAGCACCCGAAGGAAACCCACGCAGACACGGGGAGAACGTGCAGACTCCACACAGACAGTGACCCAGCGGGGAATCGAACCTGGGGCCCTGGCGTTGTGAAGTCACAGTGCTAATCACTTGTGCTACAGTGCTGCCATTTTGTATCGTCTTGCATCTTTGACTTTGTCTATATATATATATATATTTATGTTTCTGGGACCTACCTCTTCATTCACCTGAGGAAGGAGCAGTGCTCTGAAAGCTAGTGATTCAAAACAAACCTGTTGGACTTTAACCTGGTGTTGTAAGACTTCTTACTGTGCTCACCCCAGTCCAACGCCGGCATCACCACATCAATCATAAAGGGAACATTCGCAAAACGAATGTTTGAAATTTGTAATTTAAGGCAATTTTCTGCCGTGTACCTACACACACCGGGTTAAATCCACCCAAACTCATTACACTCGAGGCGCTTACTGTCGCTTGCTCCCTGCCACTTGGGCTGGATTCAATCCAGGCTCCTGACAGACACGGGGCCACCCAGGTGAAAGGTGCCACCCAGTCCTTTCGAAAGCAATGACTACATTTTGTCCAGAAATCCTGACGTTGAGTCGGCCATGTCAGGTCTGGCTAATGATGCGAGGCATCTAAGTGGAAGTGGGAGGTTCTTCTTTATGATTCATTGTCGGTGTAAGGAGCACCCTGGGCAAGGCTGGCACCTTTGACAGGGTGGATCCTGGGGGGAAACTAGATCAGGGCGAGGGGTTGATTGTTCGGGACTGAGATGAGGAGAAACCTCTTCACTCAAAGGATTGTGAATCTTGGGAATTCTGGTTCTCAGGGAACCAAAAGATCTGGGGAACAGGCAGGAAAGTGGAGTTGAGGCTGGAGCGCAGTATTGAATGGTCGAACCATTTGGTATACTCTTGCTCCTATTTCTTATGTTTTTATTGCCCATCCGTGGTGATTTTGAGAAAGTGTTGAACCGTTGGTAACAGTCTGACAGCACATGTTAAACAACAAGAGAATACAACGATAAAAGGACTGTTGCCATCATAGGACAACTTGATTGGACAACTTGATTGTGATCACATGAAGTGTGATTCGATTCCTTTTTCACCGCACATCCGAAGATGCGTTAACTCCTTGAAGTGCTGCTCAGGGAGATGGTGGTAATGTTACTGGACAACTAATGCAGAAGCTCAGCTTAATCCTCTGGGGCATAGGGCCAGATATCACCCCCCTCCCCAACATGGCATGCTTTTTCGGCATTGGCTGCCAACGGGAAGTTCCTGTCCCGCCGATGACTGCTGCGTTTTGCACAGCTCTCCCGTCTGCCGTTGGGGGACCCACCGCGGGGGGTGACCTTTAGCAGGACGAGGAGATCCCACCAGCGGGAAGGGATGGAAAATCCCGTCCATTGGTTCAAATCTCACCATGGCAGCTCTTAGAATTCAAATTCAATTTACAATTCTGGATATAATAATATTAATAATCTTTATTGTCACAAGTGGGCTTACATTAACACTGCAATGAAGTTACTGTGAAAATCCCCCCTAGTCAGGGCAGCACGGTGGCACAGTGGTTAGCACTGTGGCCTCACGGCGCCGAGGTCCCAGGTTCGATCCCGGCTCTGGGTCACTGTCCGTGTGGAGTTTGCACATTCTCCCCGTGTCTGCGTGGGTTTCACCCGCACAACCCAAAGATGTGGAGGCTAGGTGGATTGGCCAGGCTAAATTGCCCCTTAATTGGAAAAAATGAATTGGACACTCTAAATTTATTTAAAAAAAAGAAAATCCCCTAGTCGCCACACTCCGGCGCCTGTTCGGGTACACAGAGGGAGAATTCAGAATGTCCAATTCACCTAACAGCACGTCTTTCGGGACTTGTGGGAGGAAACCGGAGCACCCGGAGGAAGCCCACGCGGACGCAGGGAGAACGTGCAGATTCTGCACAGACAGTGACCCAAGCCGGGAATCGAACCCGGGTCCCTGGCGCTGTGAAGCAACAGTGCGAACCACTGTGCTACCGTGCTGCCCTGTGAAAAAACAGTCTTGCTGATGGGGACCATGACCATGTGGTTGACTCTTAGTTGCCCTCTGCATGCGGGTCAAAGGCAATTAGGGGTGGGCAATAAATGCTGGTCTGGCTGACCGGTGACATCAATGCCCCATGAAGGAAATAAATAAACTAGTTGCCATGTTATTGGAGGACATTAGCTCTGGGAAATGGAACTGGAACACCTGTACCTCAGAGAAAAATCACCCACATTGGTGCAGAGTTGGCGTCACACCTAACCCAGCCCAGAACGAACAGCATGTTTCTTTCCTTGAAGGGCATTAGTATTTAGTTTTTTTAAAGCGGCAATCTAACAGCCTCCACTGGTACTGCATTTTTTAAAACCTGAATTCAGATCTTAAGCTCACAAGATTTGAACTCGCAATCAATAAACACTTAATTCAGGATTTTGGTTTGCTGTTTCAGTAAAACAACCACCCACGCTACCTCATCCTTAATGGTCAAAGGAATGAAGTGTCACCACTCTTAGTAATATTACATCCTTGTGTTCTGCAGCTTGATATCCCGACCTTTGTGTGAAATGAGTCAGATCAATTTCTAATTACTGTCGCCAGTCATCGGTTTCACAATTCTGGGCATCAGGTATCTCTGGATTAACTCTCAGGTCAATCTGAAATTACACCTTCCCCGTTGGACTATTGGATCTTCAATAGTGATGTGATGGGGTGGTCCTTGCAGTGAGGTGAATGGCAGGTCTCATGGAGTTAAGGAGTCGTTGAGGCACAGAAGGAGGTCTTTTGTCCCATCGGGTCCATGCCAGTTCTCTGGATGAAGGTAAATCCAGTCAGTCCAATTCACTAGTGCATTACCCATAGGCGTGTAAGGGCAGCACGGTTGCATTGTGGAGGGCAGCACGGTAGCATAGTGGTTAGCACAGTTGCTTCCCAGCTCCCGGGTCCCAGGTTCGATTCCCGGCTTGGGTCATTGTCTGTGCGGAGTCTGCACGTTCTCCCCGTGTCTGCGTGGGTTTCCTCCGCGTGCTCCGGTTTCCTCCCACAGTCCAAAGATGTGCGCACGGTTAGGTGGATTGGCCCTGCAAAATTGCCCTCAGTGTTCAAAAAGGTTAAGTGGGGTTACTGGGTTATGGGGATAGGGTGGAGGTGTGGGCTTGGGTAGGATGCTCTTTCCAAGGGCCGATGCAGACTCGATGGGCCGAATGGCCTTCTTCAGCACTGTAAATTCTATGATTCTATCATTTCCCTCAAGTGCCCATCCAATTTCCTTTTGAAATTGATCATCCCCACTTCCAACAATCTCGTAGGCAGTGAGCTCCAGGTTATCGCCACTGGTTGGGTAAAAATATACCTGCACACATTCCCCCCATATCTCTTACTCAAAACTTTCAATTCATGTCCCCCAATTGTACCATTCGCACATGGGGATAGTTTTTGTTTACATTATCTAAACGTGTGATAATCTCGTACCAGATCCCCCCTCAACCTCCTTTGCTCCAAGATAAATCATCCCAGCTTCTCCAACCTAACCTTGTCTGGGTCCAGTCCGGAAACTCACCCTCTCATGGACCCTCACATCCTCAGTTCAGACAGGGGCGGTTGTTTCGGGCCAGAACCACCATCAAGGTCAACTTCCTTACCGCCTGGGGTCCTGCCCTTGGCAAACAAGTTTCCATAAAGGGCAGGGCATCTGTCCATAGAATACATAGAATCCCTACAGTGCAGAAGGAGACCATTCGGCCAATATGGCCCATCCACCTAAACTGCTTGTCATTGTCGACAGGTCAAGTGTGAGGCTGGCACAGTGACCCACCCCATAACTCCACACTTAGACGCACGTGGCAACTCTTAACTTCCCCCAAACATCTAAGTGATCTTGGTTTTGCATCAGGAATTCCCAATTTTTAAAAAAAATTGATTTTCCCAGGGTAACGTTGCTGCTAAGCAAACAAAATGTGCAGCACCCGATACCTGGACAGGAAAGAGTTCCACATAAAATGAGGCCAAATTAGGTAAATTATCCCCAGATTTTTGCAAATGCAACTTCTCCCCTTCAATCCTTTAGGTCCCTCGGCAAAACACAAGGATTCCCGCAGAACACATTTCCGTAATTCAGCTGGGAAGAATTTGTGTTCCGGCCAATCCTGTGATCATGGCAGTGTTTTTGCAGATGGTATTGATTTCCGTTCAAAGCTACTGAGGCACTGGAGCAAACACAGGCTGAACATCTCAATCTGTGCCATTAGCTCGGCCTTCCAGAGCACCTCCCCGTCGCGCGACCTGAAATCAGATTTGCCCATTGGCCGAGGACCCGCTAAGAAATTCAGTCTCCCTCTCACCTCCACCCTATCCCCATAACCCAGTAACCCCACTTAACCTTTTTGAACACTGAGGGCAATTTCGAATGGCCAATCCACCTAACCTGCAGGTCTTTGGACTGTGGGAGGAAACCGGAGCACCCGGAGGAAACCCACGCAGACACGGGAGAACGTACAGACTCTGCACAGACAGCGACCCAAGCCGGGAATCGAACCTGGGACCCTGGAGCTGTGAAGGGACAATGCTACAATTGTAAGGTAGCAAGATGTCCCGAGATGCATTTGCGATAACTGCTCTGATTTTTAAATCAAAATGTCAAGAGGGGATCTTACACGTCCACATGAGACAGGGACCCGTTTTAAAAAGAAAATTTGTTTTAAAAAAAAAATATTATTTGTTTATTTATTTTAAAAATAAATTTAGAGTACCCAATTATTTTTTTCACCAATTAGGGGGAAATTTAGCGTGGCCAATCCACCTAACCTGCACATCTTCAGGTTGTGGGGGTGTAACCCAAGCAGCCACGGGGAGAAGGGGACCCGGTTTAACATCACATCTGAAGAGTGATACCTCGATCCGACATAACTCACTCATGAATACACCAGAGCATCAGCCTTGATATTTGGACTAAAGTCTTGGGGTTGGGGGGCTTGAGCCCTGAATCTTGTAATTCAGAAGTGAGAGTACTACCACAGCTGATACAACCCGGCTTCACGCTCCAGGCATGCGGCCAACACTGCTGTCCATTTCCAACATTTTCTGTTTTTATCTCAGGGGCGTCATTCTCCGACCCCCCGCCGGGTCGGAGAATGGCCGTTGGCCGCCGTGAATCCCGCCCCCGCCCCCGCCGAAGTCTCCGCTCCCGGAGATTGGGCGGGGGCGGGAATCCAGCCGCGCCGGTTGGCGGGACCCCCCGCTGGATTCTCCGGCCCGGATGGGCCGAAGTCCCGCCCAGAAACTGCCTGTCCCGCCGACGTAAATCAAACCTGGTATTTACCGGCGGGACCAGGCAGCGTGGGCGGGCTCCGGGGTCCTGGGGGGGGGGCGCGGGGCGATCTGACCCCGGGGGGTGCCCCCACGGTGGCCTGGCCCGCGATCGGGGCCCACCGATCCCGCGGGCGGGCCTGTGCCGTGGGGGCACTCTTTCCCTTCCGCCTCCGCTACGGCCTCCACCATGGCGGAGGCGGAAGAGACTCTCCCCACTGCGCATGCGCGGGAAACTTTCGGCGGCCGCTGACGCTCCCGCGCATGCGCGGGGAAACTGACAGCGGCCGCTGACGCTCCCGCGCATGCGCCGCATTTCCGCGCCAGCTGGCGGGGCAACAAACGCCATTTCCGCCAGCTGGCGGGGCGGAAATCCCTCCGGCGTCGGCCTAGCCCCTCAATGTTGGGGCTAGGCCGCCAAAGATGCGGAGACTTCCGCACCTTTTTGCCGGCGCGATGCCCGTCTGATTTGCGCCGGCTTTGGCGCCAGTCGGCGGGCATCCCGCCGTTGGGGGAGAATTTCGCCCCAGATCTCCAACATCTGCAGGATTTTGCATTTGTTTCCAAACCGATGAGCTAGACAAACAGAAAGCATTGCACCCAGGGTGATCTTTTTTCTGGGGATCTGTGCAGTAACTCTGCAACATAAGCTGCATGTTCTGAAAATATTATAGCAAATGCTATTCTTAAAAAAAATGTTAGAGTACCAATTCATTTTTTCCAATTAAGGGGCAATTTAGCGTGGCCAATCCACCTAGCCTGCACATCTTTTGGGTTGTGGGGGCGAAACCCACGCAAACACGGGGAGAATGTGCCAACTCCATACGGACACTGACCCAGAATTGAACCTGGGACCTCGGCACCGTGAGGCAGCAGGGCTAACACTCTGCGCCACCGTGCTGCCCAGCAAATACTATCATTACAAGTCCTGAATGCCTCCGAAGACAAAAGCAAATTACTGTGGATGCTGGAATCGCAAACAAAAACAGAAAATACTGGGCAATCGCAGCATCTGTGGCGACGGAAGGGTGCTAAAGTTTCGAGTCGGGGTGAGTCTTTGTCAAAGCTGATGCTTCCTATTTCTTAATGCTTCACCCCATATTTTAGTTTATGCCAGGGCGGCATGGAGGCGCAACGCTGCCTCACGGCGCCGAGGTCCCAGGTTCGATCCCAGCTCTGGGTCACTGTCCGTGTGGAGTTTGCACATTCTCCCCATGTTTGCATGGGTTTCGCCACCATAAACCAAAGATGTGCAGGCTAGGTGGATTGGCCACGCTAAATTGTCCCTCAATTGGAAAAAATGAATTGGGTACTCTAAATTTAAATTAAAAAAAAAAATAATAATTTTAGATTATGCCAGAACTCGGGTGACCAATCCAAATGGATACCCTCCCTCTCCTGATCCCTGGAGATGTATAGCACAGAAACAGGCCATTCGGCCCTTTTGTTCCATGCCAAAGATTATGGTTCACACCAGCCTCCTCCCACCCTACTTCAGCTGACCCTGCCAACAAATCCTTCAATTCCCTTCTCCCTCCCTCCTCGAGAGCACTTCTTGATTTAACTCATCTGTTCTCTTCACAGCTTCAACCTTAGCGACGACCTGAACTTTGAGCCTCGACCTTAAACCCCGGCTTCTCAATGAAATTAAAGACGGAATGCCTCTCTGTATTCCCCAGTGTGAGTACTGTACCCAACGGACAAAGACAAATGTGCTCACATCTGGTAATGCACTGCATGTATCCTCCGTGTCAAAACACTTATGGGCCGTGTGCATCTGTGAATATCAGGAAATGTGAGGAGTGAGGTTGGGAGACATATTACATACATCCATTAAACAGAGGAAGCAGGAGTTATTGAGATATGGTGCAGCAGGCGACATTAATTGTCACAATACAAGGGGCGAAAGCTGAAAGAATTGCATGACAGTGGGGTTACAGGGATTGGGTGGCGATTGGGTCTAGGTAAGGTGCTCTTTCAGAGGGTCAGTAAGCCAAATGGCTTCCTTCTGCACGACAGGAAATGTTCTATGGTAATTCTGTGGTATTGCGAATTCCCACCTCACTGCTGTGACGTTATGTCAGTGATGTTTACATTGGTTTTTCAAAATGTGAACCAGGTTAAGGGAAGCCACCAGGTATAGTCCCAATGTGGGAGGGAGGAGGAGGGACATGCCCAGAGGCAGTGACCAAGGGGATTCCTCAGGGGACCTTTATTAGGTTGGGAGGTGGAGGGACCTGTACGTGGAGAGGGGGGGGGTGGGGTTCTTAGTTACTTTGTTCCGGAGATCGGGCGCCCTTTTTCGCCTTGGTCTCCGGGGAGCTGACATTTCCGGCAGGGTGGGCTCTTTCGGGCCCTGCCCGCCAGCGAGACAGCACGAAACATACATCCAGCATTTTCTTCTCTAAGTGCTGGACACTGGGTTTCAAGTCTGGTCCAGCACTTAGAAGAAAAAGGGGGAAAATTCCGCCCATTAACTTTTCATCTCTCTCCACAGACGCTGCCAGACCCGGTGTTGGGGTTCAGTGTGCACAAGGTAACGCCAGGGTGACGTGGTGTTGGGGGGGGGTTAGGGTTCAGTGTGCACAAGGTAACGCCAGGGTGACGTGGTGTTGGGGGGGGTAGGGCTCAGTGTGCACAAGGTAACGCCAGGGTGACGTGGTGTTGGGGGGGGTTAGGGTTCAGTGTGCACAAGGTAACTCCAGGGTAACGTGGTGTTGGGGGGGTTAGGGTTCAGTGTGCACAAGGTAATGCCAGGGTAACGTGGTGTTGGGGGGGGGTAGGGCTCAGTGTGCACAAGGTAACGCCAGGGTGACGTGGTGTTGGGGGGGGGGGTAGGGCTCAGTGTGCACAAGGTAACGCCAGGGTGACGTGGTGTTGGGGGGGTTAGGGTTCAGTGTGCACAAGGTAACCCCAGGGTGACGTGGTGTTGGGGGGGGTAGGGCTCAGTGTGCACAAGGTAACCCCAGGGTGACGTGGTGTTGGGGGGGGGGGTTCAGTGTGCACAAGGTAACGCCAGGGTGATGTGGTGTTGGGGGGGGGGGTAGGGTTCAGTGTGCACAAGGTAACCCCAGGGTGACGTGGTGTTGGGGGGGGGGGTAGGGCTCAGTGTGCACAAGGTAACCCCAGGGTGACGTGGTGTTGGGGGGGGGGGTAGGGTTCAGTGTGCACAAGGTAATGCCAGGGTGACGTGGTGTTGGGGGGGGGGGGTAGGGCTCAGTGTGCACAAGGTAACCCCAGGGTGACGTGGTGTTGGGGGGGGGGTTCAGTGTGCACAAGGTAACCCCAGGGTGACGTGGTGTTGGGGGGGGGGGGTAGGGCTCAGTGTGCACAAGGTAACCACAGGGTGACGTGGTGTTGGGGGGGGGGTAGGGTTCAGTGTGCACAAGGTAATGCCAGGGTGACGTGGTGTTGGGGGGGGGGGGTTCAGTGTGCACAAGGTAACCCCAGGGTGACGTGGTGTTGGGGGGGGGGTTAGGGTTCAGTGTGCACAAGGTAATGCCAGGGTGACGTGGTGTTGGGGGGGGGGGTAGGGCTCAGTGTGCACAAGGTAACCCCAGGGTGACGTGGTGTTGGGGGGGGGGTAGGGCTCAGTGTGCACAAGGTAATGCCAGGGTGACGTGGTGTTGGGGGGGGTAGGGCTCAGTGTGCACAAGGTAATGCCAGGGTGACGTGGTGTTGGGGGGGGTTAGGGTTCAGTGTGCACAAGGTAACCCCAGGGTGACGTGGTGTTGGGGGGGGGTAGGGTTCAGGGTGCACAAGGTAACCCCAGGGTGACACTGGTGTTGGGGGGGGTAGGGTTCAGGGTGCACAAGGTAACCCCAGGGTGACACTGGTGTTGGGGGGGGCAGGGTTCAGGGTGCACAAGGTAACCCCAGGGTGACACTGGTGTTGGGGGGGTAGGGTTCAGTGGGCACAAGGTAACCCCAGGGTGACGTGGTGGCGGGGTGTAGGGTTGGTCACAGTCCCTGGGACAGAGAGGAGGAAACTGAGAACAGCATTAAATCATCAGAAACAGGAGGAGGGGGAGGTTATTTAGTCCCTCGAGCCTCCTCTGCCATTCAATATAATCATGGATGATCTTTGCCTCATCTCCACTTTCCCACCCGCTCCCTGTCTATCCCTTGATTCTCCGAGCGATCAAAATCCATCAATCTCAGTCTTGAATTTACTCAATGCCGGAGCATCGACAACCCTCTCAGGGAGAGAATTCCACAGATTCCCAATCCTCTGCAAGAATAAATCTCTCCTGATCGCATTCCCCGTGATCTGCTCCTCATCCAGAGACAGTGCCCCCCCCCCCCGAGTTCTAGATTCTCCAGACAGTGGAAACAACCTCCCAGTGTCAACCCTGTCAAACCCCTTCAGAATCTTGTATTTTTTTATTAGATTATCACTGACTCTTCTAAACTCCAGAGAGTCGAGGCCTAATTTACTTAACCACATAGGTCATAGGTCAACCCTCTCGTCCCAGGAACCAGACTAGTGAACAAAAGGCCAGTGGTTCCCAACCTGTGGTCGATGTTACATTATCATTCGCAATGTAATTCGCTTCACAAACACCCTGACGTAATATAATCCACAATGTATTTGTAAGTGTGCATCACAGAATATTAGAAATGGCTGCATTTTTAATACCCGTTGATATGTAAGTTTGACTCCTGTCTTAGAATTTACAATGCAGCAGTAGGCCCATCGAGTCTGCACCCTACCTAAGCCCACACCTCCACCCTATCCCCGTAACCCAGTAACCCCACCCAACCCTTTTGGGTACTAAGGGGCAATTTAGCATGGTCAATCCACTTAACCTGCACATCTTTGGACTGTGGGAGGAAACCGGAGCACCCGGAGGAAACCCACGCAGACACGGGGAGAACGTGCAGACTCCACACAGACAGTGACCCAAGCCGGGAATCCAACCTGGGACCCTGGAGCTGTGAAGCAACTGTGCTAACCACTGTGCCGCCCTGTCAGCTGTAGGCTATGTAAAAAATGTTTAAAATGGCTTGCGTACATTGTGGACCGTAAAAGCATTTGTTGATGATCTGTGTCCATGTATAGGGAAAGATTGGCTTCCTCCACTGATAGCTATTGAGCAGGTGACCTCTTGCTGGGGTTGGAATGAGGACAAGTGAGTGGAGCAGGAGGGGGTCAAAGGTGATGCTTCTGTTTAGCCTCTTCTCTCCCAACTGCTAAACAAGAGGCAGCTACAATAGCCAATCGCTAAACTGGCACCGATAAACCATGTGACAAACGGCACATATATTTTTGCTAACTTTAGATTTGATACAAGATAGGTCTCAAAATTGAAGCATCTGGGACACAGGCGTCTTCAGAGGGAGAGAGACACTCCTCTGACACAGTGTGCCTGAAACATGCTGACTCTGTTTATGGTCACACGGAGAGGCAAACACTTCAATGACGTGGCAGCCACATAGCCTGGCAGCTGGACAGAGAGAAAGCCAGGCCCCGAGTGAGTGGGGAATGTATCGGTTGTCAGGCACGGATAGCAGCACAAGGCACAGCCTTGGCTGAGGGCCAGCAACATAGAATTGTGATCAATAAGAAGCAGCTTGATTAGGCTGTCCGCCTTCTTAGGTCGAGCCTGGAATTTCCATTGGCTCGACAGACGACTCTGGAAAATATCTCCCATTGAGCACCTTCCACAACCCCAGCCAAGTGTTTTGCAGCCACTGTGGGGCTATTTTTAAAGTGTACTCCGTGTTTTGGTGTAGGAAACGTGGCAGTCGCCATGCACACAGCCAGCTCCCATAAACAGCAATGAGACGAATGACCTGACAATCTGACTGTGATGTCAGTTGTATCGATGCCAATGCAGGGAGGCATCACCCGGACAGGGAGCCACAACTCAAAGTGCTGGTGGATGGTACCCTTCCGAAGAGGAAGCGTTTGAGGATCTGCTGATAGCCAAGCAGTACACATGTCTCTGGTTACTCCATTGTGCATGTGGTGACTAAGTGCACAACGGCTCAGTGCATAGTTCCTCAGTGCACAAGGAGACACCTGTGAGTTATAACTACTGACGCTAAAAGCAGGCTTTGAATGTCTGGAAACCTGTCATTGCGGGATCTCGCAACTCCTGGTGGGCACATTCTGCGGGATTCTCCGCAGGATCCTCCGCACCGCCGGCAGCGCACTCGTGCGCAGGCTTTCCCGAAGGCGAGGGGGGAGCCTCACAGTCCCGCTGCCGGCGGGGGCGCGCTGTGCCGGAAAACGATACTGGCGGGCTGGAGAATCCCGCCCATTGCTTTCCCAAATTCTTTTTAAAAAATAAATTTAGAATACCCACTTTTTTTGTTCCAATTAAGGGACAATTTAGCGTGGCCAATCCACTTAACAGGCACATCTTTGGGTTGTGGGGGCGAGACCCACGCAGGCATGGGGAGAATGTGCAAACTCCACACGGACAGTGACCCGAGCCGGGATCGAACCTGGGACCTCGGCGCCGTGAGGCAACCGTGCTAACCACTGCGCCACCGTGCCGCCTTCCTTCCCAAATTCTTTACGTGCGTTCCCAGTGTCCAAAGCGTCAGGCTGGGAGCGAAAATTCATAAAAGGTACCATCTTGTCAATGGCAGGAGGAGCATGTGCCTGTTGCCTAGGAGAGGAGGCGGTGGGGTATTATCTCTGGAATTCGAACCAGGGTCCTCAAAGCATTACCCTGGGTCTCTGGATTACGAGTCCAGCAGCAACTACTCCACCGCCCACATTTTTCAACCATGGCACACTCTCGCATTGTGGCTTAAGCCAGCCAGTGAATGGGAGTGAGGTGGGGGGAGGGGCTGCGGCCATCGGAGCCTGGCAGAACAGGGTCCGAGTGGTCTAGCCGGGGTGGAAAGTTGGGGGGGACGGAACCGAGTTTGGGGGGAGGACTTTTACAAGAGGCAGTGGACGGGAGGAGTTGGAGACTGGGGTGGGCCGGTGTACAACACTTGGGTATCATGTACGGTACTCTTTCAGAGGCTGGATGGCGTTGAGTGTAGAGGGGGGGGGGGGGGGGGAGAGAGAGAGAGGGGGAGTGGACTCTATAGGTGAATGGTGACCATGGGCGGTCCCGGACTCCTTTTTCTTTTTCTCCTTTGTTTTTTGTTGCCGCCCTGGGAGGGTTTGTTTTATTGGATGCATATATTGACAGGTGGGCCGTTGTTTGGGGTGGTGGGAGGATGGGATCGTTGGTATTGTTAAGGGGACTGATTTTGTATTTGTTACCGTTTACTGTTTGTGGGAGGGGTGCAAATTTTGAAGGAAAATGTGAAAATGGAGAATAAAAACATTTTGAAAAAAAAACAACACGCCTGTATTGAAGGGAATTCCCCAAATCGGCCCAGAGTAAATTGCTTTCTTTATTTTCTGCGCGGTGCCAATTCTAATTGCCAACAATGATTTAACAGAGAGCGTTGACACAATTCCCAGGGCAGAGCGAGGGGTTTCCAGCAGGTTTTCCTGGAAATGGGCTTTTCTCTATTCCGCAGGGCAGAGAAAAGGGAAAATTTCAGGTTAACCCCATGGGAAAGCTGGTCCTTGCCCCCGTCAGGACTGGAGAGGAATTGAAGAATAATGTACCATTCAGAAGGTGGCCATTCTGCCCCTTTGTGCTGTACCCTCCCCTGCTCTTTCCAACAGGCCCTGCAAATATTTTATGTTCAAGCAAACATGCGCTTTTTTAAAGATGCAGTTGTTGACTCTGTTTACCCTTTTCAGGCAGCACACCCCAGACCACAACAGTTAAAAACAGACTGTTGGGATTTTTTGTCAATCATCTTTAATCTGTACCCTTTCGCCACGTTTCTTCCCATCGGCTCTACCTAAACTACTAAAAAAAATTTAACACCTCGACCTTAACCTTCTTCTCAAGAGGCTTTGAGGCGCGGTGGGCAGCGTCCCTGCCTCTGAGCCGGAAGCTCCCGGTTCGAGTCCCACCCCAGGATTTGATGGCCGAGGAAGGCCCCGTCCACAACGCGGCCAAGCAGGCGGAATGTCAACCTGCAATTCCTGCCAACAGGCCAATGGCTGGCGGTAAGAGCGGGAGAGACTCCTGGTCAGCCAAGTTTGATGTGGTGCGGCCCCCCTCAAGCTATAAGCCCCTGGTGGCCTGTTCCAGCAATTACTAGCTAGGGAAGAGAATTGGAATTGACCTTCTTTCCTTTAATCATAGAATTGACAGTGCAGAAGGAGGCCCATCGAGTCCGCACTGGCTCTTGGAAAGAGCACCCTACCCAAGGTCAACACCTCCACCCTATCCCCATAACCCAGTAACCCCACCCAACACTAAGGGCAATTTTGGACACTAAGGGCAATTTAGCATGGCCAATCCACCTAACCGGCACATCTTTGGACTGTGGGAGGAAACCGGAGCACCCGGAGGAAACCTAAGGAGAACGTTCCCGGCTACAATCAACCATCTCTCGGATAAACAAATTGGCCAGTGCAGGTTGTCTCCAGTCGCTGATTTTGGTCACGTGAAGGAATTATACATCATTCATAAAAATAATCTATAACTTACACAGTACGTTTATGAATGAAGGGATATTCCTTCAGAGGAAGTCTTACACCTCCAATTTTATGAATGAAAAGTAATGTCAGACAGGTGGCTAAAAGCGCAGATACGCTCAAGGTAAAACAAGAGAGCTCCAGACCTACCCTGGCACACCACTTGGCCTGATTTATCCTCTTTCCACTCAGCTGCTCTGCTTGTCTGTGTGGCTCCTTTAGAAACATCCTTCCTCGCCCAAGCCGGCTGGGATTTACACTTGCCAGCGGAACAGCTGCAAAAGCAGTGGAAAGGGCTTTGCGGACAAATCAGATTTTACCGTCGCAAATAGCAGTCCGTCTGCGAACCCCCTCTCACAAAGACCTGCTTAGCATTTCCATGTCAATTTCATAACTTCCGAATTTAGAAGCTACCGATCCGAGTCCCTGCTGTGTCGTGTTTACAAAAGTAATGTCTGCTCTTCCTCTTTGAAATTATGGGCAGCACGGTAGCATAGTGGTTAGCACAATTGCTTCACAGCTCCAGGGTCCCAGGTTCAATTCCCGGCTTGGGTCTCTGTGTGTTTGCACATTCTTCCTGTGTGTGTGTGGGTTTCCTCCGGGTGCTCCGGTTTCCTCTCACAGTCCAAAGATGTGCAGGTTAGGTGGATTGGCCATGCTAAATTGCCCTTAGTGTTAGGTGGGGTTACTGGGTTATGGAGATAGATTGGAGGTGTGGGCTTGGGTAGGGTGCTCTTTCCAAGAGCCGGTGCAGACTCGATGGGCCGAATGGCCTCCTTCTGCACTGTCAATTCTATGAAATTACCCCTCCTTCAGCAATCCGTTTTGGATAATTGCTGGGCACAGTCCAACAGGAGTCTGATGACAGGTCTTCAAAGGCTCATTCACCAAATCTGGCAGAGCAAGCTATTCTAGACCATACGGGGAGAATTTGACCAGAAATCCTGGCCTTCACATGCAAGAGGGAGAATACCTTCACCACCGACAACAACATCACAATATACCCTGCCTGTTCCTCCCAATGTTTGACTGTGACCAGAAGTCCATCCGCACCCTTTATTTTCTTCCTTCCTTTGTTGAAGGCATTGAATCATAGAATCCCTAAATTGCAGTAGGAGGTCTTTCGGCCTATCGAATCAACACCGACCCTCCGAAAGAACACCTCACCCGCAGCTCCACCTCATCGTTGGACACTAGGGGAGAATTTAGCATGGCCAATCCACCACCCAATGGCGCCAGAGTGAGGCCTGATGCTACCATGGTTACAGGGCCTGTTGTATAGGTTCCTCTTTCCAATGGTTCAGTTAAGCTACTGTGAAGGGCTTTGTTCAAAATCACACATCACATGGCATCATTGGGTGGTGTTAACTTGGCTTATTTGATAACATGCCTCCCTTGCAACCAGAAGGTTATGGGTTCAAATCCCACTACTGATTTTAGTGAATTAATTAGGCTGAACATCTTAAAGGAGGGGAGAGGAAATCCCAGAGCTTGGGGCCTGGGCAGCTGAAGACATGGCTGCCAATGGCAGAACTCTGACTGGGGGAGAGCAGACCAACGTCAGGGAATTCTCAGTCACTCTTGGGAGCTTTTCGCAACAACATGAGCTGAGTGACCCCGCCAACTCCCAACCCCTGACAGAGAGAAACCTGAAAAGAAAAACTTTGTTACTTCTTCTATCCAGAAGTTCTCAATAATTAAATAAAAGGCCTACATTCAAAGTTCTTTTATAGAATTTGCAGTGCAGAAGGAGGCCATTCGGCCCATCAAGTCTGCACCAGCTCTTGGAAGGGGCATCCCACTTAAGCCGACACCTCCACCCTATCCCCGTAAACCAGTAACCCCACCGAACCTACGGGCAATTGATCATGGCCAATCCACCTAACCTGCACATCTTTGGACTGTGGGAGGAAACCGGAGCACCCGGAGGAAACCCACGCAGACACGGGGAGAGCGTGCAGACTCCGCACAGACAGTGATCCAGCCGGGAATCGAACCTGTGAGCTGTGAAGCAACAGTGCTAACCACTATGCTGCCATCTCTGGAGATGACAATCGGCTGATTTACTGGCACTGGTTGGCTCCAATACAGCCACGCTATTCTAGTTTAGTGACTCTATTCTCCCAGTCACCAGTGGATCTCTATGACCCACAGATGGTGCGGTTAATGGGCACAGACAACGCAGGAGTCAATGCTCAAAACAGTTCTACTCTGACAAGCGGAGGTTTGGGAGAGACGCCAGGGAGTATTGCAGAGAGCAAAGTGATCAAGGTCATTGCCAGGAAGAGTGGTGAGGGCCAGGACACTGAACTCATTTAAGAAGCAGCTTTAGTGCTGTGTTGGGACGTCAGTCTGAGATCAGTATCTGAGAAAATAAAATCAAGTCGATTGAAAGGTCTTCAGCTAAACATCTTACATGATCTCAGCCTGGAGAGAGAGCTGACGGGAAATGCTCAGTCTTTCTGGCTTTTATACTTGTAACCTGTCCAATTGGTGATGTGATTCACTGGAACTCAGCCCCATCACGCAAGGAGCACTTTTGCTCTCCAATTCACCCCCAACGCTTCAAAATCAAATCCTGTCAGAGGTCATGGGCAATGAAATGGAGTTTAAGCACATTGTTGGAGAGAGGGGGGAGTTTTATTTCTCTTAGGCTCTCAACTGTTCACACCAAGCAGCATCACACATAAGGGCCATGGATGTCCCAAAATGGTCATTCTGACTTTGGCCGATATTGTAAGAACGGGTGGTGTAAATTTGCCCGTCCATTTTCCGTCCGATTCAGCTTTTCCAATCACAGGATACGGCGAAGGAATAAGTCTGGAGTTTCTATTTTACCTTAAGCAAGTTTATTCTCAGAACAGTCCCTGACTGATTCTCCACACCCAACTGTTCCAGCTGTATCCATGTGGTGTTGAGCCAATGATCATCACCTGACCTGTCTATAACAACGCAAGGGGTGGCATGGTGGCACAGTGGTTAACACTGCTGCCTCACAGCGCCAGGGACCCGTGTTCGATTCTGACCTCGGGTGACTGTGGAGTTTGCACTTTCTCCGCCGTGTGCGCGTGGGTTTCCTCCGGGTGCTCCGGTTTCCTCCCACCGTCCAAAGATGTGCAGGTTAGATGGATTGGCCACGCTAAATTGCTGCTTAGGGCCTAGGTGAGGTGGTCTTTCGAGGGGCCAGGACTCGAAGGGCCGAATGGCCTCCTTCTGCACTATAGGGATTCTGTGATTCCACAAGACTTTTTTTTAAAAAGTTTTTTTTTAAATTTAGTGTACCCAATTCATTTTTTTTTCCAATTAAGGGGCAATTTAGCGTGGCCAATCCACCTACACTGCACATCTTTGGGTTGTGGGGGCGAAACCCACGCAAACACGGGGAGAATGTGCAAACTCCACACGGACAGTGACCCAGAGCCGGGATCGAACCTGGGACCTCGGTGCTGCCCTAATTCCACAAGACTTAACAATGTAATTGACTCAGGATGTAATTATCGATAGTTTCACAAGGCAGTTGATCTGGGCCAGAATTCTCCCACCGTTGCAAGTCACTTTTCCCGGTGGCAGCACACCCTCACCCACGGGTTTCCCGGTGACATGGGGTGGCTTCAATAGAAACCCCGCCGCCAGCGAACGGGGCGACATCGAGACACACACGGCTGGGGGACCAGAGTTCTTTACCACCAATGAAGTACTTCTGAAGTTTAGCCACCGCTGTACTGTCGGCACAAGCAATTTCTGCACAGCAAGATTCCACAAACAGCAAACACTGCACTATCCAGATAACCTGCTTTTTAATTATGTTGTTTAAGGAAACAAATATTGGCCAGAACACCGGGATAAACGCTCTCTCTCTCTCTCTCTGCTCCTCTTCAAAATAGTGCCATGGGATCTTTTAACCAACGATTGCCCCAGAGGCTGATATAAGCTCTCAATTGAAAGAGCAGCCTTCCCTCAGTACCGCATTGGAGTGTCTGCCCAGATTTTTGTGCTAAAGTCCTAGGACAGAACCTGAACACACTGGTCTAGACGACTCACAGAGTTGGAAGTGCTACCAACAAAGCCATTCCTGACACGGTGAGATGTTTCTGCGAGGCTCCTTTGCTTTGATATTAGCGAAGAGGAACGTCTGGTTCTGAGGTGGTTTGATGCTACAATCTGGCATTCCTCGGCGAGCAGAGAGCAGCGGGGAGGGGGAGTGGCTGACTTGATTCCTGGCTGTTCCCAGATACACATGGCAGCCCAGGTGTAAATGCGATAGTGGGCTCAGCAGTAGCTCTCTCTCTCTCTCTCTCTCGCCTCTTCAGTTCAAAGGCTGTTGGTTCAGATCCCACTCTGGAAACCTGAGGCCTGCTCGACATTCCAGTGCAATGCTGAGGGAGTGCGGCCCTGTCAGGAGGTGCAGAAAACTTGCCTGCCCCCTTCAGAGATGGATGTACAAAATCTGATAGCACTAAATTGAAGAAATACAGGAGAGGTCTCCCCGGTATCCTAGACATCCCCCAGCCAGCATCACTAAAACATTATCTGGTCATTAGTATATCACGGTTTGTGAAAGCTTGCTAGGGTGTAGAACAATGATCGCACTTTGAAAGCACTTAATTAGCTGTAAAGTGCTTTGAGATGTTCTGAGGCACTGTATAAATTACAAGTCTGTCTTTTTATAAGTGACCTCAGTGTCATTGGACAAAAGAGCAGACGTGGGGGAGGAAATGGACAGATTTGGGCTGTTAATTGTGGCCAGGCTCTTGCCACAAGGGGCCCGGGGGTGGAGCGGTCACAGTTGAACACCCAGCCCACACCCAGTGCAGAGGTTCAGAGTGAGGGTGGGCAGGCATCTCCGGAACTGTACCCCAGCACGATTCACCAATCATGGACGGCATGGAAGCACAGTTACTGATAGCACTGTTGCTTCACAGCACCAGGGTTCCAGGTTCGATTCCCGGCTTGGGTCACTGTCTGTGCGGAGTCTGCACGTTCTCCCCGTGTTTGCGTGGGTTTCCTCCGGGAACTCCGGCTTCATAGAACATAGTCTGTACCGACCCACTTAAGCCCTCACTTCCACCCTAGCCCGGTAACCCAATAACCCCTCATAACCTTTTTGGTCACTAAGGGCAATTTAGCATGGCCAATCCACCTAACCTGCACGACTTTCGGGACTTGTGGGAGGAAACCGGAGCTCCCGGAGGAAACCCACGCAGACACGTGGAGAACGTGCAGACTCCACACAGACAGTGACCCAGCGGGGAATCAAACCTGGGACCTTGGTGCTGTGAAGCCACAGTGCTAACCACTGTGCTACCGTGCTGCCCGTGCTTTCCTCCCACAAGTCCCGAAAGACGTGCTTGTTAGGCGAATTGGGCATTCTGACCTCTCTCTCTGTGTACCCGAACAGGCGCCGGAGTGTGGCGACTAGGGGATTTTCACAGTAAATTCATTGCAGTGTTAATGTTAGCCTACTTGTGACGATAAAGGTTATTAAAAAAAATTAACGACTGACGGTCAGGACAGGCTGGAAGCAGGGGGCTCACCAGTCACTGCAGTACCAGGTCCCCCGTGAAGCGGTCTCATTCTGAGCATTTTGTGAGATACTTCCACCTAATGAGTAACAATTAGCAGCCCGCGATAAAACAGAGGTGCTCCTGGCATCGCTTAATTACTTAACACTGTTAATAGGCGAAGCAGCACTGCGGCACATCCAGTGGAAATTATTCCCACCGACAGTGAGAGTTTTATTTTTGGGACATCGAAGCTGCTGATTAACAGTGCATGAATTACAGCCGCAACATTTATAGAATTTGTGTGATTCCCAAGACGTTTCACAGCAACCATCATTAAACAGAATTCGATACTGAGCCGCAAAAGAAAATAAGTGACCAACAGCTTTGTCAAGGAGGCAGGTTTTGAGGAGCATGGTAAAAGAGGAGAAAGATATGGAGAGATGCGGAGAGTTTTACACCTACTTATAGCAACCTTAATTTTTTTTAAATATAAAGTTAGAGTACCCAATTGTTTTTTCCAATTAAGGGGCAATTTAGCATGGCCAATCCACCTATCCTGCACATCTTTTGGGTTGTGGGGGCGAAACCCACACAGAAAATGTGCAAACTCCACACAGACAGTGACCCAGGGCCGGGGTTCGAACCCGGGTCCTCAGCGCCGTAGGCAACAATGCTAACTACTGTGCCTCCGTGCTGCCCTTTTTGCTCCTTTAATGCAATAAAGCATCCCAAGGTTCGTCACAGGGCTATTATGAAACAAGATATGACACCAAGCCACAGATGGCAATATTTAGACGGGCGCCCGAAGGGTTGGTCAAATGTGTATGTTTTGAGGATGGTCTTAAAGGAAGTAAATCAGAGAGATCTTGGGAGAGTATTTCACAGCTTGGGACCTGGATGACTGAAGGCGTGACCACCAAAGGCGGAGTGATTACGATCGAGGATGCACAAGAGGCCGGAATTAGAGGATAATGGAGTTTATCTTATACGTTCATGGGTTGTGGGGGTCGCTGGCAAAACCAGTGTTTCTGCCCAGCCCAGACCCCAGCATTGGGCAGCACGGTAGCATAGTGGTTAGCACTGTTGCTTCACAGTGCCAGGGTCCCAGGTTTGAACTGAGTGGCTTGGTCTCCCATTTCAAGGACAATTAAGAGCCAATCATATTGTTGTAGACGAGATGTACGAGGCAGGTTTTTTTACACAGAGGGTAATGGCTGCCGGAGGAGGTGGTGGAAGCAGGGATGATAGTGATGTTTAAGGGGCATCTTGACAAATACATGTAGGCCAGACCAGGTTAGGCTGGCGGATTTCCATAGAATCCCAACAGTGCAGAGGGAGGCCATTCAGCTCATTGAGTCTATAACTGCCCTCTGAAAGAACACCCTATCTAGTCCCACACACCCGCCCTATCCCTGTAACCCCAGTTAACCTGCACATCTTTGGATACTAAGAGCAATTTAGCATGGCGAATTCACCTAACCTCCACATCTTTGGACTGTGGTAGGAACCCGGAGCACCCGGAGGAAACCCCCACTCCACACAGGAATTGAACGTGGGTTCCTGACACTGTGAGTGAGGCAGCAGGGCTAAACACTGTAATAATAATAATAATAATCTTTATTGTCACAAGTAGGCTTTCATTAACACTGCAATGAAGTTACTGTGAAAAGCTCCTAGTCGCCACATTCTGGCACCTGTTCGGATGCACGGAGGGAGAATTCAGAATGTCCAATTCACCTAACAAGCATGTCTTTCGGGGCTTGTGGGAGGAAACTGGAGCACCCGGAGGAAACTCACGCAGACACGGGGAGAACGTTGGGCAGCACGGTAGCACAAGTGATTAGCACTGTGGCTTCACAGCGCCAGGGTCCCAGGTTCGATTCCCCGCTGGGTCACTGTCTGTGCGGAGTTTGCACGTTCTCCCCGTGTCCGCATGGGTTTCCTCCGGGTGCTCCGGTTTCCTCCCACAGTCCAAAGACGTGCAGGTTAGGTGGATTGGCCATGCTAAATTACCCGTAGTGTCCATAAGGGTTGGGAGGGCTTATTGGGTTGCGGGGATAAGGTGGAAGTGAGGGATTAATGTGGGTCGGTGCAGACTCGATGGGCCGAATGGCCTCCTTCTGCACTGTATGTTCTATGTATGTAAACGCGCAGACAGTGACCCAAGCCGGGAATCGAACCTGGGATCCTGGAGCTGTGAAGCAACAAGAGGGACAAGTGTTGGGTGGGGTTACTGGATGACCTCAGTGTCATTGGACAAAAAGGGCAGCACGGTATCATTGTGGATAGCACAATTGCTTCACAGCTCCAGGGTCCCAGGTTCCATTCCAGCTTGGGTCACTGTCTGTGCGGAGTCTGCACATCCTCCCCGTGTGTGCGTGGGTTTCCTCCGGGTGCTCCGGTTTCCTCCCGCAGTCCAAAGATGTGCAGGTTAGGTGGATTGGCCATGACCTGTGAGGGGAGGGACAAGACCACTTGGGATTTGAAAGCAGAGAGTTGAATTTTAAAACCAAGATGTTTCTTGACTGGGAACTACAGCAGGTCAGCGAGCACGGGGGGTAATAGGGGAACGGGCCTTGGCAGGGGCCATGAAGTGCCTCAAATTTAAGGAAGGAATATCAGAGCTACAGGCATGGCCATTCTGCTAACGGCAGAGAATTTAACACATTCTGTTTACAATTAGGACACTCAGAGTTGTTTTTTACATCATTGTTTCCTGGCCTCGCATTCTGCAGTTCCATCTGTTTACAATCGCGGCTGGAATTCCTGATGACTCATGCAGTCAAATTCCATTTTAATTACTTGGGAGAGTTTTGAATCTATGGCTTCAAGGATTAGATTCTGTAATTCTCTCGATTGATCCTAAATATATTTTTTCTGAAGACTGCCTAGAAGGAAAAAAACAGGCATTTTGCTGAAGTTGATTATTGTGCTGGATCTCTGCACCCAATTAGCAGACATTTGCCACCCGGCTAACTCATTCAAGCCTAACTGCGCCAGACTCTTTCGGTGTTAAGTGACAGCTAGCTAAACCGATGGCTCGTTTTGCTTCGAACGCTGACACGTGAAACAATGTATTTTAAGGAGCTCAGACCAGCCACAATTCCTGCAGTCTTGCTGCCTTGATGCTGCCGTGGGCAGCACGGTAGCATTGTGGATAGCACAATTGCTTCTCAGCTCCAGGGTCCCAGGTTCGATTCCAGCTTGGGTCACTGTCTGTGTGGAGTCTGCACATCCTCCCCGTGTGTGCGTGGGTTTCCTCCGGGTGCTCCGGTTTCCTCCCACAGTCCAAAGATGTGCAGGTTAGGTGGATTGGCCATGATAAATTGCCCTTAGTGTCCAAAATTGCCCTTAGTGTTGGGTGGGGTTACTGGGTTATGGGATAGGGTGTAGGTGTTGACCTTGGGTAGGGTGCTCTTTCCAAGAGCCGGTGCAGACTCGATGGGCCGAATGGCCTCCTTCTGCACTGTAAATTCTATGATAATCTATGATTAGCCGCGTCCCGTGAAGGTCAGAGACCGCACCTCATTCACCAAATTTAGTGACATCTAGTGACATCAAAACAAGCCTGTTGGACTTTAACCTGGTGTTGTAAAACTTCTTCCTGTGCTCACCCCAGTCCAACGCCGGCATCTCCACATCATCATCAAATTTAAAATCAAAGGTTCAAAGGAGAATTTGCTATATTCCTGAGCCAGGATATGCAGAGAGGGCAGGGCAGTGGGACGAATTGGATAGCTCTTTCAGGGAGCAAGTACAATTGCGATAGGCCGAACAGTCTTGTTCTGTGCTGTATAATTCCGTGATCCCTAATCCGCTCGTACTTCAAGGGTCCTCTTGCCAGATTGCAGGTGGAAGTTTGGATGCAAACCATCAGGGGCTGGTTTAGCACAGTGGGCTAAACAGCTGGCTTTTAATGCAGAACAAGGCCAGCAGCGCGGGTTCAATTCCCGTACCGGCCTCCCCGAACAGATGCCGGAATGTGGCGACTAGGGGCTTTTCACAGTAACTTCATTGAAGCCGACTTGTGACAATAAGTGATTATTATTATTATAGCCAAGTCAATTGGTAAAGTACGACGCTAGGCGCAGATCCTCTTCCTTGATGGTAGGTTTATTCACAGAATGCAGCATTCCATATCTCTGCCTCTGACCTACCAACCAACTCAGTGTCCGAGCAATCCCTCTTTATATTTTTATAGCGCCTTTCACAACCTCATAGCGCCCCAAAAGCGCTCCACAGCCAATCATCATAGATCACAGATGGAGACGGGCAATCCTGCAGTGAGGAAGGAGGCCATTCAGGCCAAGAGCATCCTACCTAGGCCCACTCCCCCACTCTAACCCCGGTAACCCCAGCTAACCTGTGGACACTAAGGGGCAATTTAGCCTGGCCAATCCATCTAACCTGCACATCTTTGGACTGTGAGAGGGAACCGGAGCACCCGGAGGAAACCCACGCACACACAGGGGGAGAAGTACTTTTTTTTGCAGTGCAGTCAAATTTGAAATGTAGAAAGCGTGGCAGACAATTTGCGCACTGCAAGATCCCACAACAGCAGTGATAAAATGACTGTAGAATCTGCATTTTGTTTTGGTGATGTTGGGTGAGGGATTAACATTGGCGAGGACACTGGGGATAACTCCCCAGCTCTTCCTCAGAAAAGCACTATGAGCTTCAGTGTCCACCTGAGTAAACCTAGCTCTCCAACTCCCGAAGCCAATGATACAAGCACTTGGGCTGAGTGAATTAAATTAAATCTGGAATAAAAAGCTCGAGTCGGCCATGTAACTGCTGGGTTGTCGTCAAAACCATCTGGTTCTACCTTGTCCTTTAGGGAAGCACATCATCCTGTCCTTACCCTCACAGCAACGTGGCTGATTCTTAACCAATCCCAGAAATAGTCAAGAAAACCACTCAGTTGGTTGGGATGGTCAATGCCCGGCCTTGCCAGCAATGCACACATCCCGGAAATGACACAAATAAAAAAACAGGTCGAGGAGGTGAGAGCGGGTATGGTTGGATCTCTGGGGGAGAGGTGGGTAAGGTTGAGTTTTCTGGGGGTGAGGTGGGGAGGATTGGGGTCTCTGGGGGAGAGGTGGGTAGGATTGGGGTCTCTGAGGGAGAGGTGGGTAGGATCGGGGGTCTCTGGGGGAGAGGTGGGTAGGAGTGGGGTCTCTGGGGGTGAGGTGGGTAGAATTGGGGTCTCTGGGGGAGAGGTGGGTAGGATTGGGGCCTCTTGGGGAGAGGTGGGTAGGATTGGGGTCTCTGGGGAGAGGTGGGAAGGATTGGGGTCTCTGGGGAAGAGGGGGGTAAGGTTGGGGATCTCTGGGGGGGAGGTGGGCAGGATTGGGGTCTCTGGGGGAGTGGTGGATAGGATTGGGGTCTCTGGGGGAGAGGCGGGTAGGATTGGGGTCTCTGTGGAGGATGGGTAGGATTGGGGTCTCTGGGGGAGAGGTGGGTAGGATTGGGATCTCTGGGGAGAGGTGGGAAGGATTGGGGTCTCTGGGGGAGAGGTGGGTATGATTGGGGTCTCTGAGGGAGAGGTGGGTAGGATTGGGGTCTCTGGGGGAGAGGTGGGTAGGATTGGGGTCTCTGGGGAGAGGTGGGAAGGATTGGGGTCTCTGGGGGAGAGGTGGGTAGGATTGGGGTCTCTGGGGGAGAGGTGGGTAGGATTGAGGTCTCTGGGGGAGAGGTGGGTAGGTTTGGTGTCTCTGGGGAAGAGGTGGGTAAGGTTGGGGATCTCTGGGGGAGAGGTGGGTAGGATTGGGGTCACTGAGGAAGAGGTGGGTAAGGTTGGGGATCTCTGGGGGAGAGGTGGGAGCAGGCTACCATGCCACCCTATCCAGCATCCTGGCAGTTGCCACTGGCAGTTGCCACCTTCTCAATCATTCCCCTTCACGAGTACCTCCCTGCCCAGATACCCGTCACCGTCTTTCCCTGATCCTACCCAGCATCGCCTGGTTACCTGTGCGTTGACAAAAGCATCCAGAAAGCTTCTATGACTTGTGGAAAAAACATTTCACAATCCATTCCACAATTCCTACAGTTTAAACTTTCCACATTTTCTGTCTTGCTGACATTTACACGGGGATTTGCCTCCAGAGATCTGGTACATAATCTCACATTTAGTTGGCAAATTGTGAACTTCCGGCAATGAGAGGAATCGATTATCACATCAGCCTCTCTGAGCTCAACAAATATTATTCACCCTTTCGCTGCCCCTCACAGCACAGCAAACACCGGCTTTCAGTAAGTTCGTTTGGAGTGGGTTTCAAAAGTTTATCGCTGGGAGGCGGAGTCCTGTTGCCGAAATCTGTTTTACTGAGTGTCAGATCATTAATCACCCAGAGCGTGGTCAGACTGTGGAACCTGTGGCCGCAGTGAATAGTTGGGGCGATTAGCATGGAAGCATTTCAGATGGCCACGTGAGAAAGGGGTTGTTCATTTTGGACTGCAATGAGGATTGGGCGTGGGGGGGAGAGTTGTGAATCTTTGGATTCTTTACTCTAGAGGGTAGTGGATGCTCAGTTAAGGACGTTCAAGGTTGAGACCGGTAGATCGTTGGATACGAGGGAATAAAGGGGATAACGCCGAGGAGGTGGAGTTGACGTCGGAAGTCGGCCACATTGAATGGCGAGGCAGGCTCCAAGGGCCAAATGGCTGACTCCTGTTGTGTTATGTACTCTGGGATAACACAGGCTGCAACTCGATGCAGCTTTGACCAAAAGATACTCCAGACTTTGAAGTAAGTTCAATGTGATTTATTGAACCATTAGCACAGTTCTCTATGAGTTCTACTCTCCTGCTAATCTTGCTGTAGTAACTCAGTCTAACTCACCAGTCTGCTCTAAGCCATGTGGTGGGTGTGATGCTTCTGATCTGCCCCTGTCCTACTCTCTAAGTGTTGCCTGTGGAAAGAGACAGAGCATGTGTGCCCTGTCCTTATATATGGGTTGTGTAATGCCCCCTTGTGGTAGTGTCACCTCTGGGTGTCTTGACTGCCCATTGGTCGTGTCCTATTCTATGTGTTCATTAGCTGTATGTCTGCATGTCATTACGCCTCTGGTGCTCCCTCTAGTGTTTACTTAGTTATAGTGTATTTACATTAACCCCTTGTGTATTTACAGTGATGCATATCACCACAACTCCAACCCCTATTTCTTGTGCTCATGAGCAAAGGAATAGAAGGGTCTGTTGATAGGGTGCCACGAGGTGTGGGCATAAACAGCGCCGCAGACCTTTTGGAAGAATGGCGTGTTACTGAGCTCTAACTCTGTGTAGGTTGGTCAGTACACTGTGCTGTACGGAGTGACACAGAACTGGAAGGGTGCCAGCTTCTAACCTGCGCTCAGGTAGATGGCCTGAGCTGGAACAGCACTAGAGACCCTGTGGTGATATGCATCACTGTAAATACACAAGGGGTTAATGTAGATACACTAGGACTGAGTAAACACTAGAGGGAGCACCAGAGACATCATGACATGCAGACACACAGCTAATGAACACATAGAATAGGACACGACCAATGGCCAGTCAAGACACCCAGAGGTGACACTACCACAAGGGGGGCAACCCATATAAAAGGACAGGGCACACATGCTCTTTCTCTTTCCACAGGCGACACTCAGAGGGACAGGGGCAGATCGGAAGCATCACACCCACCGCATGGCTTAGATCAGACTGGTTAGTTAGATTGAGTTACTGTAGCTAGATTAGCAGGACAGTCGAACCCAAGTAGGAGAATTGTTAACTGTTCAATAAATGTGTTCAAGCTATCTCCAAATCTGAACCTTCCTTTGCCAGAGCATACATCAAGGAAGCAGCTTATGCTACATGAAGAAGCATAACACAATAGACCCGACAATCAGACCTGGGCTATGGTCACGGGCCATCACTGTAGACCTTACTCGGAGGATTGGTCAAAACGGGGACCCATTCATCCCTGCCGCAGACACGTTGCCCAAGTGAATTGCCAGGTCAATGAGGTTAGCTGTTAATTGTTACAATTTTAAGCTGGCTGATTGACTGGCCACCCAGACCACGCCTCCACCCCCATTGCATTGCTTTCAAGTTGCACCTTTCTTTGTCCTGCTCGCACAAGATCTGGTCACCGTGATGATTTATAGCTTGTAGGCTAGCAATACCTCTTCATAATTGTGCAATGACTGCACGTGATCCTGGTAAGGCTGATGTTACCTCTTCCAAATTTTAAAAAACACCAGTGACACACCGACTCACCGTCCAACGGTGTATATAGGGCATTGAGGAATTCTGTGCACACAATGTACGATCATTCCAACTGATTGCTCCTCATGCTGGAATTTTCATTTTACAATTTTTACCCTTTGGCAGTTTTACTCTCCACTTTTACAACAGATTAAACAAATTAGGAGGAGGAAAGGTTACACAGATCTGACAGCACAGAAGCAGGCCATTCGATCCAGTTGGTTTCTGGGCACAACATGAACCTCGTCCCACCCTCCAGCCCAACCACCCCTGCCAATGAAACCGTGTTCTCCATCCTCCCTTGTGGGGTTGTTTGGTTCTCTCTTAAATGCATCAACGAGGGTTCCCGATAATGTGCGGAACATGTGGGCACAAGAGTGGCGGTTGGCAAGCTTTTTGACTGTAGGGTGCATCGCTGGAAAGCCTGATCCTGTCTCCGCCTGACTCCCACGCGTGGTGTTCATGTGCTGATGATCAAGGATCATGGAGATAGTTTCTGTCCCCCCCCCCCCCCCCCCCCCCGCCCCCCCCCCAATTCTGCCTGGCTGCGCGCGATCAGTTGAGTTTCCAATGAATGGGGCTGGAGGCTGGCCTATGCTGTTCAGTATCTCACCATTAATCACGGCCAGCTCCCCAACCCCAGCCACACCCCCAGGCATCAACAACCAGCACTGTGATGTTCTCCATTTGCGCCTTAACATAGGATAGAGCAAACTTGCATAGCCTAAAGTAAAGGCAGGCTTGCATTTATGTTTTCGTCCATTAAGCTTCGTCCATCCCTAATTGCCCCGTGAGAAGGTGGTGGTGAGTCTTATTGAACGCTGAAATCCATGTAGTGTAGGTACACCCACAGTGCTGTTAGGGAGGAAGCTCTAGAATTTTGACCCAGCAACAGTGAAATCCCGGCGATATATTTCTAGGCCAGGATAGTGATCGACTGTCCAACCCCCGGACACCAGGACCCTCCCTGGTGGACAAGACGAAAGCCCCCAACCCTCAAACACAGGGGATCAACTCTCCCCCACCCCACCCCATGCACCCAATGGTGGGGTAACCCCCCACCCCCATCCCACAATATGCAGTCAACAGGGTGACCCAAACTGCCCCCCCCCCTCAATTCTCTCCGACATTGGCACATCACCCCCCCAGCCCCCATCATCATCGCCGGCATCCCCACACAATGGAACCCCCACCCCCAATGGTGTTCCCTCGAGACACTGCCCTTGCCCCCCCCCCCCTCCCCACCAACCTGGCAGTGCTAACCACGCAGTGCTGTACTGCCAGGGCGGTCAGTGGGCTGTGCCAGGGCACTGCCTGGTCATGTCCCTCACCACCCCGGGGCTATACTGTCCTCCGAACCCCCAGTGTGGTCAGCACTACTGGTTTCTGCTCTTGGAGAGCAGCAGTGATTCCTACCATCATTCCACTGGGCGGAAAACCTGACGACCCTGGAAGCAATGGGCGTTGAACTGTTTATGAATATTTAAAATAATTAAAATTCATGGTGATCAGGTCCAGAACCGTCACCGGGCGTGAACCTGATCATGTCTTCGGCGGGTTGGGGGGGGGGGTGAATGGGGGAAACCTCAAAATGAGATCCCGCCGCCCTAAATCCCGTTACGGCCCTCTCGCGAGAGTTAGCGGCCATAACGGGATCTGCGCCTGCAGCGAGCAGGCCCAGAAATTGTGGCCACAAGATATATTGTCGGGAGGAATATTCCGGTCCTGCCCGCTCAAGGACTGGCCAGGTCATCAGACCTTTCAATTGTCCGTCAAATGTTCTGCCCTGCCCACACTGGTTCGCCCGCAGTGGCGGGACTAGAAAACTTACCCCGTTAACAACAGAAAAGTCTCCTGAGAAAGGTGCCACCCCTGGACAGAGATGTCAGTGTGTTTCAGAGCTTTAGCCCTTCGCCTGAGATATAGCACCAATTCACATGTGATTAAAGCCAATCCACTGTGATATTCAGATTTCGAAATCAATAAGCAACGATTTTCTTTAAGACACATCCAGATGATAATTTGGCTCGTTGCCAGTGAAGTCTAAACTAGTGAGAGCAACTCTGCAGCATAATTAACAATCAGCTGTCCAGTCCCCCCACAGACACGGAGGACAAGCTGGGTGACTGTGAGCTGTGTTTCATGAACAGGGCTATTCAATTCCAACAAGCACAGCTGTGTTGTTTACCTCTGTGGTTTTCATTTAACTCTGACTGCACTGTGAAGATTATATCCTGGAATCCTCTCTTTGCACCAAAGTTCCGAGCACATGGATAATCTTTCCTCCCTCAGACTCTCCGGTTTTAGAATCAGGGAATCACAGAATTCCGACAGTGCAGAAGGAGGCCATTTGGTCCATCGAGTCTGTACCGGCCCTCTGAAAGAGCGCCTCTACCAAGGCCCACTCCCCTGCCCTCTCCTTGTAGCCCCACCTAAGCTGCATATCTTTGGACACTAAGAGGCAATTTTAGCAACTTTGGAGGAAACCCATGCAGATCACGGGGAGAAAGTGCAAACTCCACACAGTCAACCGAGGCCGAAACTGAACCCAGGTCTCTGGTGCTGTGATGCAGCAGTGCTAACCACTGTGCCGCCCTCTTTCCTCCCCTCTTGAACAGCAGTAACTGAGATTTATATAGCACCTTTAACATAATAGAACAGTCCAAAGCGCTTCATGGGAACATTATGAAATAAAGTGCGACTCTGAACCATACAAGTTCAATGGACTAAAAGGCCCAGTCAATGAGGTTAGTTTTACAAGGTGTGACTTAAAAGAAGCCTGAGAGGTTTGGGCAGGAGATTCCAGAGGTTAAGGCCTAGGCAACTGACTGAAGGCCTGGCCACCAATAGTGGAGGCAGTGATTTCCCATTGAGTCCAGGACATTGGCTGCCCATCAGGATATCGTCCGGTGAGCATTCTTCATCCACCATCCCAGAGGTTGGAAACCCTGGAGAAACGGCAAAGCTACTGCAAAAGTTGGGTAATTGCAAGAACCTCCACAGGAACACAATCACTTGGTGTTGAGACAGCTTCAATGCAAACATGACCCCAACCCCCACATCCCCATAATTTGCAGTGGCGATTGCAGTGGGCAGCACGGTAGCATGGTGGTTAGCACAATTGCTTCACAGCTCCAGGGTCCCAGGTTCGATTCCTGGCTTGGGTCACTGTCTGTGTGGAGTCTGCACGTTCTCCCTGTGTGTGCGTGGGTTTCCTCCTGGTGCTCCGGTTTCCTCCCACATTCCAAAGATGTGCGGGTTAGGTGGATTGGCCATGCTAAATTGCCCTTAGTGTCCAAAATTGCCCTTAGTGTTGGGTGGGGTTACTGGTTTATGGGGATAGGGTGGAGGTGTGGGCTTAGGTAGGGTGCTCTTTCAAAAAGCCGGTGCAGACTCGATGGGCCGAATGGCCTCCTTCTGCACTGTAAATTATATGATTCTATGATTACCAGATGAAAACCAGGAGTGCAAAAACTGGTTGATTTTTCCTCCCCAATTCAAACACATCCTGCCCACACCCCCAACCTCCTGTACAGGTTTTGTACGAAGTTGGGTGAAAAGGTTTTCCTCATGTCGCCTCTAATCCTTCTACCAATCACCTTAAATCCATGTCCCCTGGTTATTGTTCCCGCAGCTAGGGCAAACATTTCTTTCCTGTTTACACAACCCAAGCTCGTCATCATTTTGAACTTCTCAATTAGGTCGCCCCCTATCCCCTTCTGCTCTGAGGAAAATAACCCTAGCCTATCCAATTTAGATTTAGATCTATTGTCACGTGTACCGAGGTACAGTGAAAAGCATTGTTCTGCATACAGTCCAGGCAGATTGTTCCAGACATGAAAAACGTAGGAAAATCTCTCACAGCTGCAATTGTCAAGCCTTGGCAAGATTCTTGTAAATCTGCTCCGCAGCAAATTATGTCCTTCCTGTGATGTGGTGACCAGAACTGACCCCAAAACTCCTAAAAAACAGACCGGGGTTTGAACCAGAGTCCGTGAACTTACTAAATTCAAACCAGCCATGTTAAATAGTTCTCATGGAGACAGTGCCCCTTTATGGAGGCAACAATGTAAAACCCGTTTAGAAAAAGAAAAACGAGTGCTTTGGGCAGATGGTAATGATGGCAAAATGGTGAGAGGGAACACAGCAGGCATTCCAATCCACACCCTAACGTGGACATGTGTCACCCCGTGGCGTTTCATCATCTTTGGGTCAAAATTGTGGCATTTCTTCTCCCACACAGTCATTGATCTGAGGTGGCATACAGTTACCATTTGTTCAATGCAGCTACAGAGGCTTTGCTGGCAACATCCACATTCCAAGAACATTTTTTTAAAAATCCAATAAAATAAATCCAGCAATACAGGAAAACAGTGCTCTAGTAAATTTGCCGCCCTTAGCTTTGGCCTTTGGTGCCGTCGATGTTTCCTACGGCCTCAATACGAATCACAAGACACTTAGTCTAATCCGTCCTTGCTCTCTGGATTACCAACCCTTGATATACCAGATATTATTTAGGAAACATGTTTCCCAAGAGCATGAACTCCAGCTCTGGCCTCTGTTCAATACAACTGTGGTACATGATGGAGGAATAAGACAGCAGCTTGACTTTTATAACAACCTTTATTGTCACAAGTAGGCTTACATTAACGCTGCAATGAAGTTAGTGAAAAGCCCCCAGCCGCCACACTCCGGCGCCTGTCCGGGTGCACTGAGGGAGAATTCAGAATGTCCAATTCTTTGTGGGAGGAAACCGGAGCACCCGGAGGAAACCCACGCAGACACGGGGAGAAAGTGCCGCCTCCGCACAGTCAGTGACCCGAGCCAGGAATTGAACCTGGGACCCTGGCTCGGTGAAGCAACAGTGCTAACCTCTGTGCTACCGTGCTGCCCACGCCTTCAGTAAGTTTGTTCTACATACAGCTCCGAAGAAATACAAACTCCGTATGGTTCCCCCTCACCCCAACTGTTCCGACAGTGTCCATTTATAATGTTTTGGAGGCTGTGCCAGCAACCATTAACCGTCTTTGCCAAGGCAATTAGGTTAAGAATGTAATTGCCAAAGCACACACTTGCTGATACATTGACACGTTGACACCCCATCCACTTCACCCCACCACTGAAGGTCTCCAAATCTCCAAACCTCCCTTTCCTCTGATAGGACTGTCTTTAAAACCTCTCTGATTGACCAAGCTCTTGGCCACTGTCCCAATATCTCCTTATGTGACTCAGTGTCAGATTTTCTTTTATAATTGCTGTGGTTTTGTGACACGGTGGGTAGGGTCCCCAGCTCTGGGCTAGAAGCTCCAGGTCCAGGCTCCGCTCCAGGGCTCGATGGCCAAGGCCCAGGACTTGGCCGAGCAGGTTGATTACCAGCCTGTAAATCCTTCCACTAGGCCTGTTGTCAGGCGGTAAGAGTGGGAGAGTTTCCTGGTCATCCAGACTGCCTAAGGCAACGACAAACCACTGCAGTACCTTGCCGAGCATGGTCACGAACCAGTCCAATATATGGAAAGGTGAAGGGCGGGATTCTCCGACCTGCCAGCCCCGTTTTCCGGCGCGGCGAGCTCCCGCTGGCAGCGGAATTCTCTGTTCCCACAATCGGCCAATGGGGTTTCCCGTTGTGGTCACCCGCACACTGTCGGGAAACCCGCGGGCGTGCACTGCCAGCGAAGCGAAGGATACCCCTGACGGAGAATCCCACAGGAGCAATTTTCTCCTTTGAGCTTCTTTGTGCATTTTACCGCAATAAAGATGATATATAAATATAGATTGTTGGTGTCTCACTTCCACCCTTAATGCGTCATACTTCTTGACACAACGCACCCTTCAAAGGAATACAAAATAATAATAGAGCAAATGTCACAGATCTGAATGAAGTACCTCACTGGGCACAATGGCATCGTGGTTACGCTGCTGAGTTGGTAACCTGGTCTAATTATTTATTTAATTGTTCGACTCTCCCTTCTTTTCACTTACTGCCAGCCCTCCTTCCTTTTTAAAAACATTTAGAGTACCCAATTCATTTTTTCCAATTAAGGGGCAATTTAGCGTGGCCAATCCACCTACCCTGCACATCTTTGGGTTGTGGGGGCGAAACCCACGCAGACACGGGGAGAATGTGCAAACTCCACACAGTGACCCAGAGCCGGGATTGAACCTGGGACCTCGGCGCCGTGAGGCAGGAAGGCTAACCCACTGCGCCACGTGCTGCCCCAGCCCTCCTTCCTTTAATTCCATCCACCCACCTCCCTCCATCTTCACTCTGGCTCTTGATCATTTGGCTGCTCTTGCAACCTCCTCCCTATCTGCTGGAAAAGGGAAGTGAAAGTCACCATAGTCTCGGAGGACCATAAGCTGCCCTCCCCTTTAGAAAGAGAGCTGACTGGTGGTGATTTAACCTGAAGGTCGCCACACCGCAGGTGAGTGGCAAGGTCGAGAAGGCGAGGCCTTCATGAATAACCTTGGACCAGTACGGGGAATTGAACCCGCGCTGTAGGCCTCGCTCTGCATCACGAACCAGCCGTCCAGACAACTGAGCTAATTGATCCCCCCAAAATATGGAAACTATAATCTGTATGTCGGCGCCGGCTTGGAGGGCTGAAGGGCCTGTTCTTGTGCTGTATTGTTCTTTGTTCTGAACCGCTGGAAAATAGACCAGTTGGCAATCATTGTCTCTTTAGGATGTAAAAATAATTTAGACTAAAGTGCCAGAAGAGAGTTTCAGTATCACTATTACCGCAGCATAGTCATAATAGCTTTTACAGGATTTAGATTGGAAAATGAAAACCACCCACAGTCAAATCTCTCGTACTTGAAAAGTTCCCATCATAAAAATAGAACAACCACGTCAGCCAGCATCAGCTGCCTATTACATGTCGGGGGTGATTCTCCGAAGCCCCGCGCCGGGCCAGAGAATCGCCGTAACCACTCGCCGACGGCGGCGCGGGATTCCACCGAGGTGCGGAGAATCGGCGCCATTCGCGCCGGCGCGGTTGGCTCGGAGCCGGCCGCGGGCCGCTGGAATCGACGGGGCCGCCGATTCTCCGGCCCGGATGGGCCGAGCGTATACGACAGAGTCCCGCCGGCGCCGTTCACCCCTGGTCGGTGCCGGCGGGAACTCTGCGCGAACGGTCGGGGGGCGGCCTGTGAGGGGGGGGGCCTCCGATGGGTCTGGCCCGCGATCGGTGCCCACCAATCAGTGCCCCCCCCCCGGGCCTACTTTCCTGCGCAGCCGGCCCCTGAACACCGGGGCCACGTTGAGTCGGGGCCGGCACACGTAAGAAGTCCCCCGCGCATGCGCAGGTTGGCGCGGCCAACTGCACATGCGCGTGTTGGCGCGGTGCCCATTTGATGCCGGGAAAGGAGGCTGGAGCGTGTGAACCGCTCCAGCGCCGTGCTGGCCCCCTGTGGGGGACAGAATAGGTCATACCCGGGCCCGGTTTTCACGATGGCGTTCACGACGACGCGAACACTCGGGCTCCATTTGGGAGAATCGCCCCCGTCATTTTGAGTGCTTTTTCTCTCTGATGAATATCTACACAAAACGTCCTCCTTTCTGATCCTCACTTCTGTGCTCCCTGAGATATCATGACCGTTAACTCACCCTGTCATGCTAGTTCACGAGTATACAATCCATGGAAGACACCCATTGATTCCCTTTCTTGCTCGTGACAGAGGCGCAGGATTTGAAACCTGCTCTGGGCTGTCCCAGCGACTGGTGGCCTGAACTCCAGTTCAGAAGCCAGGGTTTGATCCAGGGCAGGACACAAATGTTTGGTGTGCACGGGGGACACCACCTGTGGCAAATGAAAGCAATGAAAGGGGAAAGAATGCATTTATAGAGGGCTTTTCATGGCCTCAGGACGTTCCAAAGCTCTCGACAGCCAAGGGTGGACTTTTGAAGTGTTGTCATTGCTTTTTTAAAAATAAATTTAGTCGACCTAAAGTGGCTGGTTTAGCACAGGGCTAAATCGCTGGCTTTGAAAGCAGACCAAGGCAGGCCAGCAGCACGGTTCAATTCCCGGACCAGCCTCCCCAAACAGGCGCCGGAATGTGGTGACTAGGGGCTTTTCACAGTAACTTCATTTTGAAGCCTACTTGTGACAATAAGCGATTTTCATTTCATTTCATACCCAATTAATTTTTTTCCAATTAAGGGGTAATATATCATGGCCAATCCACCTACCCTGCACATCTTTTGGGGTGTGGGGGCGAAACCCACGCAGACACGGGGAGAATGTGCAAACTCCACATGGCCAGTGACCCGGGGCTGGGATCGAACCCGGGACCTCGGCGCAGTGAGGCAGCAGGGCTAACCACTGTGCCACCGTGCTGCCCTCTTCATTGCAGTGTTAATGTAAGCCTACTTCTGACTCGAATAAAGATTATTATTAGGTGATGCACTTGGGCAGGACAAAGGCAAGGGAATACATGATAAACGGCAGGACCCTGGGACGCACGAGGATCATAGGGACCTTGGTGAGCATGTACACCAGTCCCTCAAGGTAGCAGAGCAGGTGGATACAGTGGTTAAGAAGGCATATGATATACTTGCCTTTATTAGCCGAGGCACAGAGTTTCAGAGCAGGAGGTTATGCTGGAACTGTATAAAACGTTGGTTGGGCCACAGCTAGAGTATTGTGGGCAGTTCTGGAATCCACATTATAGGAGGGAGATGATGGCACTGGTAAGGGTGCAGAGAAGTGTCATAACCCCCATGAGGACCACAGGGAGACCATAGTCAATCTCCCCGTCGAACTCGTGGAGTACGAGCTTCCTAGGTAGGGGCGGAAGTCACCCAGTTGGAGCTCGTTAGACTTAAATTTAAGGCCAGCCCAATCAGGGCTGTTGGTTGTCCCACCTGGGACTAGATTGGGAGAGAGGTACTGCCATGGGCAGCGTATTGTACATACTTCAGTCAACACTTGTTCCAGTTCCGCTGGCTTCCTCAAGTTACTAAAAGGCGATTTACCAGGATGTTGCCTGGTAATGAAGAGAGAATGGATAGACTCGGGTTGTTTTCCTTGCACCAGAGGAGACTGAGGGGGGACACGATTGAGATGTATAAAATTATGAGGGGCATAGGTACAGTGGACAGGAAGAAACCTTTCCCCTTGGTGGAGGGATTAATGACCTGTCAGCATAGGTTTAAGGTAAGGGGAGGAGATTTAGAGGAAAACCTTTTCACCGAGAGGCGGGTGGGAGTCCGGAACTCGCTGCCTGAAAGGGTGATGGAGGCAGAGGCCCTCATAACAGGGGCAGCACGGTAGAACAATGGCTAGCACGGTGGTTTCGCAGCGCCAGGGTCCCAGGTTCGATTCCCCGCTGGGTCACTGTCTGTGCGGAGTCTGCACGTTCTCCCCGTGTCTGTGTGGGTTTCCTCCGGGTGCTCCGGTTTCCTCCCACAGTCCAAAGATGTTCAGGTTCGGTGGATTGGCCAGGCTAAATTGCCCTTAGTGTCCAAAAAAGGTTAGGAGGGGTTATTGGGTTAAGGTTATAGGGTGGAAGTGAGGGCTTTAGTGGGTCGGTGCAGACTCGATGGGCGAAACGGCCTCCTTCTGCATTGTATGTTCTATGTTCTGTTAAGAAGTATTTAGATGTGCACTTGCGATGCCAAGGCACACAAGGCATGGAAAATGGGATTAAAATACTACGGTGATGGTTTTTAACTGGCACAGACGAGATAGGCCGAATGGCCTTTTCTGTGCAGTCGGCCTCTATGACTCTTTAACACCTCATCCAAAAGATGGCACCTCAGCTGACAGTGCAGCACTCCCGCAGCACTGCGCCGCAGTCTTCTGTTTGAGCCCAAGCCCTGGAGTGGGACTTGAACCCACAACCTTCCGGCTCAGAGGCAAGTGTGCTACCCACTGACTCACAGCTGAGACCCAAATAGATGACCACAAAATACTGACACCGAATAGAAGTAAACGCCGGGTTGGCCATAATAATGATGATAAGACCATAAGACCATAAGACATAGGAGCGGAAGTAAGGCCATTCGGCCCATCGAGTCCACTCCACCATTCAATCATGGCTGATTTCAACTCCATTTACCCGCTCTCTCTCCATAGCCCTTAATTCCTCGAGAAATCAAGAATTTATCAACTTCTGTCTTAAAGACACTCAACGTCCCGGCCTCCACCGCCCTCTGTGGCAATGAATTCCACAGACCCACCACTCTCTGGCTGAAGAAATTTCTCCTCATCTCTGTTCTAAAGTGACTCCCTTTTATTCTAAGGCTGTGCCCCCGGGTCCTAGTCTCCCCTGCTAATGGAAACAACTTCCCTACATCCACCCTATCTATCTAAGCCATTCATTATCTTGTAAATTTCTATTAGATCTCCCCTCAACCTCCTAAACTCCAATGAATATAGTCCCAGGATCCTCAGACGTTCATCGTATGTTAGGCCTACCATTCCTGGGATCATCTGTGTGAATCTCCGCTGGACCCGCTCCAGTGCCAGTATGTCCTTCCTGAGGTGTGAGGCCCAAAATTGCTCACAGTATTCTAAATGGGGCCTAACTAATGCTTTATAAAGCTTCAGAAGTACATCCCTGCTTTTATATTCCAAGCCTCTTGAGATGAATGACAACATTGCATTTGCTTTCTTAATTACGGACTCAACCTGCAAGTTTACCTTTAGAGAATCCTGGACTAGGACTCCCAAGTCCCTTTGCACTTCAGCATTATGAATTTTGTCACCGTTTAGAAAATAGTCCATGCCTCTATTCTTTTTTCCAAAGTGCAAGACCTCGCACTTGCCCACGTTGAATTTCATCAGCCATTTCTTGGACCACTCTCCTAAACTGTCTAAATCTTTCTGCAGCCTCCCCACCTCCTCCATACTACCTGCCCCTCCACCTATCTTTGTATCCTCGGCAAACTTAGCCAGAATGCCCCTCGTCCCGTCATCTAGATCGTTAATATATAAAGAGAACAGCTGTGGCCCCAACACTGAACCCTGCGGGACACCACTCGTCACCGGTTGCCATTCCGAAAAAGAACTTTTTATCCCAATTCTCTGCCTTCTGCCTGACAGCCAATCGTCAATCCATGTTAGTACCTTGCCTCGAATACCATGGGCCCTTATTTTACTCAGCAGTCTCCTGTGAGGCACCTTATCAAAGGCCTTTTGGAAGTCAAGATGGATAACATCCATTGGCTCTCCTTGGTCTAACCTATTTGTTATCTCTTCAAAGAACTCTAACAGGTTTGTCAGGCACGACCTCCCCTTACTAAATCCATGCTGACTTGTCCTAATCTGACGCTGCACTTCCAAGAATTTAGAAATCTCATCCTTAACAATGGATTCTAGAATCTTGCCAACAACCGAGGTTAGGCTAATTGGCCTATAATTTTCCATCTTTTTCCTTGTTCCCTTCTTGAACAGGGGGTTACAACAGCGATTTTCCAATCCTCTGGGACTTTCCCTGACTCCAGTGACTTTTGAAAGATCATAACTAACGCCTCCACTATTTCTTCAGCTATCTCCTTTAGAACTCTTGGATGTAGTCCATCTGGGCCCGGAGGTTTATCAATTTTTAGACCTCTTAGTTTCTCTAGCACTTTCTCCTTTGTGATGGCTACCATATTCAACTCTGCCCCCTGACTCTCCGGAATTGTTGGGATATTACTCATGTCTTCTACTGTGAAGACTGACGCAAAGTACTTATTAAGTTCCTCAGCTATTTCCTTGTCTCCCATCACAAAACTACCAGCGTCATTTTGGAGCGGCCCAATGTCAACTTTTGCCTCCCGTTTATTTTTAATGTATTTAAAGAAACTTTTACTATCATTCCTAATGTTACTGGCTAGCCTACCTTCATATTTGATCCTCTCTTTCCTTATTTCTCTCTTTGTTATCCTCTGTTTGTTTTTGTAGCCTTCCCAATCTTCTGACTTCCCACTACTCTTTGCCACATTATAGGCTTTCTCTTTTGCTTTGTTGCATTCCCTAACTTCCTTTGTCAGACATGGCTGCCTAATCCCCCCTCTGACAACCTTTCTTTTCTTTGCGATGAACCTCTGTACTGTGTCCTCAATTACTCCCAGAAACTCCTGCCATTGCTGTTCTATTGTCTTTCCCACTAGGCTCTGCTCCCAGTCGATTTTTGTCAGTTCCTCCCTCAAGCCCCTGTAATTACCTTTATTTAACTGTAACACCTTTACATCTGATTCTACCTTCTTTCTTTCAAATTGGAGATTGAATTCTACCATATTATGATCACTGCCTCCTAAGTGTTCCCTTACTTTAAGATCTTTAATCAAGTCTGGCTCATTACATAACACTAAGTCCAGAATGGCCTGTCCCCTCGTGGGCTCCATCACAAGCTGTTCCAGAAAGCCCTCCTGTAAACATTCAATGAATTCCCTTTCCTTGGGTCCACTGGCAGCATTATTTACTCAGTCCACCTGCATATTGAAGTCCCCCATGATCACTGTGACCTTGCCTTTCTGACATGCACTTTCTATTTCGTGGTGCATTTTGTGCCCCCGGTCCTGGCCACTGTTAGGAGGAGGCCTGTACATAACTCCCATTATGTTTTTTTTGCCTTTGTGGTTCCTCAACTCTACCCACACAGACTCCACATCATCTGACCCTATGTCATTTAGTGCTATTGATTTAATTTCATTCCTAATTAACAAGGCAACCCCGCCCCCTCTGCCCACCTCCCTGTCTTTTCGATAGGTTGTGAATCCCTGGATGTTTAAATGCCAGCCCTGAACCCCCTGCAACCACGTCTCTGTGATGCCTACCACATCATACCTGCCAGTCACAATCTGGGCCACAAGCTCCTCTACCTTGTTCCGTACACTGCGCGCATTTAAATATAGCACCTTTAATTCTCTATTGACCGTCCCTTTTTGTTTTCTTAGTGTGGTGGACCTTGGTTTACTGAGCCTTTCCATACACTGTGTCATACTTTGTGGGATGGGGACTATCGTAACCTCTCCTGAGTTTTGTCTTTTCGTGCTTTTTTGTATACCTAAGCAGCTACGCTTCCCACTGATTACTTCACCTCTTGGTTCCCTAACTTTCCCTTCCCCCCCAATCTTTAGTTTAAAGTCCTATTGACCACCCTATTTATTCTTTTCGCCAGAACACTGGTCCCAGCTCGGTTTAGGTGGAGACCATCCCAACGGTATAGGTCCCCCCTGTCCCAAAACTGATGCCAGTGTCCCATGAAAAGGAACCCCTCTTTCCCACTCTTTCAGCCACGTGTTAACTTCCCTGATTCTTGCCTCCCTATGCCAATTTGCACGTGGCTCGGGCAGTAATCCGGAGATTATGACCCTTGAGGACCTGTTTTTTAATTTGAATCCTAGCTCTTTATAATCTCTAAACAGGTCCTCTTTCCTAGACTTGCCTATGTTGTTGGTACCGACATGGACCACAACAACTGGATCCTCCCCCTCCCTCTCCAGTATCCTTTCAAGCCGGTCAGAGATGTCCCGCACCCTAGCACCGGACAGGCAACATACCATGCGGGACTCTTTATCCTGCTCACAAAGGATACTATCTATCCCCCTGATAATAGAATCCCCTACAACTGCAACTTGCCTATTTACTCCCTCCCCTTGAATGGCCTGCTGAACCATGATGATTATGGCGATGGAAGGACAGTTAACGAAACTGTGGATCCCTCCACTGCATCACACTATTCGTCAGGGGTGGAGGCTGATCGACAACAACAACCTGCTTCCTGCCGACCTTTCAAAGACAGAATCGCAAAGTTTTCTCTCATATCGTCTGTCAAGTTTCAGCTCTTCACCGGCAGAAAGCCCAAGCATCCTTTAATTGCGCACGCCGACCACCCCTCGTGATGTATTCTGAATTATGCATTTACGGATGAAAATACATGTAGGCCCGGTCTTCCCCACAAGGACCTGGTCCAAGCCATGGCGCGCAGCAGCGGCGTTCACTCTCGGTGACAGTGTCAGCAGGTAGGAGCTGGTCGAAGGAGAAAAGAAAGACGCGGGGCCAGGCGGAGGGGCAAGAGATGGGATTTTCCGGCCCCACACGCCAGTGGGATCTTCCTATCCCAAACAAAGAAAGAACAAAGAAATGTACAGCACAGGAACAGGCCCTTCGGCCCTCCAAGCCCGTGCCGACCATGCTGCCCGACTAAACTACAATCTTCTCCACTTCCTGGGTCCGTATCCCTCTATTCCCATCCTATTCATATATTTGTCAAGATGCCCCTTAAATGTCACTATCGTCCCTGCTTCCACCACCTCCTCCGGTAGCGAGTTCCAGGCACCCACTACCCTCTGCGTAAAAAACTTGCCTCGTACGTCTACTCTAAACCTTGCCCCTCTCACCTTAAACCTATGCCCCCTAGTAATTGACCCCTCTACCCTGGGGAAAAGCCTCTGGCTATCCACTCTGTCTATGCCCCTCATAATTTTGTATACCTCTATCAGGTCGCCCCTCAACCTCCTTCGTTCCAGTGAGAACAAACCGAGTTTATTCAACCGCTCCTCATAGCTAATGCCCTCCATACCAGGCAACATTCTGGTAAATCTCTTCTGCACCCTCTCTAAAGCCTCCACATCCTTCTGGTAGTGTGGCGACCAGAATTGAACACTATACTCCAAGTGTGGCCTAACTAAGGTTCTATACAGCTGCAACATGACTTGCCAATTCTTATACTCAATGCCCCGGCCAATGAAGGCAAGCATGCCGTATGCCTTCTTGACTACCTTCTCCACCTGTGTTGCCCCTTTCAGTGACCTGTGGACCTGTACTCCTAGATCTCTTTGACTTTCAATACTCTTGAGGGTTCTACTATTTACTGTATATTATTCACCTGCATTAGACCTTCCAAAATGCATTACCTCACATTTGTCCGGATTAAACTCCATCTGCCATCTCTGCGCCCAAGTCTCTAAACAATCTAAATCCTGCTGTATCCTCTGACAGTCCTCATCGCTATACACAATTCCACCAACCTTTGTGTCGTCTGCAAACTTACTAATCAGACCAGTTACATTTTCCTCCAAATCATTTATATATACTACAAACAGCAAACGTCCCAGCACTGATCCCTGTGGAACACCACTGGTCACAGCCCTCCAATTAGAAAAGCATCCTTCCATTGCTACTCTCTGCCTTCTATGGCCTAGCCAGTTCTGTATCCACTTTGCCAGCTCACCCCTGATCCCGTGTGACTTCACCTTTTGTACCAGTCTACCATGAGGGACCTTGTCAAGGGCCTTACTGAAGTCCATATAGACAACATCCACTGCCCTACCTGCATCAATCATCTTAGTGACCTCCTCGAAAAACTCTATCAAGTTAGTGAGACACGACCTCCCCTTCGCAAAACCATGCTGCCTCTCACTAATACGTCCATTTGCTTCCAAATGGGAGTAGATCCTGTCTCGAAGAATTCTCTCCAGTAATTTCCCTACCACTGAAGTAAGGCTCACCGGCCTGTAGTTCCCTGGATTATCCTTGCTACCCTTCTTGAACAGAGGAACAACATTGGCTATTCTCCAGTCCTCCGGGACATCCCCTGAAGACAGTGAGGATCCAAAGATATCTGTCAAGGCCTCAGCAATTTCCTCTCCAGCCTCCTTCAGTATTCTGGGGTAGATCCCATCAGGCCCTGGGGACTTATCTACCTTAATATTTTTTAAGACACCCAACACCTCGTCTTTTTGGATCTCAATGTGACCCAGGCTATCTACACACCCTTCTCCAGACTCAACATCTACCAATTCCTTCTCTTTGGTGAAGACTGATGCAAAGTATCAGATCCCGCTGAAGGTGAACCCCTCCCACCCCTCCCCCTGGCCCCCGTAGCTTTCCCAGCTGGCAGTGGGGCGGACAAGCCATCCAACACAACGGAAACATCGGTGGAACTGAACGATCCCGCTGTCAGCCAACGGTGTGCCGCCTCCGTCCCCGGAAAAGAGGCCGCGGGAGGGGGCCGGAAAATCCCGGCCGAGAATGGTCCTGGGGGAGCGGGCGATAAAAGCAGAGAAGAATGGGAACAGAAAAATGAAGAACCTGCAATAGGTGGAAGGGGAGTGTCAGCGTGAGCTGATCGTGAACAAAGAACAGCAGCTTGAACTGGAG
Source organism: Scyliorhinus torazame (assembly GCF_047496885.1). NCBI lineage: Eukaryota > Metazoa > Chordata > Chondrichthyes > Carcharhiniformes > Scyliorhinidae > Scyliorhinus > Scyliorhinus torazame. Next base: position 97,866,995 of record NC_092728.1, on the reverse strand, counting down.
GAAGGATTAATTCTGGTTGCATAAAGGGAACGATTAAGAGAGATTTATATATGTAATAGGGTTATCAGAATATCAACTATATTACCACAAGCGGCTGTGATTGACTCACAGGCTATAGACTTTCAAAAAGGCATTGCTTGGTCACCTGAATGGAAAATTCCTGCTGGACTCTGGGCAAAAGGCATGAGAGGGGGACTAACGCCAAGTTGCACCTGCAGAGACCAGAATGGATACAATGGGCCGAATGGCCTCCCTCATGTATGCCACCTGACCGGTAACCTGTCAGGGTGGATTTTCAATGGGATGCAAGTTGGGTGGGTTTTACAAGGGACAGCTATCCGACCCACATGGTTACTGCCCGGGGGTAAAGTTGAAAATTGCTCCCGTGGCAAAATTTATTTTAGTGCTTGAGAGAAAGTGTCTGAGAAACACTCAAGGAAGAAAAATAGGCCGAAATGGACTCCTCCTGCGTTCAGGATTGTGGTGAGTGATATTGAATTGCCCAAGTCTGGGGTTCCAAGAATTGTGTGTGGCTCCGACTCCAACCCCAGCCACCCCCCCACTTCCTTTGGTCTTCAGCCAACTAGGCCTTTAACCATTTGGGCCTTCAGCCACCTGGGCCTCCAGACACCTGGGTCTTCAGCCACCTGGGCCTCCAGACACCTGGGTCCTCAGTCATCTGGGCCCTCAGTCTCACCTGGATCTTCAACCACCTGGATCCTCAACCACCTGAGCCTTCAGCAACCTGGGCCCAAGCTCATGAATTTGCTCCTTAAAACCTACCTCTTTTCCAAATTTTCAGTCACCTGTCCTGATGTCTTCTTCCTTTCCACAATGTCATTTTTTCTAAAATTGGATTAGCACTGTGGAGAGTTTTATTACATTACAAAAAAGCTGCTATATCAACAGCGGTCGTTGTTGTTGATTTAAGCAACCAACCTTCTGCCTCTGCCTGAACCTCCTTAAACTCTCTTTGAGATTCTTCCTTCTTTTGGAATTCAACCCGTCTCCTCAATGGACATCTCCTGTACCCACGCATCTCGGAACACAACTTAACCAGCCCCACCCTAAGCCTTGGCACTAACATACACTCCGAGTCCTGACAATGCACATAGCCAGACCTCTGCCGCCTCAGTCTCTGGGCCTTGCCGTAAAGTAGCCTGGCAAAACTCAACACCGCCCTTGGGCAGAGCTCCAGGTGGCCTGGCCCCACTTTTTGAAGACTGGGGGCCTTGGGCATAGAGACAATCATTACTTCCGGTGGAGCACGGTGTTGCCGGATAGTATTCAATTGGGGCGGCATTTCTGTCCGTCAGTTTGGGGTGGAGCAGGGGCTTTGGTGATCGACCTGAGACTGAGGTTTGGGTCAGGTTCATTTTTAAAAAAAAACGCATTTTATTCAAACTTGTATCAAAGTAGGTTACAGCAAATAAACACCCCAGGAAACATTCTACCCAACAATCAACTATACAGTTTGTACAGATTTTTCTCCTTCTTCACCCCCCCTCCCAATCACCCACCCCCCTGCGATGAACAGCTCCTCAAACACGGTCACCTCACCTTTTCTCAAACTCCCCTGCTGAGCCCCTTAACTCATACTTTACCTTCTCTATGTGTAGAAGATTGTAGTTTAGTCGGGCAGTATGGTCGGCACGGGCTTGGAGGGCCGAAGGGCCTGTTCCTGTGCTGTACATTTCTTTGTTCTTTGTTCTTTGTTGTTCTAACCACAGGAAGTCGTACAGGTCACCCAACCATGCCGCTACTCCCGGTGGCGCTGCCAACCACCACTCCAGCAAAATTTGTCGCCGTGCAATCAGAGAGGCGAAGGCCATGACATCGGCCTTCCTCCTCTCCATGAGCTCCGGCTTCTCTGAAACCCCAAATATCGCCACCAAAGGGTCCGGGTCCACTCCCTCCTCCACTATCCTGGCTAAGACCGCGAACACCCCCGCCCAGAATCTTCCCAATTTTTCACAACCCCAAAACATTTGCGCCTGATTCGCTGGCCTCCGCCCACACCTCTCAGACTCAACTGCTACCCCCTGAAAGAACCCACTCATTCTCACCCGAGTTATATGCACCCTGTGCACCACCTTAAACTGTGTCAGGCTCATCCTTACACAAGAGGAGGTCCCGTTTACCCTTCGCAGTGCCTCACTCCATACTCCCCAATTGACCTCCATTCCCAACTCCGCTTCCAATTTCTCCTTGATCTTCACCACACGCTCGCCCAGCCACTTATATATATCCCCAATTCTTCCCACCCCTTCCACATCCGGAAGCAGCAGTCGCTCCAGCAGGGTGTATCCCGGCAACCTAAGGAACCCCTTCCAGACCTTTCGTGCAAAGTCCCTAACCTGTAGATACCTGAACTCACTACCCCTCGGCAGCTCTACCCTCTCCCTTAGCTCCTCCAGACTGGCGAACCGTTCCTCCAAATACAAATCCCTCACCTTGACCAGCCCCACTTCCCTCCACCTCCTGTATACACTATCCATCCACCCCGGCTCAAACCCATGATTCTCGCACAGTGGCGTTAGCACCGACATCCCTTCCACCCTAAAATGCCTCCTCAGCCGATTCCATATCTTCACCGTGGACTGCACCACTGGGCTCCCTGAATACCTACTCGGAGCCATTGGCAATGCTGCCGTCACCATAGCCCTCAAACTAGGCCCCTTACAAGATTCCTCCTCCATCCTAACCCACTCTACCCCTTCTCCTTCCCACTACCACCGCACCTTGTCCACATTCGCCGCCCAATAATAATGAAGCAGGTTTGGCAACGCCAACCCCCCTGCTGCCTCTGCCTCTGTAGCAGGGTTGGGTCAGGTTCTTGCCCAAGGGTAAAGCCAGTCACCTCCTGGCGCAGAGCGCAGTCAGGTCAAAGGTCATGAGAGGACAACCAGAGTAGGACTCACCTGAACAACAGGGTCAGATCAACAGTTGACCGTTGAAGACTAAACTATTACCATTAACTACTGGCAAAGAGGGAGTTATAATAATAATAACCACTTATTGTCACAAGTAGGCTTCAATGAAGTTACTGTGAAATGCCCCTAGTCACCACATTCCGGCACCTGTTCAGGGAGGCCGGTGCGGGAATTGAACCCCCGCTGCTGGCCTTGCTCTGCATTACAAGCCAGCTTTTAGCCCACTAAACCAGCCCCTGTAGTTGTATGTAACTAACAACCCCATAGGCTTTGGTACATTGACCTTATTTTATTGGTAGGGGACAATGGAGAAGGTTTTGTACATGAATAAATTGAGCAAGTTGAACAAGTCAAAGGAGCAGCAATATCAGCCAGGCACAGTAACATAAATATACACAAGATAAGGTACATATAAATATACATAGAACAGGAAACAAGAAATTATAGATAGAAGTCAGTGAAAATTATATAAAGTTACTAACGATATGGTGTATTTATATGTAAATGTGAGTCATTTCAGCTAATTACGTATACTTACCTTTCTAGATCATTGGAAACACTTCTCTAAATCGATACATTTCTATTTCCTGTCAAAAGTCCCAAGACATTGCTTACCGTAAATTGCACGATAGTTTAACTTGTAGCGTCATGGAGAGTTATATCCTATAACAGTGTCTAACAACACTGTGCACAATAACTCAGTATAACATACCGTACATGATTCTTCTGCTAAGCTGCAGAAATTTAGGAAGAAGAACGAAGCAGAACTGATAGCTTTTTCTCCCCCTTATTTAATGCGTACGGCACACGGCGCCGAGGTCCCAGGTTCGATCCCGGGTCTGGGTCACTGTCCGTGTGGACTTTGCACATTCTCCCCGTCTCTGCGTGGGTTTCACCCCCACAACCCAAAGATGTGCAGGCTAGGTGGATTGACCACGCTAAACTGCCCCTTAATGGGAAAAAATGGGGCGACATTCTCCGACCCCCCGCCGGGTCGGAGAATCGCCGAGGGCTGCTGTGAATCCCGCCCCCGCCGGTTGCCGAAGTCTCCGGCACCGGAGATTCGGCGGGGGCGGGAATCGCGCCGCGCCGGTTGGCGGGCCCCCCCGCTTGATTCTCCGGCCCGGATGGGCCGAAGTCCCGCCGATAAATTGCCTGTCCCGCCGGCGTAAATTAAAGCACCTACCTTACCGGCGGGACAAGGCGGCGCGGGCGGGCTCCGGTGTCCTGGGGGGGGGGCGCGGGGCGATCTGACCCCGGGGGGTGCCCCCACGGTGGCCTGGCCCGCGATCGGGGCCCACCGATCCGCGGGCGGGCCTCTGCCATGGGGGCATGCTTTCCCTTCCGCCTTCGCCACGGTCTCCACCATGGCGGAGGCGGAAGAGACTCCCTCCACTGCGCATGCGCGGGAAACTGTCAGCGGCCGCTGACACTCCCGCGCATGCGCCGCCCCGAGATGTCATTTCCGCGCCAGCTGGCGGGGCACCAAAGGCCGTTTCCACCAGCTGGCGGGGCGGAAGTTCGACCGGCGCGGGCCTAGCCCCTCAATGTTGGGGCTCGGCTCCGCACCTTTGGGGCGGCGCGATGCCCGTCTGATTGGTGCCGTTTTGGGCGCCAGTCGGCGGACATGGCGCCGTTTCGGGAGAATTTCGCCCATGAATTGGATATTCTAAATTTATGGAAATAAAAATTAAAGAAGGATGTAAATGTGTTGGAAGCAGTTCAGAGAAGGCTTATTAGACGAATACCTGGGACAAGTGGGCTGTCTTATGAGGAAAGGTTGGACGGGCTAGGCTTGTGTTGCTGGAGTTTGGAAGAGTAAGAGGCAACCTGATAGAAACATATAAGATCCTGAGGGTTATTGACAGGGTGGATGTGTCGAGGATGTTTCCCCTTCTGGAAGAATTTAGAACCAAGGGACACTGTTTAAAAATAAGGGGCGGGATTCTCCCAGGCCCGCGCTGCCCCGACGAGGTGCGGAGAATCGGCGCCATTTGCGCCGGCGCATTTGGCGCGCCGCCGGTCGCGGGACGCTGTATGTGACCGGGCCACCGATTCTCCGGCCCGGATGGACCGAGCGGCCGCGCGGAAAAAGCAGAGTCCCGCCGCCGCCGTCCACACCTGGTCGCTGCCGGCGGGAATTCTGCGCGTAGGGTCGGGGGGCGGCCTGTGAGGGGGGGGGAGAGGGGCTCCGTCCCCGGGGGGGCCTCCAATGGGGTCTGGCCCACGATCGGGGCTCACCTCTCCCCCCGCCTCCCCTCCCTTTGAAGTTACAATCAGCTCAGCCATGATCCTATTCAATAGCAGACCAGGGCTGAGGGGCCGAATGGCCTACTCCTGCTCCTTGTTCATGTGCTGTCCGTCCCAAAGAGAATAGTCTGAACTTTTCCAACCTCTCCTCATAATTGAAGCCCCTCATCCCTGGTACCATCCTGGTAGAACCTCCTCTGTACCCTTTCTAAGTAAGGCCATTCCATCTCTACAGAGGTGTGGCGCTCAAAGTTATCAACTGTACACCAATTGAGGCCTAACCAGTGATTTATGTTAGATATTAAATATAATATCAAGTGATATTCTCTTGATATTATATTTTATTCTGCTAGGATTCTTCTATTTCTAAACACAAATAACCCATTTTTGGCACCATATCAAATGATGTCGTGTACATGGACAGAAAAGGCTCGCTGTTCATCCACATTTGAAAACACTGTGCCATTTATCTAAAGCTGTCTTTCCATATTAATCCTCCCAAAGTGCTTTACTTTCTTTTTAAAAAATAAATTTAGAGTACCCAATTCATTTTTTCCAATTAAGGGGCAATTTAGCGTGGCCAATCCACCTAGCCTGCACATCTTTGGGTTGCGGGGGCGAAACCCACGCAAACACGGGGAGAATGTGCAAACTCCACACGGACAGTGACCCGGGGCCAGGCTCGAACCTGGGGCCTCGGCGCTGTGAGGCTGCAGTGCTAACCACTGCGCCACCGTGCTGCCCTCCAAGGTGCTGCACTTAACACTTCTCCATATTGAACTCCATCTGCAATACCTCTTCTGCCCATTTCACCATCCTGTCGATATCCTGAACCCTGTAACTATCTTCATCGCTCTGCTACTTTGCCAAGCATCATACCATCTGCAAGCTGGCCCCAATGCCAAAGTCATTTATACAAATTCTAAAAAGTAATGACTCTAAAGCTAAGCCTTGGGGAACACCACCTCACAGTTTGAGAAACACTAACCCACCATCGCCCCTCGCTTCCTCACACTGAAACTAATTTATTTTTTAACCGATTCCCTTTAATTCCAGAGCTTCCATCTTCTTAATGAGCTTCCTGTCTGACAGGTCACCTTCTGAAAGTCCATACTACATTTATAGTACTATCTTGAACAGCCTTCTCCATTACTTCAAACAATACAATCAAGTTAGTCAGACAAATTTAAATTCCAATCAAAACGCAAGTTTACTTTGTCCTAAATAATGGTTTCCAATAACATCCCCTCCGCCAATGCTTGCCGACCTGACTGACCTTCCTACTTTATCCCTTTCCTGAATAGTGATAGAAGCATTAACATCCCCCCAAATAAGCCCTGTGTCGACCCTCGGCCGACAGCTCGGGGGATGCTGGCTACTTAGCATATCAATGGTGGAAGTCGATAACTCACGCCGATCATGGAGCACCAACCATCCTATCAGCTGGTACCAAGGATGATTCAAGACGTGGGAGGATTGCTCAGGTCGCCGCCGCCTGATAGACTCTTAAAGAGTCGGCCAAAGTCATTGGGGAGGGGTGAAACGGGCGACAAAGACATATTGGGCAGGGTCTCCCGCCTCCCCCCACCCGAAGCATACTTGGTGGCAACAGAGGCTGTCCGCCACGGGCCTGTGGTGGCTTTTTCACACCTGACTGCTGTCAATGGGGCTCTCGGAGCAGGAATTTCCCCGCGCCCTGCAGCATGTGCTCTGGTGGCCGAGGTAGTTTGGCACTAGCCGGCGGTGGGATTTTCTATATAGGGGCGACACGGTGGCACAGTGGTTAGCACTGTTGCTTCACAGCTCCAGAGTCCTCGGTTCGATTCCCGGCTCAGGTCACTGTCTGCGCGGAGTCTGCACCTTCTCCCCATGTCGGCGTGGGTTTCCTCCGGGTGCTCCGGTTTCCTCCCACAGGTCCCGAAAGACGTTCTGTGAGGTGAATTGGGCATCCTGAATTCTCCCTCAGTGTACCCGAACAGGCGCCGGAATGTGGCGACTAGGGGCTTTTCACAGTAACTTCATTGCAGTGTTAATGTAAGCCTACTTGTGACAATAATAGACGTTGAGCCACTTACGGAGGTACGAGGACAAGTGGGCAAAGGTCTGGTCGAAGAGCTTGGAGTTTGGCTGGTGGGAGGAGAGAGATGGAGAGGTTTAGGGAGGTAATTCCAGAGCGGAGGCTCAAGGCAGCTGTCCAGGGGCATTGCCAACCTGTGACTCGTGCTTTTTCTGCCAACCTCCAAAATCCACCAGTCAGGGAAGGGTGGGAGGGGCGGGTCCATTCCATTTTGGTGGAACCACAGCAGTAGGAGACTCAAAACAATATGAGCTCACGAATTAGGAGCAGGAGTAGGCCACTCGGCCCCTCGAGCCTACCCCGCCATTCAATAAGCTCACGGCTGATTTTAACCGCTACTCCAGATTCCTGCCTACCCTTCGTTAATCTGCCATCTCCTTGCTTACCCTGCCTTAAAAATATTCAAGGACTCTGTTTCCACCACCTTTTCAGGAAACGAGTTCCAAAGACTCACGAGAGAAAAACGTCTCCTCATCTCTGTCTTAAATGAGCGAGCCCTCATTTTTAAACAGTAAACAGGGGCGAGATTCTCCGACCCCCCGCCGGGTCGGAGAATTGCCGGGGGCTGGCGTGAATCCCGCCCCCGCTGGTTGCCGAAGTCTCCGGCACCGGATATTCGGCGGGGGCGGGAATCGCGCCGCGCCGGTTGGCGGCCCCCCCCCCGCGCGATTCTCCGGCCCAGATGGGCCGAAGTCCCGCTGCTAAAATGCCTGTCCCGCCGGCGTAGATTAAACCACCTACCTTACCGGCGGGACAAGGCGGCGCGGGCGGGCTCTGGGGTGCGATCTGGCCCCGGGGGGTGCCCCCACGGTGGCCTGGCCCGCGATCGGGGCCCACCAATCCGCGGGCGGGCCTGTGCCGTAGGGGCACTCTTTTCCTTCCGCCTACGCCACGGTCTCCACCATGGCGGAGGCGGAAGAGACTCCCTCCAATGCGCAGGAATGCCGTCAGCAGCCACTAACGCTCCCGCGCATGCGCCGCCCGGAGATGTCATTTCCGCGCCAGCTGGCGGGGCACCAAAGGCCTTTTCCGCCAGCTGGTGGGGCGGAAATTCGTCCGGCGCCGACCTAGCACCTTAAGGTCGGGGCTCGGCCCCCCAAGATGCAGAGCATTCCGCACCTTTGGGGCGGCGCGATGTCCGACTGATTTGCGCCGTTTTGGGCGCCAGTCGGCGGACATCGCGCCGTTTCCGGAGAATTTCGCCCCAGTTCTGGATCCTGTCACAAGCAGTAACGTCCTCTCCAGACAGCAGACTTGTTAAAGAAAATGTCAAAGATCCACAGCCCCAGCACCACATCCCCTATTTATGTTTGTGTAACACCTCTCACAAGGTAAAACATGCCAAGGTCCATCACAGGCACGTTCTCAAAATTTTAAGCACGGTATGATCGATGAACGTCTAACAACTCTATTGTTTCTTTCATATTGTTACGAATTCTCACACATCACACCCCCAAGACAAAATAAGAGCCTGAAAGTCTAAATTCTCTCTGCACTGCAAGACGTAATAAATAAATGCAAAGCACCGTGGGGCTCACAGAATGGGCAAGCGTTGTTGTTAAGCAGAATGCCGTTTCCCGTGTGTGTGTATGTGTATGTGCGTGAGTGTGGCTGTGCGTGTGTGTGTGGCTGTGCGTGTGTGTCTGTGTGTGCGTGTGTCTGTGTGCGTGTGTGGCAGTGCGTATGTGTGTCTGTGGGTGTGTCTGCGTATGTGTGTCTGTGTGCGTGTATGTGTCTTTGTGCGTGTGCGTGTCTGTGCGCGTGTGTGTGTGTGTGTCTGTGTGTGTATGAGTGTGTGTGTGTGTGTGTCTGTGTGTGTGTATGAGTGTGTCTGTGTGTGTGTGTGTGTGTCTGTATTCTCCTCTGTTCACTCCTCCACCTCTCAGTTGTCCAGACACGTTAATAAATAGACCCCACTGGTGAATCCAGGGAGCTGTCCATTTCAAGCCCTTGCCAAAGAGGAAGTTTGCACTTACCAAGCCTGCGAGCAGGTCAAACATGCAGCATTTGACAGGCTGCGCCAGTGCCGCTTGAAGGCTGAACAGCGACTTGGTCTCTGTATCCATCCCCCTCCTCCTGTGCTGACAACACCCGAGCTTTGGATGGTACCTCACATGGTCGTTTCCAAATACGCCTGCCGGTGAGTAGCGCACAGTGACGGGCGGGAGGAAGTCCGCCTCACTCCTGTTTCCGTTTTGCACCGAATTAGGCGGATACTGTACAAAGCTTCCTTCCTCTCGGTTCCGGTTTCAGTGTAGCCCTCGAGAAAGTGGCAGCTTTCAGCTGGCCAGCTCACCGACTTCCCTTTGCATGCTGGAACACGCTCCCAGATTTGCAAGTGGCTGTCAAAACGCTTCAGAACATAAAGCACACTGTACAGTTCATTTCCATTCTGGAGTGGCTGCAGCAGTGAGGCTCAGCCACACTTACTCTTGGAGATTGTGTGCCAGTGAAATCAAACTGGTCACAATTTCTGTGAAAGCTGCTACGTTGCTGCTCTTGCTCTTCAAACAATTGCCTGCAAACATGATTGGATGTAGAAGAGAAAGACTTGCATTTATGTAGCGCCCTTCACAGAAGTCCCAAAGAGCCCTGCGGCCAATTAAGTCTTTCTGACGTGTATGGAGACTGTTGGAAAGTAGGAAACACACAAGCTAATTCGGGCACAGCAAGATCCCACGGATTGCAACGCGGTGAAGGCCAAATCTATCCGTTTAGAAGCTAAGGGCAGGATTTTCCGATCCGGACCGGAGATTCCTGCCTAAAGTCAGCGCTCCTTCTGCTGGCCCGTCAAATTATCCATCCCACCAGCCCTGGTTCCCACAGCAGGTGGGATGGGAAAATGTAGGCCCAGGTGTGCGATGAATATTGCCCAGAACACCAGCAAAACCTCCCGAGCTCTTTCCTAAGTCGTGCCATGAAATGAAATGAAAATCGCTTATTGTCACAAGTAGGCTTCAATGAAGTTACTGTGAAAAGCCCCTAGTCGCCACATTCCGGCGCCTGTTCGGGGAGGCTGTTACGGGAATTGAACCGTGCTGCTGGCCTGCCTTGGTCTGCTTTCAAAGCCAGCAATTTAGCCCTGTGCTAAACAGCGATCCTTTCTGCCCGCCCCACCCCCACAAGACAACGGGGTGTCCATGGCTCTTCGGGCAAACCGGATGTGGATCTGAGGGAGTGCTGCAGGGCTGGAGGTGCTGTCTTTTGGATGAGGCCTTAAACTGAGGGCCTGCCTGCCCCCTCAGGTGAATGTGGTAGGTCCCATGGCATTAATTTGAAGGAGAACAAGGGGTTTAACATCACGGCCCTGGCCGTAGATTTATCCTTCAGTTAACATCACTAAAACAGATTATCATTATCACAGATAAGGACCTGGCTGTGCGCAAATTGGCTTCCACCGTTCCTACTTTACCACCGCACCTACGCTTAAAGCTGGAAAGTGCTTTGGAATGCCCTGTGGTATAAAAGGCGCTATATAAATAGAAGCCTTACTTTTTTTTTAAATAGGTCTGTTGGTCACCTTGTGCCAGATCCTCTGGTGAAAGGCACAGTTGCTAATGATGGGGAGAGGGGAGGGTCAGAGTTAGTGTAATGACGAGACAAAGATAAGGGACAGAAAGATGAAAGGATGAGATAGCGAAACAACAATACAAAAATGACTGGAGCATAGAACCATAGAATCCACAGTGCAGAAGGAAGCCACTCGGCCCATCGAGTCTGCATCAGCCCGACCCACACCCACACCTCCACCCTATTCCCACAACCCAGCCAACATTTCTTTTGGACACTAAGGGCAATTTAGTGTGGCCGATCCACCTAACCTGCACATCTTTGGACTGTGGGAGGAAACCGGAGCACCCGGAGGAAACCCACGCGCACACGGGGGGAAGGTGCGGACGCCGCACAGACAGTGACCCAAGCCGGGAATCGAACCTGGGACCCTGGAGCTGTGAAGCAACAGTGCTAACCACTGTGCTACCGTGCCGCCTCAGGTAAGGGTCTTAACAGATTTACAGAGAATAATACAGTCGCACGTAGATCGATGTTTTATATAGGGGCAATGATACAATAAATTGCCTAAAAAACACATCAGAGAGTTGAGAAATAAAAGTACAATTGTCAGGTAGTATTCAGATTGATTTATTTAAATTCAGGTTCAAACTACATGTGGATGATAGGTGGACCGGTGGAGGTTCATCGACATAGTTTACTCCTGCCCCACGACAATCCTGTATTGACAGCATGTCATAATGTATCTTCATTTGGCTGAGGGAAAAACACGAGCTCTAATGCTCACGAGACTAAAACGATTCTGTCCATACATGGATAAGAACCCAGTGTCACACATTGGATTGGTACAGGCAGGAACGTGGGCCTACGAATGATTGGTCAACACTATGTCCTGTACTCTCAGAACCTGAGAAAATGACATATTTCTTCTCTTTCAGGTGACAGGCCCGTTGGCGTATTGCCATTTTCTGTTTGTTTCTTGTTGTTTTACAGAGTCCGATCGGACGGGGCGGCCATCTTGGTTCGGTGTAGGCCCAACAACGCTGAAGCCCTTCAGGATTACGGATTGTCAGCTCTGGCTGGACATACTGCGGGGAGATGTGAGCGGAATTAACATCATGGAACCCAGCAAAGTGGCGCGAGCAGGTTCTCGGGTTTATTAGTTGGCTATGAAAAGAGATACATAAATGCATATCCTGCCCTGCCTCCTCTTACTGCTGTCGATGCACACTGATTGCGGGGGGGGGAGATACTGGAAACATCAGCAAGAAGGAAATCTCAATCCTAACTGAACCACCTACCCTCTGCCACGGCCGTATCCTGCCACTACTCTGACCCATCACCTCAACCTCTTGCGTTCCACTTGACGAGTGACGTCAGTGCTCTCCTCGCAACCCCGGCGACCTGGCTGCAGTGTCTTCTGGGAGCTGTAGGCCTGCTCATCGCCCGGCCTCCCACCCTCCTCCACCCAGGGATAGAAAGTCCACACGTTTCCCAGCCAGCACCCTGGGGACTCTCCCTCCTGGTTGAACGGGGTTGAGAGGCCCACCCCGATGGCATCAACGCAAGGTATTGTTTTAAAAAGCTCAACCCTACCCTCATATCCTTCTCCCTCATATTTAAAAAAAAATCTTTTCTCATGATTTCAACATGATAGCCTCCTCGACCATTCCCTGAGGCAGTGAGTTCCGTACTCCCACCACTCCCAGGACAAGGAGGTTTCTCCTGAATTCACTGTTAGATTAATCAGCGACCATCTTATATTTATTGGTCCCTGTTTTGGGCTCATCCCCGCCACGAGTAACGCAGGCCTATCCTATCAAACGCTCTCATAATCTCAGAGGCCTCAGGGGACAGGCCCCCCCCCCCCCCCCCCCCCCCCTTCACTCTGCAGGAGAAAAGGAGCCTTAGCCTCGCCTGCTCATTATCGCCCCTCAGTTCTGGCATCAACGGGAGATAGAGGCGGCTCAGATCAGCAATGGAGTGGTGGGGGGGGGGGGGGGGGGGGGGGGGGTAAAGTAAGCCTGCCTTCATCCACCCCGCAAAGGCTTCAAAACATGTGACCAAATATATGCAAGATCTGACTGACAAGACTAAGCATGGCAGTGGGTATTGTACTTGTAAGGTAAATTGATTCTCCGGGCAGCACTGAGGCCTGAGGCCTGCTTCCTGCAGCCAACACGCACCTCTTTCAAAAGTCTAACATTTCATTAAACTCAGCGAAGACACTGCCCCTTTAAAGCGCCAGGGATTCCAATGAAGATAACCGTCACAGAACATTTATAAGTGAACAAGCAGATTCAATTCAGATAAAGCCTGGTTACGGTTGCCATGTAAAATGAGTCACTATTGTCCATGACAGATATTGCTTGTTTCCTCATTTCCTTATTGCAGGCCGATGGATTTAGAGGTTAAAGTTCAGGAACATTCCGCAGCTGCTGCTACAGGACAAAAACGGCCTACTCAGAAAATTATGTGCGGCTCCTTTTTTGACAACTGAGCGCTGAGGTTAACGGGGCCAATCGTTTACATCAACAAACGGGGCGACACAGTGGTTAGCACCGCTGCCTCACAGCGCCAGGGACCCGGGTTCAATTCCGGCCTTGGGTGACCGTCTGTGCGGAGTCTGCGCGTTCTCCCCGTGTGTGTGTGGGTTTCCTCCGGGTGCTCCGGTTTCCTCTCACAGTCCAAAAATGTGCAGGTTAGGTGGGTTGGCCATGATAAATTGCCCTTTAGTGTCCAGGGATGTGCAGGTTAGGCGGGGTTATGGGGATAGGGTGGAGTTGGGGGGGCGGGGGGGGGGGGGGTTGGGTGCTCTTTCAGAGGGTCAGTGCAGACCCGATGTGCCGAATGCCCTCCTTCTGCACTGTAGGATTCTATGGTTATAAAACCCCTTGAGGCAAAAGAAGTAATAAATTCACGTTCCCCAACTCTTCAAATTGGTTCCTGAATTGTTTGGCTTGGCGGTCCGTCTGGTCTGTTTCTGAGTTCCAGCTATCAGCTATGCCTGAGTACACAGTATTCTCTCCTGTGTGAGAGAAGGTTGTGGGTTCAAGACACACCCCAGGACCCAAGCACAAATTCCAGGCTGAGGAGATGATAGAACATACATAGAACATACATAGATGATGTCTCTAACAGCTTTGGGATGATATTGTTCGATTCCTAAGACATGAAAAGAAAGCCTACTCTGTATGCTTATCCTTATTGCGATTTATATTCAATGGATTTTCTGCTAAACCAAGAAAAGATGACTGCGGCAAATCACCTGACCACAGAGTCGGCTCTTTGTCCCCAGGAGTTTCAAGGACAAAATAATTTTCCCAGTTTCTGAAATCTCACACCTCATTGTGCAGACTACCTGCAATCACAAAGGACAAGAATCCTCGTTTTACACCCGGGACTGTTCAGACCCATTCCAAAGGGAACTACAGGGATCTATATTTGCATCTGATAAGCTCACCTTGCTAGTGGAATCAGTGGATCTGACTAGACAATGGTTTCTCAACCTTCAACGTAGATGGTAACTCTTTCAACTACTGTACATTCTCAGTCCTGAAATCAAACTCAATTCCATACGCTGAATAAGCATCCCTTTTGAAGTCATTGTGTAGAACGAAGGTCACGGCGACGACTCTGAAATCACTATATGCTTTGGAGAATTGAGAAATAGTCTGCTGTTTTAATATTCAATTTGTGAACCAGCAGAAAGCAGGCTCCTCTAGACACAACAACAACCTGCCCACCAAGTCTGGCTCTGCTTAAAAATGTTGCATCATCACCTACAGAACTTACTCAGTCTCTTTGTTTATGTGCATGTGTGTGTGTGTGTGTGTTTGCACATGTGTGTGTGTGCAGGTGTGTGTTTGTGTCTGTGAGTGTGTATGCTTGTGTATGTGTGTCTGTGTATGTGCCTGTGATGGTGCGCATGTATGTGTGCATGCTTGTGTGTGTTTGTGTATGCGTGTGCTGTGTGTCTACGTATGTGCGTGCATGTGGGTGCACGTGCACGGAATGTGGGACTGCGAACACTCCTTACCCGGGTTTTCAACATGAACATTAAACTAACCTTCTGAGTTAATCCTAACCCAAGTTTGCTGTGGATTACTAATGAACTAGATCCCAAAAACGGAGGGATTGGGAAAACACTAATTCATCTTCTTCTGCTTTTGGACAGGTGGTAAGCAGAAATCAGTTTGACTGTCTCTCTCCTGTCTGCAACAATATGTTAAAGCCTCACCTGCTCTCTCAGGTGGGTATAAAAGATCCCCATACGGGCAGCACGGTGGTGCAGTGGTTAGCACTGCAGCCTCACAGCGCCGAGGTCCCAGGTTAGATCCCGGCTCTGGGTCACTGGCCGTGTGGAGGTTGCACATTCTCCCCGTGTTTGCGTGGGTCTCGCCCCCACAACCCAAAAGATGTGCAGTGGCCACGCTAAATTGCCCCTTAATTAGAAAAAATGAATTGGGTACTCTAAATTTTTTTTAAAATAAATAAAAGATCCCCATGGCATTATTTCTTCAAAGAGCAGGGAAGTTATGCTTGGTGCCCTGCGCAATAACCAATGCCTAAAGTCAGATGATATGGTAGCTATCACATTGTTGTTTGTGGAATCTTACTGTGGCTGACATGTTTCCCACATTCTCACATTGACTGTTTAAAACTTCACTGCCGGTGAGGCACAAATTCCTGAAGTTGTTAAAGGCACAGCTGGATTCTCCGCTGGCGGGATTCTCCATTGCGCCGGCAGCGCACCCACGCCCGGGGTTTTCCCGGCGATGTGGGGCCGACCCCATTGGCCGGCTGGCGGGACGGAGAATCCCGCCCAAGGTTTTTTTCTTTCATTTCCTTTCCTGAAATCCTCGCGTTCTTCGTTCCACCTCCTTTCTCTGTCATTAGTAACAGAAAATATCTTACGACGGTGCATCTTGATACTTTATTAGGATAGGCATGTTTCCTGGCACTGAAACCCAATGCTACGTTATTCTCAAATCAACACAAACTCGTCAAATGCATTTGTGGTATTTGAGGTAAGCTACCAGTGAAACTGGTTTAGAAAAAAATAATAATTTGCATTTACATAGCACCGTTCATGTACTCAGGATGTTCCAAAGCATGTTTGAGTACGTTTGCTGTAATGTAGGAACCTTGGCAGTCAATTTGTACACAGCAAGCTCCCACAAACAGCTACGTGTCAACAGCCAGACCATCTGTTTTTGATTGAGGGAGATATATTAACAAGGACACCAGCGATGTAAACCATGGGATAGTGCAACCACATGAGGGGGCAGAGAGGGCTTTAGCTTAACAACTCATCCAAAAAGCAGCACTTCAACAGTGCAGCATTCCCCCAACGCTGCACGACAGTGAGAGCCTAGATTATGTGCTCAAGTCTATCGAGTAGGCCTTCCACCCACAACCTTCTGATTCCTAAGACGAAAGAGCGACTCACTGATCCTCAGTTGGGTTCTTCCCTGCATTCTCACTGTGGTTGAATCTTGTAACATTGAGCCTTACCCTAAGGGATCTCAGGCAGACAGCTTAAACTGGGCAGTACCCAGTTTACATTATGGTTGGCTTGATGTTTCCAGTACTATTGCCCAGGAATGAGCTCCTCTCTCAGGGAGAGCCGGGGGCAGACATTTCTGCACTCAAGTGCCGATGGAGGCGGGGTATTTGTGTGGGAGGGGAAGAGACTGAGGAAGCGGGGAGTCCCCTTCAGCACTTTTTTTGACCCGGCTTGATACTGCGGTGTCAAACCAAGTTCCACTGAAGAATCTCAGGCCGCCTTTCACTGACTCTCGATCAGGCCACAACTTCAACATTGCGATGAAACTTTCTCAAAGCAACAAGACAGTTGAAAGAGTAAAGTTACCTTTACTCTTTCCTAATACCTGTACCACAGAACTCCACCCCACACCCCCCACACTTGCTCACCACACTTCTCTCCTATAATCAGCCTTCAAACACACTGACTTTTTGACTTACACTGCCTCCAGGTATAAAGTTTCTCAACTATACATAAAGTGCAAGTTTGCCATGCAAAGAGGTGATCAAGTTTGCCAATGTCACAGGGGCCAATGTGAGCCATTGGAAAGAATTCTCCCAAGACCCCACTGGCAGGTACAATATGCGGGCATGGTGGGAGAATATGGCAGGAGGCCCAGAAATTGGTCTCAAGTTGGCTTGAATTTTTGGTGGCTGAATAATGCCTGAGGCTGCTTCAAAGTTCAAGATGGAGGCCGCCAGCGACCCCCGAACACCATTGGCAATGGGCGGGGTCAACATCCGCAGATGGGCCTTCCAGGTATCCTGGAGAGTCTCTATCTTCCAGCCTCAGAATGTTCCCAGAGATCCACCTTCTTTTTTCACTGACTTTGGCCGCCATATTTGAATATGATGCCCAGACACAATGGCGTTCATCCAGGCCCTCTCTACCACTGAGGACAGTGTGAAACACCCAGGTGCATAATTAATGAGTTTGGGGCCCGATGATTTGGCGGATTTCCCCGCCAGTTACCGCAGCAAACATTCCTACTCCCCCCCCCCCCCCCCCCTCAAACCCCACCCCCCCCACCTCCCCACCCCCGACATCCTCACGGGACTTAGTCTCAGAATAGGACAATTCCGCCCATTGCGTGTGAGGTGCTTTGAGACTTGTGTGTGAGGGGGCGGGTGGGAGTGTAATGAGATGCTCTAGAAACGTCACAATTGTTTCCACATCTGGTGGTAATTTTACTAGACTGGCTGGTGAGTTTTCACTGTCTCTGCTACGCCCTTTTCATAATTAGAATGAGGTGGGTAATTGGCCCTATTTTCCTCAGTGGGTAAGTTTGCCGCATGCTGCTGCAATGAGCTACTGGCAATCATTGAACTTTGGCAGTGGTTGTCCGCTGGCTATGAGGAGCGAAGGAGATACTCCCCCAGCTTAACCCATTCTGACGCAGAGATCACTGTACAACAACGAGATCAGAAGCTCCAAACTGATTATTTATCCCACCCACCATGATGCATTTACCCATCCGAGGCCTCACCAACATAAAGCTTCAATGAGTTTATTCCAATACGGGACCCCGGCCGATTGCTTCATCAAAACTGCTGCAAAATAATACGTCATGACTATTGTTTAATGCGCCTGCGGATCGGCGGCCCTCGATCGGTAGCCTGGCCATCCTGGAGGCCCCCCCACCCTGTAAATGATCCCCCCACCCCTCCCACCAGGGCAGCCGCGGACTGAGTCCGCAGCCGCCACGCCGAGTTCCCGACGGGTGGATTCATGAGAGTACCACGCCATCGGGAACTCGGCCAGCTGCACTCGGTTAATCGCCGCGGGGGCATCTTTCAGTGATTGTCGGCGATTCTCCAGGGACCGGAGAATCACGGGAGCGGTGTCGGACCCGATCTTGGGTTTGACGCCCATACTCCGCCCCCACGCCGATCGCGATTTCGACACGGAGTCTCGGATAATCCCGCCCCCTTGCTCTGTAACTCCTGTTCTCCATTGAAAACAGTGGAGTGGGCACTGGTCCATTATCAACAAAACTTCAGCCAATCAGTTCCTTCCCTTCACTTACATAGATACACTGCCACTTGACTATCACTGAAAGTGGAGACGTTTTGCTGCCGCTGCTCACACGGCGCCAATCAGGACAAATGCAGGAACACCAAACTTCAAATGATCACAACAACTCATGCCACAGTTCTCTGTTGCTTGATCCACGGCAACACTTGGGCCAATCAGAGTTGACTTGCTCATCAATCGCTGCCCTTTACTCCCGCGGTGCGAATTGTTGTGAAATTTGGCATTCCTGCATTTGTCCTGCTGAGTGCAAGGCAAAAAGCTTCAGCAACATGTCTCGCTTTTCAGCAATATCCAAGTTCATCGTCAAGCAGGCCACATTTGGAGTACTGTGTCCAATTCTGGTCACCGCACTACCAGAAGGATGTGGAGGCTTTGGAGAGAGTACAGAAAAGGTTCACCAGGATGTTGCCTGGTATGCAGGGTATTAGCTATGAGGAGAGAGTGAATAAACTGGGATTGTTCTTCCTAGAGAGACGGAGGCTGAGAGAACAACAAAGAACAAAGAAAAGTACAGCACAGGAACAGGCCCTTCGGCCCTCCAAGCCGGTGCCGACCATGCTGCCTGTCTTAACTAAAGTCTTCTACACTTTCTGGGCCCGTATCCCTCTATTCCCATCCTATTCATGTATTTGTCAAGATGCCCCTTAAATGTATTGCCTGCTGATAGGTTCAAGAATGAGCCTATGAGAGGCGACCTGATAGAAGTTTATAAAATTATTAGGGGTATAGATAGGGTCAACAGTTGGCTTTTTCCCCAGGGCAGAAATGACAATTACAAGGGGGCACAAAATCAAGGTGAGGGGGGGGGGGGGAAAGGTTCAGTGGAGATGTGCAGGGCAAGTTTTTTACACAGAGGGTGGTGGTGGCCTGGAATGCACTGCCAAGTGAGGTGGGTGAGGCAGAAAAGTTAGCGACCTTTAAGACTTATCTGGATAGGCACATGAACAGACGGGGTATAGAAGGAATGAGGCGGTAGGTCTAGATAGTACACGTGATGGCCGCAGGTTTGGGGGGGGCCAAAGGGCCTGTTCCTATGCTGTTTTGTTCCTTGTTCTTTGTCTTTGTTCAGGGTAGTTCACTGGTAGCTGCAGAGTAAAGGGTTAACTCTAATAAGCGCGTACTGAGCGTGTGTAATGCCACTCACTCAGTAGCGTCTCAGAGGGCAGGATATGCTAGTCTTATTTAACCGTTGTAAATAATTAACACGGAAATAAATATTTTCTGAACAAAAGGCCATTGTTTCCGGTGAGACCTCTTCTCCGATAAAAAAGCGGAGAAATCCCAAGACAGTCCCTGACAACAGGGTAGCGGTTTCCCTCGCCCAGTCATTTTGGTCCGATATAGATGTCATCATCAGTACAGTTTATAGATCGGGGCAGCACGGCGGCACAGTGGTTAGCACTGCTGCCTCACGGCACCGAGGTCCCAGGCTCAATCCCGGCTCTGGGTCACTGTGTGTGTGGAGTTTGCACATTCTCCCCGTGTCTGCGTGGGTTTCGCCCCCACAACCCAAAAATGTGCAGAGTAGGTGGATTGGCCACTTAATCGGAAAAGATTAATTGGGTACTCTAAATTTATTTTAATAAAAGTGCAGTTTATAGGCCCCGCTTCATGCTGTTGGAAGTCAACAGTTTACACTTAACTCCTCGATTTGGAACGGGTTAGTCTGTTTGGCGTACTGGATGCCCTCTTTTCAGCAACTGCCTGACCTGTCCTGGGGATGAAAGGTCATGACCTGAGAGGTGAACTCTTCTTTCTCTCACCACAGATGGTGCCAGATGTGCCGAGTGCTTCCAGCACCTGGAATATTTCGATTTCGGGGTTAAAAATGCCACTTGGAGCAGCGCCTCACTTCAAGCCCCACAAAGATTGGGCGAGAAGGGGAGGGGCGGGGGTCAGGGACATCGAGCCTTGGCTTGCGCTGTGAGTGCGTCATTTCAAGAATAGTTATTGAGAGGCCAAGGTCAAGACCCCTGATCCACAATGCGGGAGCACCACCGAGGTTGGGAAGAGGAGACATTGACGCAGTTCGAGACCTGCCGTGGTTTAGGCTGTGTCAAGCTTGCTTGGCCAACACAAAAGGAGAAATCTGCTCGCGTCACACTGTCGTTTGGGAGAACTCGCAGAGTGGAAATTGGTTGTTGTGTTTCCTACATTAACAATTGCGACAACACTTTGGTATTTTTTTTTGTATCCATAAAGAGCTAGGAACTAATTATTACGTGACTCAGAGGCGGAAAGTCAATAAAATGCACAGCGTGGGGCCTCGGCCAATGGGGAGGCCCCATACGGAGAGGTACCTGCTGTGGTGGGAACACCATGGGAACAACAATCACCAATCAGAGCTTTGGCCACTCTAATTTCAATCATAGGCTCATTCTTGAACCTATCAGCAGGCAATATAGAACAATGTCAGAGTCTGATTAGTGGACTTACCTTGATATGATTTGATATTTGTTTAGTGTCACATGTACTGGAGTACCGTGAAAAGTATCTTTCAGCAGCCAAGGGAACTCAATGATCCATTCCTGCTCCTGTATCCTGTGTTCTTGTAGGAGACTGAGGACGATGCCGGGAACCCGGCCCTCATAAAATCTAAGATGACAGGGCTCCAGGTGGCATGGGGGATATATGACAATGTCACACATCAAGATGGGGTGGCCTGCTATTTTGTGTTCATTGGTAACCATCGACTACGTCAAAAGACAGGGGCGGGTTTAGCACAGGGCTAAATAGCTGGCTTTTAAAGCAGGCCAGCAGCGCGGTTCAATTCCCGTACCGGCCTCCCCAAACAGGTGCCGGAATGTGGCAACTAGGGGCTTTTCACAGTAACTTCATTTGACGCCTACTTGTGACAATAAGCGATTTTCATTTTCAAAGACACCAGGCCCGGGACTGCTGTGTGTGGCCCAGTGCTACGTTGGTTGATGTGTTTAGCCAGGCAGTGAGTCCACCTCCATTCAGAAAGCATTTCCACAGATGCAGTATTAGTGTCAGCGTAAGTATTTCATTTTTTGCAGAAGTGCAGAATCACTGTATTTATTTTTCCATAGCTCTGTGTTTGAAATGATCTATGGTGACTCACTCCCCTCGGCATTTGTACAGCCTCGGGTATGAATGCCATAAAGCACCTCGGGACAGAAACCAACCTATTTTTTTCGATACTAGATAGAGAGATTTACACAGTAACGATTCAGAGAACAGTTCATAATAACGTGCCAGTCATACCAAAGACATCCATCACCACTCACTGTAGTAATGGCATCAAGGCAACTGGAACATTGTATTCTCCTCGTAACTAGATGCATACTAATAAAGATCTCTGACAATAAACGTAACCACTTCGACACAGGATGTAATTCATCACCAAGCAAAACTCCTAAAAGCAACATTGGCCCTGTTGAATGTGTAGAACCCGAATAGGAGAGACAGCAGGAACGCACGGCAGGGTAGAAATGAACATCTGGTTTATTACGGGTATAAAACAAAAATAATCTTTATTACTGTCATAAGTAGGCTTACATTAAGCCTGCAATAAGACCATAAGACACAGGAGCGGAAGTAAGGCCATTCGGCCCATCGAGCCCACTCCACCATTCAATCATGGCTGATTTCAACTCCATTTACCCGCTCTCTCTCCATAGCCCTTAATTCCTCGAGAAATCAAGAATTTATCAACTTCTGTCTTAAAGGCACTCAACGTCCCGGCCTCCACCGCCCTCTGTGGCAATGAATTCCACAGACCCACCACTCTCTGGCTGAAGAAATTTCTCCTCATCTCTGTTCTAAAGTGACTCCCTTTTATTCTAAGGCTGTGCCCCCGGGTCCTAGTCTCCCCTGTTAATGGAAACAACTTCCCTACGTCCACCCTATCTAAGCCATTCAGTAGCTTGTAAGTTTCTATTAGATCTCCCCTCAACCTCCTAAACTCCAATGAATATAATCCCAGGATCTTCAGACGTTCATCGTATGTTAGGCCTACCATTCCTGGGATCATCCGTGTGAATCTCCGCTGGACCCGCTCCAGTGCCAGTATGTCCTTCCTGAGGTGTGGGGCCAAAATTGCTCACAGTATTCTAAATGTGGCCTAACTAATGCTTTATAAAGCTTCAGAAGTACATCCCTGCTTTTATATTCCAAGCCTCTTGAGATAAATGACAACATTGCATTTGCTTTCTTAATTACGGACTCAACCTGCAAGTTTACCTTTAGAGAATCCTGGACTAGGACTCCCAAGTCCCTTTGCACTTCAGCATTATGAATTTTGTCACCGTTTAGAAAATAGTCCATGCCTCTATTCTTTTTTCCAAAGTGCAAGACCTCACACTTGCCCACGTTGAATTTCATCAGCCATTTCTTGGACCACTCTCCTAAACTATCTAAATCTTTCTGCAGCCTCCCTACCTCCTCCATACTACCTGCCCCTCCACCTATCTTTGTATCAGCGGCAAACTTAGCCAGAATGCCCCCAGTCCCGTCATCTAGATCGTTAATATATAAAGAGAACAGCTGTGGCCCCAACACTGAACCCTGCGGGACATCACTCGTCACCGGTTGCCATTCCGAAAAAGAACCTTTTATCCCAACTCTCTGCCTTCTGCCTGACAGCCGATCGTCAATCCATGTTAGTACCTTGCCTCAAATACCATGGGCCCTTATTTTACTCAGCAGTCTCCCGTGAGGCACCTTATCAAAGGCCTTTTGGAAGTCAAGATAGATAACATCCATTGGCTCTCCTTGGTCTAACCTATTTGTTAGCTCTTCAAAGAACTCTAACAGGTTTGTCAGGCATGACCTCCCCTTACTAAATCCATGCTGACTTGTCCTAATCCAACCCTGCACTTCCAAGAATTTAGAAATCTCATCCTTAACAATGGATTCTAGAATCTTGCCAACAACCGAGGTTAGGCTAATTGGCAATTGGCCTATAATTTTCCATCTTTTTCCTTGTTCCTTTCTTGAACAAGGGGATTACAACAGCGATTTTCCAATCCTCTGGGTCTTTCCCTGACTCCAGTGACTTTTGAAAGATCATAACTAACGCCTCCACTATTTCTTCAGCTATCTCCTTTAGAACTCTAGGATGTAGCCCATCTGGGCCTGGAGATTTATCAATTTTTAGACCTCTTAGTTTCTCTAGCACTTTCTCCTTTGTGATGACTACCATATTCAACTCTGCCCCCTGACTCTCCTGAATTGTTGGGATATTACTCATGTCTTCCACTGTGAAGACTGACGCAAAGTACTTATTTAGTTCCTCAGCTATTTCCTTGTCTCCCATCACTAGATTACCAGCGTCATTTTGGAGCGGCCCAATGTCTACTTTTGCCTCCCATTTGTTTTTAATGTATTTAAAGAAACTTTTACTATCATTCCTAATGTTACTGGCTAGCCTACCTTCATAATTGATCCTCTCTTTCCTTATTTCTCTCTTTGTTATCCTCTGTTTGTTTTTGTAGCCTTCCCAATCTTCTGACTTCCCACTACTCTTTGCCACATTATAGGCTTTCTCTTTTGCTTTGTTGCATTCCCTAACTTCCTTTGTCAGCCATGGCTGCCTAATCCCCCCTCTGACAACCTTTCTTTTCTTTGGGATGAACCTCTGTACTGTGTCCTCAATTACTCCCAGAAACTCCTGCCATTGCTGTTCTATTGTCTTTCCCACTAGGCTCTGCTCCCAGTCAATTTTTGTCAGTTCCTCCCTCATGCCCCTGTAATTACCTTTATTTAACTGTAACACCTTTACATCTGATTCGACCTTCTTTCTTTCAAATTGGAGATTGAATTCTACCATATTATGATCACTGCCTCCTAAGTGTTCCCTTACTTTAAGATCTTTAATCAAGTCTGGCTCATTACATAACACTAAGTCCAGAATGGCCTGTCCCCTCGTGGGCTCCATCACAAGCTGTTCCAAAAAGCCCTCCTGTAAACATTCAATGAATTCCCTTTCCTTGGGTCCACTGACAGCATTATTTACCCAGTCCACCTGCATATTGAAGTCCCCCATGATCACTGTGACCTTGCCTTTCTGACATGCACTTTCTATTTCGTGGTGCATTTTGTGCCCCTGGTCCTGACCACTGTTAGGAAGCCTGTACATAACTCCCATTATGTTTTTTTTGCCTTTGTGGTTCCTCAACTCTACGCACACAGACTCCACATCATCTGACCCTATGTCGTTTAGTACTATTGATTTAATTTCATTCCTAATTAACAAGGCAACCCCGCCCCCTCTGCCCACCTCTCTGTCCGGAGATTATGACCCTTGAGGACCTGTTTTTTTAATTTGAATCCTAGCTCTTTATAATCTCTAAACAGGTCCTCTTTTCTAGACTTGCCTATGTTGTTGGTACCGACATGGACCACAACAACTGGATCCTCGCTCTCCAGTATCCTTTCAAGCCGGTCAAAGATGTCCCACACCCTAGCACCGGGCAGGCAACATCCCATGCGGGACTCTTTATCCTGCTCACAAAGGATACTATCTATCCCCCTGATAATAGAATCCCCTAGAACTGCAACTTGCCTATTTACTCCCTCCCCTTGAATGGCCTGCTGAACCGTGGTGCCTTGGTCAGCTGACTCATCCTTCCTGCAGCCCTGTTCGCCATCCACACAGGGAACAAGTGCCTCATACCTGTTGGACAGGGTCAAGGGCTGAGGCTCCTGAGTTCCTGATTGCTGGTTCCCTTTACCTGCCTGGCTTGTAGTCACACCCTGCTGTCCCTGGCCACTGGCAGGATTTAAACTACTTACTCTGACAGGTGTGACTGCCTCCTGAAACACAGTGTCCAGGTAAGTCTCCCCCTCCCGGATGTGCCTCAGTGTTTGAAGCTCAGACTCCAGCTCATCAACTCTGAGCCGAAGCGCTTCGAGCAGCCAACACTTACTGCAGATGTGGTCGCTGCAGCTCGCAATGGGATCTGCCAGCTCCCACATCAAGCAGCTCAAGCACATCACCTGACCAGCCATCACTAATTAATTAATTCATTTAATTTAAGTTTACGAGTTTAGCTGTGTTTTTTTTTAATTTGGGGCAGATTTGCTATCAACCAATCAGATCACAGCTTCCCTCTGACGTCACTTTTGGGGGGAAAAACTGGAAAAAAGGAAGTTACCGTTAGATTTTTATACTCTCAGAGACTGCTCCTCCTCCTCCAAACGGCTCCCAAAATTAGGCCCGAAGAAAGAGAGCGAACAAAACAGTCGGGAAAAAGTACCTTCTCCCACTCTTCACCGAATTATCTCACTGCACCAAATTACCAAATTCTCACTCTGTCTGTGTCTCACTCACTCAGGCTGTGTCTCCTTGACCAGCGCAATGCTTACTAAGTGCGCTTTCTGTCTGTCTTTGATACAGACTTTAGGATGACTCACACTAAAACTTCAAAGAGAAGAATACAATGTGTACCTTTGTGCCCCTTAACAGGCCTCAGGTGACTGCCAGATAACTGCCTCTCAGCAATTAGGGTGGGGGCAGCTTCAGCCAATCAGACACTAATCTACACTGCACTTTTAACTGAAAAGCAGCACAATTAGATTAACCACTTACCTTTCCTGGTTACCTCACTGCACCAAATTACCAAATTCTCACTCTGTCTGTGTCTCACTCACTCAGGCTGTGTCTCCTTGGCCAGCGCAATGAAGCCTTACACTGCAATGAAGTTACTGTGAAAAGTTTCTGGTCGCCACATTCTGCCACCTGTTTGGGTACACAGAGGGAGAATTCAGAATGTCCAAATTACCTAACAGCAAGTCTTTTGGGACTTATGGGAGGAAACCGGTGTGGTGATATGCATCACTGTAAATACACAAGGGGTTAATGTAAATACACTAAGACTAAGTAAACACTAGAGGGAGCACCAGAGATATCATGACATGCAGACATACAGCTAATGAACACATAGAATAGGACACGACCAATGGGCAGTCAAGACACCCAGAGGTGACACTACCACAAGGGGGCAACCCATATAAAAGGACAGGGCACACATGCTCTTTCTCTTTCCAGCGACGACACTCAGAGAGAAGGACAGGGGCAGATCAGAAGCATCACACCCACCGCATGGATTAGAGCAGACTGGTTAGTTAGACTGAGTTACTATAGCAAGATTAGCAGGAGAGTCGAACTCAAGGAGGAGAATTGTTAACTGTTCAATAAATGTGTTAAACCTATCTCCAAATCTGAACCTTCCTTTGTCAGAATGTACATCAAGGAAGCAGCTTATGCTACATGAAGAAATATAACACAACAACCGGAGCACCCGGAGGAAACCCACGCAGACACGGGGAGAATGTGCAGACTCCGCACAGACAGTGACCCAAACCGGGAATCGAACCTGGGACCTTGGCACTGAGAAGAAACAGTGCTAATACTGTACACAAGATCACAAAAACTACAACTCCTCCCCTCGAAGGACCACCCTCCTTGACCTGCATCCAGCTTAGGGTTTTTATACAGAGTAGTTTCTCCTTGTTAAGGGGGAAGCCCCGCCCCCAATTACCCAGGGAGTTTATCCTCAGCTCTGTAAGGT